>NC_134475.1:10524510-10904922 GCF_964194025.1 Convolutriloba macropyga
GCTAATAGTTCTGTATTATAGCCTATATCTGAGAATTTCCAAGTTGCCCTTTATTGTGGAGAGTAGTTACCAATTCTCTTCAAAATAGTCTAATTTTTGAATATATCCCAACTCGGAAAGATCCTTGTTAGGCTCATGTATTAACATGCTCTGTAAATTTTGACCGTAACGAATTAATTCTGCATCTTCCTGGTTTTGGTCCCAATGGTATCCCCTAGTAAGTTCTACTTTTTTCCAGTGTCATCTAATAAAAGACAACAGAATCTGCACTATGAGATAATCTTGCGTTTTCACCATCGGAAAGTGGTATTATTAAAACGATTTTTGGTTTTAACAAGGTGAAAACATGAAATGCGGAACTTTGGTCGCATTCAAAAATCTCAATGAAAATTTAGAGCAAAAATCTCAATCACTAACAACGACTGTTTAGATGAACAATTGTAAATGACTATATTACTGGAGCTATTTCTGCAATAAAACTGAGGCAATGATTGTGGTTTTTTATTTGAATTCGTCATTTCTTTTCCTTCAGGGGCATTAATATGTAAATGAAAAGACAATTATAGAGTTTTTTTGTTTTCCTTCAATTGGCAGAGCTGGCAGTTTGTGTAGAGATCTTGATTCATTTGTTTGTTTGTTTGTTTGTTTGACAGAGATTTTGCCATTCAAAGAAACAGATGTCCATCTGAAACAAATATTCTGTATAAAGAACAATAACTTTCCCAATCAGTTTTTTCTTAAAGCCATCACAACTATTGATAGTACTAACCGTAAAGACAGATCGATGATTGCTGAAACAAACACTGTGTTAACTATAATGATCAGGGTGTATCGAAATTTAACATACCTTGAAATGAAACATAGTTAAGCGTGCTTAATCTTGGCAAGATCATGTCATGACATATGGCAAGATAACATTAAGATATGTACGCTCCTTGCGTGGGGATCTTGGATCTCTCCGCAAAAGATATAGACCAGACAAAATTAATAGTTATTGGAACTCGAGTTCTAGTTATATGATATTATCCATTTTAAAATTTCGTTTTATACAGAGGTAAATTGAACATACTCGTGAGTGTGCTCAAGTTTGCTGTTGTTTGTTACAACGAAAGTTAGAATAGAGCAGAGGAAATAACTAGAACGAGAGATCCAATAACTAAAAATTTTCGCCGATAGATATCTTTCTTTGGATAGGTACCAGTGAGAAGCTTTTCTGAAAGTGTATCGCTTGATTATATCGCTTATATTTTTCCTTCGAAGACAAAATTGAAGATTGTTTTTTTATGAAAAATTCTAGATTCATCGCAATTTCATATTTATATTGCCTTAACACACTTCAATTAAACCAAAAATAGACCATTATAAAAACAGAAAAGAACGTAAGATATAATTGACAAAAAGAAAGCTAGCTTAAAAAATTCATATAACATTGCGTTAACGTTAAAAAAACATTTACGCTAATGTTAGATTTGTGGAGTAAAAAATGCAAGGAAAATCCCGAATCACGTTTGTTTTTGGCATTGTCTTTATCCTGAAAAGTAATATAAGAAGTTCCCTGTTGAAGTAGAGAGAAGATTTTGTTCGGATTGATTTGCATTGAAAATTCATTCGACTCTTGTATTGTGATATCAAATGTGCGTTTTACACACAAAATATTAGTATTAAAAAGTAGATTGTGTAGGTTACTGTTGTGAAATCACTTTCTTCTGTCACTGTTTAAAAAATGAAAAATAATTTGATCTTTTCCTGCTAGAAATCTACGCTTTTAATACGTACTCAATTCGCGAGCATTAACCAGCCAAAAATACAATTTTTATTGAAATCAATTAATGATATTTCAGGTGTGCTTCTTTGCTACGGAAGCTGTTGAAATTTTAGCGCGCGCAACACTTAAATGATATCTCAAAATGCAATGTAAAAAAAATAACATAGCCGATGAACGTGGGGCCAAAAGCGCTCAAACGATCGCGATAGCAGCCAGCTGGGGCTTAGGATGTATTAATCTTGAGGGGGAGGGGCGAGCGGAGTTGGGCAAGGGGGGAGGGATTCAATTGTTGGGGGGACTGAGGGGGTCAAAACTATAACATTAAGAACTGCGCTTCACACCATAAAATTGTCGCCTGAAAACAATTTCGGTGAATCGCATACTTAGAGACTAGGTGTAAGGCTCTAAGAGCGCTGCGCAGCCAAATAATGCACTCCGGGCTTTCACTCTTTATCCCTGTTTCCCTGTTTATGAGGACGAAAAGTTAAAAAGGTCCAACAAAAAATTGGTCGAGCAAAAAATCACATGAAAAGACCACAAGACTGATATAACTGGTACAAACTTCGTTTGAAAGCAATTAAAAAGTATTCAGATTACAGATGGAAAATATTTTAACTGAATATATATATATATATATATATATATATATATATATGTATGTATGTATATATACCATTTTATACATATACATACCTTATTAAATGGTATATATATATATATATATATATATATATATATTTATATATATATATATATATATATATATATATATATATATAGCATTTAATACGTCAGCCCATTTAATATATATGTATATATATATATATATATATATATATATATATAATCCGGGTCGAGACTGAATGGTTTACCTGGTAAGAACTTGCAAGTTTCTTGCAAAAGATGGTTAACTTGTAAGATTTTGCAGGTTTCTTGCAAAAGATGGTTAACTTGTAAGAACTTGCAAGTCGAATGGTTAACTTGTAAGAACTTGTAAGTCGAATGGTTAACTTTTAAGAACTTGCAAGGCGAATGGCTAACTTGTAAGTTTCTTGCAAATTCGTTCCGATCGAGCACAACCCTTAGTGGTTAATTCAATTTAACATTCAGTCATATACCGTAGAAAGCGCGTGGGAGTTAGTTGCTCTGTTTGGATAACATAATACAATTTGCCCTAAGCGAACATCCGTTTACGTTTATTTTCCGAACATCCGTTTACGTTCATGTTTTGCAACGTTTTATTTACGGTTTAGTGCGTATGTGTGTGTATGTATGTGCGTGCGTGTGTGTCTATGTGTGTGTATGTCTGTTTGTATGTGTGCGTGTATGTGTGTGTGAGCGTGGGTGTGTGCATGCGTGGTGTGTGTGTGGTGTGTGTGCTAATGGTTAACTTGTAAGTAACTTGTAAGTCGAATGGTTAACTTGTAAGAGCCTTGTAATTCGAGTGGTTAACTTGTAAGAACGTGTAAGTCGAATGGTTAACTTGTAAGAACTTGCAAGTTTTTGGAAGAAAAACTTGCAAGGCGATGCATCGCCTTGTAAGTTTCTGCCAGAAACTTGCAAGTTCTTACAAGATAACCATTCGGCCTCGACCCGGGATATATTCAAGGTATTGCAATCAGTGCGGTTCTAAGATACTTAATAATTTTTGGAATGTGGTTGACAAAGTGTTGTTTTCCAGAATAATTTTTTAATGAATGGTGTCAAAGAAAAATACTGAAATTTTCTAGCGCTTTGTTCTATACGTCAACCCATTTAATATCCCAAAAACACCAGAGTGAAGTTTATTGAAGCACGAGATTATTTAACCTCAAATACATCCCGAATGAAACGAGACATTTTCGCAGGATATTTTGCTGCAAAGATGTTGAATCAACAGTGCGGTTTCCACTTGAAATTGCCGGCCTAAAAATAATTTTTTGCTCGGTTGCTTAATTTTGTAAACGAGAACGATATATTCCATGTAAGCTCTGCTGGTTCTTAGCTTCTTATCCCAATTTAACACAGCTCCAGATATTCTCTTCTTTTTGAAAAGTTATGGATTTCAATTCAATAAAGATCTCAGAAATCTTATATGAGATTATTTTTGTTTGACATGGCCGAATTAGAGTCATGGCCTCTTGTGTAATGAGACGATGATAAGTTGGCATGTGATACGACTTTGCATTTTTCTTGCAATATAATTTTGGAAACGTATTGAACCAAACTTTTGTTTAAAAAAGTGAGAAAAAGCACAAACTGTAAGTTAAATCCTACTATGTGCTCATTCGGTGAAGTTACAAGGCAATAATAGGTGTCGTAACAGGGCTTTACTTTTGTCGCTGTATAGATTCAACAAATCTTGAATCAAATTTAAGTCTTGAAAAGTATTGAACAACTCTTTGCCAGGATTTGGCGAGTCATAAATCGGTCTTGGCCGAGACTTGTCGGGTATTGAGTCAAGTCTTGAACATTGTTTTCAGAGGTGTTGTCAAAATTCATTGTGCAAAAAGAATTATAAAAGACTTGACAACAATTGGCCATGATTTAACTCAAAACTTGCTACGTTTTCTTGGCCACGCTTGACAGGAATTGGCATTTGTTAAAACCTGAAATAAAGCTTGAGCAGCTCTGTTAATTCAAGGCGCGTTTTGATAAACCCTAGACGAGCAAGGATGGTTATCTTACAAGATCTTGCAAGATTCTTGCAAATAACGTTTATCTTGCAAGATCTTGGAAGATACTTGCAAATAACGCTAATCTTGCAAGATGCAAGATCCGGACGCTTACCTTGCAAGAATCTTACAAGAATCTTGCAAGATAGACGTCCCAAAATTTTAAATATAAAAGAAGAATTCTAAACCCCAATTAACTCAAAGACAATGTTATCTTATGATTTCAGTCCATTGAAGGGAGCTCTCGGTTCAACGGAAAGTTCTATATTGATGATCACATTTCTCATCCTTCTAATCCTTTCTAAATTCTTTCTATAGCCAAAAGACACTCCCACTGAGGTTTGCACACAGTTTAAAATCAAAAAATGGGGTCGAAAAGTTTTTTGCCTAATATTAATTTTTCTCTCGGTCCTCAACGGAAAGTTTCATTAAAACTTTGCCTCGATAACGTATTTGACATACTCGTTTCCACAAAAATAATTCAATGATCATTTTAATGGTTTGTCCTGTTCACAACAAGCGTGAATGATGTCGTAAGCACTAAAAATGGTCATACAAAAGCATCCAGTACGTTTCAGCTTATGATATATAATGATTTAATCGACTTTTTTATCGGTAAACGATAATTTTCTGTGAGTGCATTCGCTTTGGATCATTATTATGTTGCAATTACCACCAGAAACAATTGTCAGTGTTAATTTGAGACTGATAAAATACATATTTCCTGCTAAAAAGTCAATCAAACGTTTTGACTGGTGATAACATAGCATTTTTCACTGGTTCAAGGTGTACCTGGCGAAAATCGAAAATGGTCACATTTCTCATCCTTCTAATCCTTTCTAAGTTCTTCCTATAGCCAAACGACACTCCCACTGAGGTTTTCACACAGTTTAAAATCAAAAAAAGGGGTCCAAAAATTTTTTGCCTTATATTAATTTTTCTCTCGGTCCTCAACGGAAAGTTTCATATAAACTTTGCCGTCGATAACGTATTTGACATACTCATTTCAAAAAAAATAGTTCAATGATCGTTTTAATGGTTTGTTCTGTTCACACCAAGCATGAATGATGTGTTAAGCACTAAAAATGGTCATAAAAAGCCCCCAGAACGTTTCAGCTTATGATATATAATGATTTAATCGACTTTTTTATCGGTAAACGATAATTTTCTGTGAGTGCATTCGCTTTGGATCATTATTATGTTGCAATTTCCACCAGAAACAATTGTCAGTGTTAATTTGAGACTGATAAAATACATATTTCCTGCTAAAAAGTCAATCAAACGTTTTGACTGGTGATAACATAGCATTTTTCACTGGTTCAAGGTGTACCTGGCGAAAATCGTAAATGGTCACATTTCTCATCCTTCTAATCATTTCTAAGTTCTTCCTATAGCCAAAAGACACTCCCACTGAGGTTTGCACACAGTTTAAAATCAAAGAATGGGGTCCAAAAATTTTTTGCCTAATATTAATTTTTCTCTCGGTCCTCAACGGAAAGTTTCATATAAACTTTGCCTCGATAACGTATTTGACATACTCATTTCAAAAAAAATAGTTCAATGATCGTTTTAATGGTTTGTTCTGTTCACACCAAGCATGAATGATGTGTTAAGCACTAAAAATGGTCATAAAAAAGCCCCCAGAACGTTTCAGCTTATGATATATAATGATTTAATCGACTTTTTTATCGGTAAACGATAATTTTCTGTGAATGCATTCGCTTTGGATCATTATTATGTTGGAATTTCCACCAGAAACAATTGTCAGTGTTAATTTGAGACTGACAAAAGACATATTTCCTGTTAAAAAGTCAATTAAACGATTTGACTGGTGATAACATAGCATTTTTCACTGGTTCAAGGTGTACCTAGCGAAAATCGTAAATGGTCACATTTCTCATCCTTCTAATCCTTTCTAAATTCTTCCTATAGCCAAACGACACTCCCACTGAGGTTTGCACATAGTTTAAAATCAAAAAAAGGGGTCCAAAAATTTTTTGCCTTATATTAATTTTTCTCTCGGTCCTCAACGGAAAGTTTCATATAAACTTTGCAGTCGATAACGTATTTGACATACTCATTTCAAAAAAAATAGTTCAATGATCGTTTTAATGGTTTGTTCTGTTCACACCAAGCATGAATGATGTGTTAAGCACTAAAAATGGTCATAAAAAAGCCCCCAGAACGTTTCAGCTTATGATATATAATGATTTAATCGACTTTTTTATCGGTAAACGATAATTTTCTGTGAGTGCATTCGCTTTGGATCATTATTATGTTGCAATTTCTACCAGAAACAATTTTCAGTGTTAATTTGAGACTGACAAAAGACATATTTCCTGCTAAAAAGTCAATCAAACGATTTGACTGGTGATAACATAGCATTTTTCACTGGTTCAAGGTGTACCTAGCGAAAATCGTAAATGGTCACATTTCTCATCCTTCTAATCCTTTCTAAATTCTTCCTATAGCCAAAAGACACTCTCACTGAGGTTTGCACACAGTTTAAAATAAAAAAATGGGGTCCAAAAATTTTTTGCCTAATATTAATTTTTCTCTCGGTCCTCAACGGAAAGTTTCATATAAACTTTGCCTCGATAACGTATTTGACATACTCGTTTCCACAAAAATAACTCAACGATCATTTTAATGGTTTATTCTGTTCACACCAAGCGTGAATGATGTCGTAAGCACTAAAAATGGTCATAAAAAAGCACCCAGAAGGTTTCAGCTTATGATATATATTGATTTAATCGACTTTTTTATCGGTAAACGATAATTTTCTGTGAGTGCATTCGCTTTGGATCATTATTATGTTGCAATTACTACCAGAAACAATTGTCAGTGTTAATTTGAGACTGATAAAAGACATATTTCCTGCTAAAAAGTCAATTAAACGTTTTGACTGGTGATAACATAGCATTTTTCACTGGTTCAAAGTGAACCTGGCGAAAATCGTAAATGGTCACATTTCTCATCCTTCTAATCCTTTCTAAATTCTTTCTATAGCCAAAAGACACTCCCACTGAGGTTTGCACACAGTTTAAAATCAAAAAATGGGGTCGTAAAGTTTTTTGCCTAATATTAATTTTTCTCTCGGTCCTCAACGGAAAGTTTCATTAAAACTTTGCCTCGATAACGTATTTGACATACTCGTTTCCACAAAAATAATTCAATGATCATTTTAATGGTTTGTCCTGTTCACAACAAGCGTGAATGATGTCGTAAGCACTAAAAATGGTCATACAAAAGCATCCAGTACGTTTCAGCTTATGATATATAATGATTTAATCGACTTTTTTATCGGTAAACGATAATTTTCTGTGAGTGCATTCGCTTTGGATCATTATTATGTTGCAATTACCACCAGAAACAATTGTCAGTGTTAATTTGAGACTGACAAAAGACATATTTCCTGCTAAAAAGTCAATCAAACGATTTGACTGGTGATAACATAGCATTTTTCACTGGTTCAAGGTGTACCTAGCGAAAATCGTAAATGGTCACATTTCTCATCCTTCTAATCCTTTCTAAGTTCTTCCTATAGCCAAAAGACACTCCCACTGAGGTTTGCACACAGTTTAAAATCAAAAAATGGGGTCCAAAAATTTTTTGCCTAATATTAATTTTTCTCTTGGTCCTCAACGGAAAGTTTCATATAAACTTTGCCTCGATAACGTATTTGACATACTCGTTTCCACAAAAATAACTCAACGATCATTTTAATGGTTTATTCTGTTCACACCAAGCGTGAATGATGTCGTAAGCACTAAAAATGGTCATAAAAAAGCACCCAGAAGGTTTCAGCTTATGATATATATTGATTTAATCGACTTTTTTATCGGTAAACGATAATTTTCTGTGAGTGCATTCGCTTTGGATCATTATTATGTTGCAATTACTACCAGAAACAGTTGTCAGTGTTAATTTGAGACTGATAAAAGACATATTTCTTGCTAAAAAGTCAATTAAACGTTTTGACTGGTGATAACATAGCATTTTTCGCTGGTTCAAAGTGAACCTGGCGAAAATCGTAAATGGTCACATTTCTCATCCTTCTAATCCTTTCTAAATTCTTTCTATAGCCAAAAGACACTCCCACTGAGGTTTTCACACAGTTTAAAATCAAAAAATGGGGTCGAAAAGTTTTTTGCCTAATATTAATTTTTCTCTCGGTCCTCAACGGAAAGTTTCATTAAAACTTTGCCTCGATAACGTATTTGACATACTCGTTTCCACAAAAATAACTCAACGATCATTTTAATGGTTTATTCTGTTCACACCAAGCGTGAATGATGTCGTAAGCACTAAAAATGGTCATAAAAAAGCACCCAGAAGGTTTCAGCTTATGATATATATTGATTTAATCGACTTTTTTATCGGTAAACGATAATTTTCTGTGAGTGCATTCGCTTTGGATCATTATTATGTTGCAATTACTACCAGAAACAGTTGTCAGTGTTAATTTGAGACTGATAAAAGACATATTTCTTGCTAAAAAGTCAATTAAACGTTTTGACTGGTGATAACATAGCATTTTTCGCTGGTTCAAAGTGAACCTGGCGAAAATCGTAAATGGTCACATTTCTCATCCTTCTAATCCTTTCTAAATTCTTTCTATAGCCAAAAGACACTCCCACTGAGGTTTTCACACAGTTTAAAATCAAAAAATGGGGTCGAAAAGTTTTTTGCCTAATATTAATTTTTCTCTCGGTCCTCAACGGAAAGTTTCATTAAAACTTTGCCTCGATAACGTATTTGACATACTCGTTTCCACAAAAATAATTCAATGATCATTTTAATGGTTTGTCCTGTTCACAACAAGCGTGAATGATGTCGTAAGCACTAAAAATGGTCATACAAAAGCATCCAGTACGTTTCAGCTTATGATATATAATGATTTAATCGACTTTTTTATCGGTAAACGATAATTTTCTGTGAGTGCATTCGCTTTGGATCATTATTATGTTGCAATTACCACCAGAAACAATTGTCAGTGTTAATTTGAGACTGATAAAATACATATTTCCTGCTAAAAAGTCAATCAAACGTTTTTACTGGTGATAACATAGCATTTTTCACGGGTTCAAGGTGTACCTGGCGAAAATCGTAAATGGTCACATTTCTCATCCTTCTAATCCTTTCTAAGTTCTTCCTATAGCCAAACGACACTCCCACTGAGGTTTGCACACAGTTTAAAATCAAAAAAAGGGGTCCAAAAATTTTTTGCCTTATATTAATTTTTCTCTCGGTCCTCAACGGAAAGTTTCATATAAACTTTGCCGTCGATAACGTATTTGACATACTCATTTCAAAAAAAATAGTTCAATGATCGTTTTATTGGTTTGTTCTGTTCACACCAAGCATGAATGATGTGTTAAGCACTAAAAATGGTCATAAAAAAGCCCCCAGAACGTTTCAGCTTATGATATATAATGATTTAATCGACTTTTTTATCGGTAAACGATAATTTTCTGTGAGTGCATTCGCTTTGGATCATTATTATGTTGCAATTACTACCAGAAACAATTGTCAGTGTTAATTTGAGACTGATAAAAGACATATTTCCTGCTAAAAAGTCAATTAAACGTTTTGACTGGTGATAACATAGCATTTTTCACTGGTTCAAAGTGAACCTGGCGAAAATCGTAAATGGTCACATTTCTCATCCTTCTAATCCTTTCTAAATTCTTTCTATAGCCAAAAGACACTCCCACTGAGGTTTGCACACAGTTTAAAATCAAAAAATGGGGTCGAAAAGTTTTTTGCCTAATATTAATTTTTCTCTCGGTCCTCAACGGAAAGTTTCATTAAAACTTTGCCTCGATAACGTATTTGACATACTCGTTTCCACAAAAATAATTCAATGATCATTTTAATGGTTTGTCGTGTTCACATCAAGCGTGAATGATGTCGTAAGTACTAAAAATGGGCATACAAAAGCATCCAGTACGTTTCAGCTTATGATATATAATGATTTAATCGATTTTTTATCGGTAAACGATAATTTTCTGTGAGTGCATTCGCTTTGGATCATTATTATGTTGCAACTACCACCAGAAACAATTGTCAGTGTTAATTTGAGACTGATAAAAAACATATTTCCTGCTAAAAAGTCAATCAAACGTTTTGACTGGTGATAACATAGCATTTTTCACTGGTTCAAGGTGTACCTGGCGAAAATCGTAAATGGTCACATTTCTAATCCTTCTAATCCTTTCTAAGTTCTTCCTATAGCCAAACGACACTCCCACTGAGGTTTGCACACAGTTTAAAATCAAAAAAAGGGGTCCAAAAATTTTTTGCCTTATATTAATTTTTCTCTCGGTCCTCAACGGAAAGTTTCATATAAACTTTGCCGTCGATAACGTATTTGACATACTCATTTCAAAAAAAATAGTTCAATGATAGTTTTAATGGTTTGTTCTGTTCACACCAAGCATCAACGATGTGTTCAGCACTAAAAATGGTCATAAAAAAGCCCCCAGAACGTTTCAGCTTATGATATATAATGATTTAATCGACTTTTTTATCGGTAAACGATAATTTTCTGTGAGTGCATTCGCTTTGGATCATTATTATGTTGAAATTTCCACCAGAAACAATTGTCAGTGTTAATTTGAGACTGACAAAAGACATATTTCCTGCTAAAAAGTCAATCAAACGATTTGACTGGTGATAACATAGCATTTTTCACTGGTTCAAAGTGAACCTGGCGAAAATCGTAAATGGTCACATTTCTCATCCTTCTAATCCTTTCTAAATTCTTTCTATAGCCAAAAGACACTCCCACTGAGGTTTGCACACAGTTTAAAATCAAAAAATGGGGTCCAAAAATTTTTTGCCTAATATTAATTTTTCTCTCGGTCCTCAACGGAAAGTTTCATATAAACTTTGCCTCGATAACGTATTTGACATACTCGTTTCCACAAAAATAACTCAACGATCATTTTAATGGTTTATTCTGTTCACACCAAGCGTGAATGATGTCGTAAGCACTAAAAATGGTCATAAAAAAGCACCCAGAAGTTTTCAGCTTATGATATATATTGATTTAATCGACTTTTTTATCGGTAAACGATAATTTTCTGTGAGTGCATTCGCTTTGGATCATTATTATGTTGCAATTACTACCAGAAACAATTGTCAGTGTTAATTTGAGACTGATAAAAGACATATTTCCTGCTAAAAAGTCAATTAAACGTTTTGACTGGTGATAACATAGCATTTTTCACTGGTTCAAAGTGAACCTGGCGAAAATCGTAAATGGTCACATTTCTCATCCTTCTAATCCTTTCTAAATTCTTTCTATAGCCAAAAGACACTCCCACTGAGGTTTGCACACAGTTTAAAATCAAAAAATGGGGTCGAAAAGTTTTTTGCCTAATATTAATTTTTCTCTCGGTCCTCAACGGAAAGTTTCATTAAAACTTTGCCTCGATAACGTATTTGACATACTCGTTTCCACAAAAAAAATTCAATGATCATTTTAATGGTTTGTCCTGTTCACAACAAGCGTGAATGATGTCGTAAGCACTAAAAATGGTCATACAAAAGCATCCAGTACGTTTCAGCTTATGATATATAATGATTTAATCGACTTTTTTATCGGTAAACGATAATTTTCTGTGAGTGCATTCGCTTTGGATCATTATTATGTTGCAATTACCATCAGAAACAATTGTCAGTGTTAATTTGAGACTGATAAAATACATATTTCCTGCTAAAAAGTCAATCAAACGTTTTTACTGGTGATAACATAGCATTTTTCACTGGTTCAAGGTGTACCTGGCGAAAATCGTAAATGGTCACATTTCTCATCCTTCTAATCCTTTCTAAGTTCTTCCTATAGCCAAACGACACTCCCACTGAGGTTTGCACACAGTTTAAAATCAAAAAATGGGGTCCAAAAATTTTTTGCCTTATATTAATTTTTCTCTCGGTCCTCAACGGAAATTTTCATATAAACTTTGCCGTCGATAACGTATTTGACATACTCTCTTCCACAAAAATAGTTCAATGATCATTTTAATGGTTTGTTCGGTTCACACCAAGCGTGAATGATGTGTTAAGCACTAAAAATTGTCATAAAAAAGCCCCCAGAACGTTTCAGTTTATGATATATAATGATTTAATCGACTTTTTTATCTGTAAACGATAATTTTCTGTGAGTGCATTCGCTTTGGATCATTATTATGTTGCGATTACCACCAGAAACAATTGTCAGTGTTAATTTGAGACTGATAAAAGACATATTTCCTGCTAAAAAGTCAATCAAACGTTTTGACTGGTGATAACATAGCATTTTTCACTGGTTCAAGGTGTAATTGGCGAAAATCGTAAATGGTCGCATTTCTCATCCTTCTAATCCTTTCTAAGTTCTTCCTATAGCCAAACGACACTCCCACTGAGATTTGCACACAGTTTAAAATCAAAAAAGGGGTCCAAAAATTTTTTGCCTTATTTTAATTTTTCTCTCGGTCCTCAACGGAAAGTTTCATATAAACTTTGCCGTCGATAACGTATTTGACATACTCATTTCCAAAAACATAGTTCAATGATACTTTTAATGATTTGTTCTGTTCACACCAAGCGTGAATGATGTGTTAAGCACTAAAAATGGTCATAAAAAAGCCCCCAGAACGTTTCAGTTTATGATATATAATGATTTAATCGACTTTTTATCTGTAAACGATAATTTTCTGTGAGTGCATTCGCTTTGGATCATTATTATGTTGCGATTACCACCAGAAACAATTGTCAGTGTTAATTTGAGACTGATAAAAGACATATTTCCCGCTAAAAAGTCAATCAAACGTTTTGACTGGTGATAACATAGCATTTTTCACTAGGTTCAAGGTGTACCTGGCGAAAATCGTAAATGGTCACATTTCTCATCCTTCTAATCCTTTCTAAGTTCTTCCTATAACCAAACGACACTCTCAATGAAACTTGCACACAGTTTAAAATCAAAAAATGGGGTCCAAAATTTTTTTGCCTTATATTAATTTTTCTCTCGGTCCTCAACGGAAAGTTTCATTAAAACTTTGCCTCGATAACGTGTTTGACATACTCGTTTCCACAAAAATAATTCAATGATCATTTTAATGGTTTGTCCTGTTCACATCAAGCGTGAATGATGTCGTAAGTACTAAAAATGGGCATACAAAAGCATCCAGTACGTTTCAGCTTATGATATATAATGATTTAATCGACTTTTTTATCGGTAAACGATAATTTTCTGTGAGTGCATTCTCTTTGGATCATTATTATGTTGCAATTACCACCAGAAACAATTGTCAGTGTTAATTTGAGACTGACAGAAGACATATTTCCTGCTAAAAACTCAATCAAACGTTTTGACTGGTGATAACATAGCATTTTTCACTGGTTCAAGGTGTACCTGGCGAAAATCGTAAATGGTCATATTTCTCATCCTTCTAATCCTTTCTAAGTTCTTCTTATTGCCAAACGACACTCCCACTGAGGTTTGCACACAGTTTAAAATCAAAAAAAGAGGTCCAAAAATTTTTTGCCTTATATTAATTTTTCTCTCTGTCCTCAACGGAAAGTTTCATATAAACTTTGCCGTCGATAACGTATTTGACATACTCATTTCAAAAAAATAGTTCAATGATCGTTTTAATGGTTTGTTCTGTTCACAACAAGCGTGAATGATGTCGTAAGCACTAAAAATGGTCATACAAAAGCATCCAGTACGTTTCAGCTTATGATATATAATGATTTAATCGACTTTTTTATCGGTAAACGATAATTTTCTGTGAGTGAATTCGCTTTGGATCATTATTATGTTGCAATTACCACCAGAAACAATTGTCAGTGTTAATTTGAGACTGATAAAATACATATTTCCTGCTAAAAAGTCAATCAAACGTTTTTACTGGTGATAACATAGCATTTTTCACTAGGTTCAAGGTGTACCTGGCGAAAATCGTAAATGGTCACATTTCTCATCCTTCTAATCCTTTCTAAGTTCTTCCTATAGCCAAACGACACTCTCAATGAAACTTGCACACAGTTTAAAATCAAAAAATGGGGTCCAAAATTTTTTTGCCTTATATTAATTTTTCTCTCGGTCCTCAACGGAAAGTTTCATTAAAACTTTGCCTCGATAACGTGTTTGACATACTCGTTTCCACAAAAATAATTCAATGATCATTTTAATGGTTTGTCCTGTTCACATCAAGCGTGAATGATGTCGTAAGTACTAAAAATGGGCATACAAAAGCATCCAGTACGTTTCAGCTTATGATATATAATGATTTAATCGATTTTTTATCGGTAAACGATAATTTTCTGTGAGTGCATTCGCTTTGGATCATTATTATGTTGCAATTACCACCAGAAACAATTGTCAGTGTTAATTTGAGACTGACAGAAGACATATTTCCTGCTAAAAAGTCAATCAAACGTTTTGACTGGTGATAACATAGCATTTTTCACTGGTTCAAGGTGTACCTGGCGAAAATCGTAAATGGTCACATTTCTCATCCTTCTAATCCTTTCTAAGTTCTTCTTATAGCCAAACGACACTCCCACTGAGGTTTGCACACAGTTTAAAATCAAAAAAAGAGGTCCAAAAATTTTTTGCCTTATATTAATTTTTCTCTCGGTCCTCAACGGAAAGTTTCATATAAACTTTGCCGTCGATAACGTATTTGACATACTCATTTCAAAAAAAAATAGTTCAATGATCGTTTTAATGGTTTGCTCTGTTCACAACAAGCGTGAATGATGTCGTAAGCACTAAAAATGGTCATACAAAAGCATCCAGTACGTTTCAGCTTATGATATATAATGATTTAATCGACTTTTTTATCGGTAAACGATAATTTTCTGTGAGTGCATTCGCTTTGGATCATTATTATGTTGCAATTACCACCAGAAACAATTGTCAGTGTTAATTTGAGACTGATAAAATACATATTTCCTGCTAAAAAGTCAATCAAACGTTTTTACTGGTGATAACATAGCATTTTTCACTAGGTTCAAGGTGTACCTGGCGAAAATCGTAAATGGTCACATTTCTCATCCTTCTAATCCTTTCTAAATTCTTCCTATAGCCAAACGACACTCTCAATGAAACTTGCACACAGTTTAAAATCAAAAAATGGGGTCCAAAATTTTTTTGCCTTATATTAATTTTTCTCTCGGTCCTCAACGGAAAGTTTCAATAAAACTTTGCCTCGATAACGTGTTTGACATACTCGTTTCCACAAAAATAATTCAATGATCATTTTAATGGTTTGTCCTGTTCACACCAAGCGTGAATGATGTCGTAAGCACTAAAAATGGGCATACAAAAGCATCCAGTACGTTTCAGCTTATGATATATAATGATTTAATCGACTTTTTTATCGGTAAACGATAATTTTCTGTGAGTGCATTCGCTTTGGATCATTATTATGTTGCAATTACCACCAGAAGCAATTGTCAGTGTTAATTTGAGACTGACAGAAGACATATTTCCTGCTAAAAAGTCAATCAAACGTTTTGTCTGGTGATAACATAGCATTTTTCACTGGTTCAAGGTGTACCTGGCGAAAATTGTAAATGGTCACATTTCTCATCCTTCTAATCCTTTCTAAGTTCTTCTTATAGCCAAACGACACTCCCACTGAGGTTTGCACACAGTTTAAAATCAAAAAAAGAGTTCCAAAAATTTTTTGCCTTATATTAATTTTTCTCTCGGTCCTCAACGGAAAGTTTCATATAAACTTTGCCGTCGATAACGTATTTGACATACTCATTTCAAAAAAAATAGTTCAATGATCGTTTTAATGGTTTGTTCTGTTCACAACAAGCGTGAATGATGTCGTAAGCACTAAAAATGATCATACAAAAGCATCCAGTACGTTTCAGCTTATGATATATAATAATTTAATCGACTTTTTTATCGGTAAACGATAATTTTCTGTGAGTGCATTCGCTTTGGATCATTATTATGTTGCAATTACCACCAGAAACAATTGTCAGTGTTAATTTGAGACTGATAAAATACATATTTCCTGCTAAAAAGTCAATCAAACGTTTTTACTGGTGATAACATAGCATTTTTCACTAGGTTCAAGGTGTACCTGGCGAAAATTGTAAATGGTCACATTTCTCATCCTTCTAATCCTTTCTAAGTTCTTCCTATAGCCAAACAACACTCCCACTGAGGTTTGCACACAGTTTAAAATCAAAAAAAGAGGTCCAAAAATTTTTTGCCTTATATTAATTTTTCTCTCGGTCCTCAACGGAAAGTTTCATATAAACTTTGCCGTCGATAACGTATTTGACATACTCATTTCAAAAAAAATAGTTCAATGATCGTTTTAATGGTTTGTTCTGTTCACACCAAGCATGAATGTTGTGTTAAGCACTAAAAATGGTCGTAAAAAAGCCCCCAGAACGTTTCAGCTTATGATATATAATGATTTAATCGACTTTTTTATCGGTAAACGATAATTTTCTGTGAGTGCATTCGCTTTGGATCATTATTATGTTGCAATTACCACCAGAAACAATTGTCAGTGTTAATTTGAGACTGACAGAAGACATATTTCCTGCTAAAAACTCAATCAAACGTTTTGACTGGTGATAACATAGCATTTTTCACTGGTTCAAGGTGTACCTGGCGAAAATCGTAAATGGTCACATTTCTCATCCTTCTAATCCTTTCTAAGTTCTTCCTATAGCCAAACGACACTCCAACTGAGGTTAGCACACAGTTTAAAATCAAAAAAAGAGGTCCAAAAATTTTTTGCCTTATATTAATTTTTCTCTCGGTCCTCAACGGAAAGTTTCATATAAACTTTGCCGGCGATAAAGTATTTGACATACTCATTTCAAAAAAAATAGTTCAATGATCGTTTTAATGGTTTGTTCTGTTCACACCAAGCATGAATGATGTGTTAAGCACTAAAAATGGTCATAAAAAGCCCCCAGAACGTTTCAGCTTATGATATATAATGATTTAATCGACTTTTTTATCTGTAAACGATAATTTTCTGTAAGTGCATTCGGTTTGGATCATTATTATGTTGCGATTACCACCAGAAACAATTGTCAGTGTGACTTTGAGACTGATAAAAGACATATTTCCCGCTAAAAAGTCAATCAAACGTTTTGACTGGTGATAACATAGCAATTTTCAATGGTTCAAGGTGTACCTGGCGAAAATCGTAAATGGTCACATTTCTCATCCTTCTAATCCTTTCTAAGTTCTTCCTATAGCCAAACGACACTCCCACTGAGGTTTGCACACAGTTTAAAATCAAAAAAAGAGGTCCAAAAATTTTTTGCCTAATATTAATTTTTCTCTCGGTCCTCAACGGAAAGTTTCATATAAACTTTGCCGTCGATAAAGTATTTGACATACTCATTTCAAAAAAATAGTTCAATGATCGTTTTAATGGTTTGTTCTGTTCACACCAAGCATGAATGATGTGTTAAGCACTAAAAATGGTCATAAAAAGCCCCCAGAACGTTTCAGCTTATGATATATAATGATTTAATCGACTTTTTTTATCTGTAAACGATAATTTTCCGTAAGTGCATTCGCTTTGGATCATTATTATGTTGCGATTACCACCAGAAACAAATGTCAGTGTGACTTTGAGACTGATAAAAGACATATTTCCCGCTAAAAAGTCAATCAAACGTTTTGACTGGTGATAACATAGCATTTTTCACTGGTTCAAGGTGAACCTGGCGAAAATCGTAAATGGTCACATTTCTCATCCTTCTAATCCTTTCTAAGTTCTTCCTATAGCCAAACGACACTCCAACTGAGGTTTGCACACAGTTTAAAATCAAAAAATGGGGTCCAAAAATTTTTTGCCTTATAATAATTTTTCTCTCGGTCCTCAACGGAAAGTTTCAAATAAACTTTGCCGTCGATAACGTATTTGACATACTCATTTCCACAAAAATAGTTCAATAATCTTTTTAATGGTTTGTTCTGTTCACACCAAGCGTGAATGATGTGTTAAGCTCTAAAAATGGTCATAAAAAGCCCCCAGAACGTTTCAGCTTATGATATATAATGATTTAATCGACTTTTTTTATCTGTAAACGATAATTTTCCGTAAGTGCATTCGCTTTGGATCATTATTATGTTGCGATTACCACCAGAAACAAATGTCAGTGTGACTTTGAGACTGATAAAAGACATATTTCCCGCTAAAAAGTCAATCAAACGTTTTGACTGGTGATAACATAGCATTTTTCACTGGTTCAAGGTGAACCTGGCGAAAATCGTAAATGGTCACATTTCTCATCCTTCTAATCCTTTCTAAGTTCTTCCTATAGCCAAACGACACTCCAACTGAGGTTTGCACACAGTTTAAAATGAAAAAATGGGGTCCAAAAATTTTTTGCCTTATAATAATTTTTCTCTCGGTCCTCAACGGAAAGTTTCAAATAAACTTTGCCGTCGATAACGTATTTGACATACTCATTTCCACAAAAATAGTTCAATAATCTTTTTAATGGTTTGTTCTGTTCACACCAAGCGTGAATGATGTGTTAAGCTCTAAAAATGGTCATAAAAAAGCCCCCAGAACGTTTCAGTTTATGATATATAATGATTTAATCGACTTTTTTATCTGTAAACAATAATTTTCTGTAAGTGCATTCGCTTTGGATCATTATTATGTTGCGATTACCACCAGAAACAATTTTCAGTGTGATTTTGAGACTGACAAAAGACATATTTCCTGTTAAGAAGTCATTCAAACAATTTGACTGGTGATAATATAGCGTTTTTCACTGGTTCAAGGTGTACCTGGCGAAAATCGTAAATGGTCACATTTCTCATCCTTCTAATCCTTTCTAAGTTCTTCCTATAGCCAAACGACACTCCAACTGAGGTTTGCACACAGTTTAAAATCAAAAAAAGAGGTCCAAAAATTTTTTGCCTTATATTAATTTTTCTCTCGGTCCTCAACGGAAAGTTTCATATAAACTTTGCCGTCGATAAAGTATTTGACATACTCATTTCAAAAAAAATAGTTCAATGATCGTTTTAATGGTTTGTTCTGTTCACACCAAGCATGAATGATGTGTTAAGCACTAAAAATGGTCATAAAAAGCCCCCAGAACGTTTCAGCTTATGATATATAATGATTTAATCGACATTTTTTATCTGTAAACGATAATTTTCTGTAAGTGCATTCGCTTTGGATCATTATTATGTTGCGATTACCACCAGAAACAATTGTCAGTGTGACTTTGAGACTGATAAAAGACATATTTCCCGCTAAAAAGTCAATCAAACGTTTTGACTGGTGATAACATAGCATTTTTCACTGGTTCAAGGTGAACCTGGCGAAAATCGTAAATGGTCACATTTCTCATCCTTCTAATCCTTTCTAAGTTCTTCCTATAGCCAAACGACACTCCAACTGAGGTTTGCACACAGTTTAAAATCAAAAAATGGGGTCCAAAAATTTTTTGCCTTATAATAATTTTTCTCTCGGTCCTCAACGGAAAGTTTCAAATAAACTTTGCCGTCGATAACGTATTTGACATACTCATTTCCACAAAAATAGTTCCATAATCTTTTTAATGGTTTGTTCTGTTCACACCAAGCGTGAATGATGTGTTAAGCTCTAAAAATGGTCATAAAAAAGCCCCCAGAACGTTTCAGTTTATGATATATAATGATTTAATCGACTTTTTTATCTGTAAACAAAAATTTTCTGTAAGTGCATTCGCTTTGGATCATTATTATGTTGCGATTACCACCAGAAACAATTGTCAGTGTGACTTTGAGACTGATAAAAGACATATTTCCTGTTAAGAAGTCATTCAAACAATTTGACTGGTGATAATATAGCGTTTTTCACTGGTTCAAGGTGTACCTGGCGAAAATCGTAAATGGTCACATTTCTCATCCTTCTAATCCTTTCTAAGTTCTTCCTATAGTCAAACGACACTCCCACTGAGTTTTGCACACAGTTTAAAATCAAAAAATGGGGTCCAAAAATTTTTTGCCGTATATTAATTTTTCTCTCGGTCCTCAACGGAAAGTTTCATATAAACTTTGCCGTCGATAACGTATTTGACATACTCATTTCCAAAAACATAGTTCAATGATACTTTTAATGATTTGTTCTGTTCAAAACAAGCGTGAATGATGTGTTAAGCACTAAAAATGGTCATAAAAAACATCCAGAAGGTTTCAGCTTATGATATATAATGGTTTAATTGACTTTTTTATCTGTAAAGTATAATTTTCTGTGAGTGCATTTGCTTTGGATCATTATTATGTTGCACTTACCACCAAAAACAATTGTCAGTGTTAATTTGAGACTGATAAAAGACATATTTTCTGTTAGAAAGTCAATGAAACGTTTTGACTGGGGATAACGTAGCATTCTTCACTGGTTCAAGGTGTACCTGGCGAAAATCGTAAATGGTCACATTTCTCATCCTTCTAATCCTTTGTAAGTTCTTCCTATAGCCAAACGGCAATCCAACTGAGGTCTGCACACAGTTTAAAATCAAAAAATGGGGTCCAAAATTTTTTTGCCTGAAATTAATTTTTCTCTCGGGCCTCAACGGAAAGTTTCATATAAACTTTCCGTTGATAACGTATTTGACATACTCGTTTCCACAAAAATAATTCAATGATCATTTTAATGGTTTGTTCTGTTCACACCAAGCGTAAATGATGTCGTAAGCACTAAAAATGGTCATACAAAAGCATCCAGTACTTTTCAGTTTATGATATATAATGATTTAATCAACTTTTTTTTATCTGTAAACGATAATTTTCTGTGAGTGCATTCGCTTTGGATCATTATTATGTTGCCATTATCCCCAGAAACAATTGTCAGTGTTAATTTGAGACTGATAAAAGACATATTTCCTGCTAAAAAGTCAATCAAACGTTTTGACTGGTGATAACATAGCATTTTTCACTGGTTTAAGGTGTACCTGGCGAAAATCGTAAATGGTCACATTTCTCATCCTTCTAATCCTTTCTAAGTTCTTCCTATAGCCAAACGGCACTCCCACTGAAGTTTGCACACAGATTAAGGACAAAAAATGGGGTCTAAAGTTTTTTTTCCTCGAATTAATTCTTCTCTCGCGCCTCAACGGAAAGTTTCATATAAACTTTGCCGTCGATAACGTATTTGACATACCTGTTTCCACAAAAATAAATCATTTATCAATTCAATGGTTTGCTCTGTTCACACCGAGCGTGAATGATGTGGTAAGCACTAAAAATGGTGATACAAAAGCCTGCAGTACGTTTCAGCTTATGATATATAATGGTTTAATCGAATTTTTTAAACTGTAAACGATAATTTTCTGTGAGTCCATTAGCTTTGAATCACTATTATGTTGCAAATACCACCAAAAACAGTTGTCAGTAATAAATTGAGACTGATAAAAGACATAGTTACTGTAAAAAAGTAAATCAAACGTTTTGACTTGCGATAATATAACATTTTTCACTGGTGAAGCTTTATCTTGCGAAAATCGTAAATGGTCAGATTTGTCAACCTTCCAATCCGTTCTTAACCCCTCGTATGGCAGTGCAGCGCTCCTGAAACATAGTAAACACAGCTAAAAGATAAAAATAGTAATATCAAAGCCCTATGTTTGTAAACATTCCATTTAAATTTTTTGTTCCTTTCTTTTTTTTATAGAAGACTCTTTTATTCCCGTTATATTTATTATTCCTTGGTCTCTACAATTGTCGCAGTTAAGTTAAATGGTATTCTCGAATCCCGGGGTTGTTTGAAGAAACTCATCTAAGGTTAAAAGTGCTTGAGTAGTTATTAAAAATGTTTTTTTTTGAAATTTTGCTGATTTTTTTTTTCATTTTTTTCTTAAAATTAGCATCACTTTTTGATGTTTTTGACATTTGATGGCCGTAAGTGACCGGAACTTATAATCTAACAAAGTGCTGCAACTATTAGGAAAAAATTGGATGGTTCATTTTGGTTTAAACAAAAAAATTAAACAGTAGTCATTCGAAAGCAAATGAAGATTCAAAACTTGATATTTGCTGATTTCTAATTGTTCCTACGCAATTCGTGAAACACCATTACAACGACCAAATAAAATGTGTAGCGAACCCATGTTGGATCTGCCACTGGCCCGCGAGCTACTACAACTCAAACGTTTCACTCTTATTCTGCTCTTTGTGGGTGCAAAAGATGTTTAATGTCTGTGTTCGGAGAAAAATGTGCTGCATTTGTCCTGCAGTTGTTATTGTTGACTTTGGATTATTTCCCCGGGCCTACCTACCTTTTTCCTTCTATTTCCAAGTAGTTTAAGAGGTTGCTGACATTTATAAACTCGGTGGTTAAAGTTTTTTTTTCATTTTTTGTGAATCCAGCTGTTCTCGGTGTAGTGTTCTCTAAAAAACGCATTTACAAAAATTCTACATTAAACATGCATTTGAAAATATTGTGAAAAATGTCTTCACAAACAAGACATAGGGAAACGGTCACCGCGGACCTACTGTACGCCCCCGAATCACGTTGCGTTAGCGCGTCTTGGTCGTAGAGCGTTTTTTTGGCAGGAACAGTCCTGAATATGTCTGAAAATAAATTGAGTACGTTTCGGTAGTTTGTTAATATCTCTGCGAGTACCGAACGGATTTAAGCGAACGTAGGCTCGTTTTGTAGCGCATGAGCCCCCCTCACTGATTAGTGCTGGTTGACGTTGTATATCAGCGAGTTCAAGGATGAATTTTGAGACTTAAACCGGAAATAACCCTATTTTGGGTACATATCGGAGAGGCCGATTTTCGAAACTTCAAAATTGGCGCTTTAACTTACAGGAAATGGTTCCTTAGCTTCGTCATTACGTGTGGAGTCCGTTTTGCATGGTTTTCTATACACTTTTCCGACGTTTAGGTCTTCAATTTTCACTCTGCACGTGAAGTACCCCCATTTTTGACGAAAACGTGCCTTTGCTGCAGAGGTTGATAAAATGTTGATAATTTTGTATTTTACTGTCAAATTATGGCTTATTACACCCAGTATTATGTCCTGAAGGAATTACACTATAGTGTGTACACGTATTTCAGTGTTTACTATGAAAATTTTGACGATTCAGGTCACGTACCGGGTGCAATTTTTGACTTGGTACCAAACCTTAATTTTGGAATATCTCCTTGAAAACTTAACGGATTTTGGATTTTAATGGCTCGTTGAACTCGCCGTAAGCTCTAGTTTCATTTGATATACGGTTCGTTACGTTTCGTTCAGCGGTTGTCGAAAAATTGTCCAGGACACGCACCCCCCCCCCCATTTTACCCCATTTTTGACCATTTTGACGGGTTTCAGCTTATAACTTATGGTTCCGGGCTTCTGTTTGTGTTATTAACGGTACCCATAGCATTGTTATGGTACCGGAAAGGTTTGGACAAAGTTTCAGATTCATAACCAAATTTTTGGTTATAATTTTGATCAAATGTTGGTCAAATAATGGAATATACATGGGATTTGCCATTGCACCTTAAATTGTGAATATCTCCCAGTAGAGTAGTTCAATTTTAATTATGTTTAGTGTTCTGAACAGGTCATGAAACAAGGGTTATTTTGATATAGGTAGCGTTTAATTTGGTCAGGGCGTCGCAGAGTTATTGACCTCTGAATACTCGCCCATTTTACCCATGAAAATGACCTCCGGTACGGTACGTTTGATCCGTAATAACTTTTGATGTAGTTGTTGGATTCTAATTTTGATTGGTGATCTGAACAGGTCCTGAAACATAGATTAATTTGATATAGGTAGCGTTTAATTTGGTCCGGGCGTCGCAGAGTTATTGACCTCTGAGTACTCGCCCATTTTACCCATGAAAATGGGCTCCGGTACGGTACCTTTGATCTGTAATAACTTTTGCTGTAGTTGTTCGATTTCAATTTTGTTTGATGATTTAAAGAGGTGTTCAAACAAGGTTTATTTTGATATAGGTACCGTTTAAATTGAGTCCTGCGTTGTTGAGTTATTCACCTCTGAGTACCCATGAGATTGGGCTCCGGTACGATACCTTTGATCCCTAATAACTTTTGATGTAGTTGTTCGATTTTAATTTTGTTTGGTGATCTGAACAGGTCCTGAAACAAGGTTTAATTTGATATAGGTGCCGTTTTATTTGGATCGGGCATCATTGAACTATTAACCTCTGAATACCCTCCCAATTTACCCATGAGGTCGGCTCTGGTACGTACCTCTGGTACGTACCCTTGATTCGCCAATGGTGGCCTTATAGTGACCCAAAACACCCGTGACAATCTCCCAAAACAAATTCTGGGTAGTTGGAGTTGTTTTTACAGTGTTATCTTTGAAATTTTTAGAGATGTAGGTTGGGTACTAGGGGGCATATCAGGACCTGGTACAGTACCCAAATTTTGATTTTTCTTGGTCTATAAATCACATCGTCTGGGTCTGATTGATGTTTTCAACTCGTATCTCAATATACTTTAGCATCCCCAGTGTTTCCCCAGTCTGGTGTTATATTATTAGTGCTCTGTTCTTTATGCCTTATGTACGTTGTCTATATGTTCTCTAAAACAAACTTTTTCAGGTTTGTTTTGATTTGAAACTTTAATTTGCAACCTTATCAACTTCAGTTGTCTTACCAAGCTACAAGCCAGAACGACATCAAACTTCGAGTGAGTAATATCCATCTCAATCAATCCAATTATGCAATAATAAAATCTTTGTTGGTGAAGGATTGTCTCGTCTTTTCTTTTTTTTTCTTGTCTTTTTTTATATTTGAGTTCTTTATCTTGCGTCTTTCGGCGTCAAAGTCGAATGTCATAACCTGAGCAGAATGATATTGAAGAAGATATATGGGCAGGTTTTGTTCTGTGCGTTAGGTTTTGTTCAAAAATTAACTTTGGACATTATCAGCAAACTGAAAAAAAAAACGAGACAACCCGTATTCACCGCGTAGCTCGCCTGTTTTGGTGCTTTGGTGTTTGAATTGGCAATAATAAGCGGCCACTGGTGCACTATGTGTAACAATTTTCGGTTTAGCTTGCTTTGTCTGTTTGGTCAGTGGTAGCACTGATCAACGCGTTAGGATTTTTTGTGTGTTCTTGCTATAGCAAGTGGTAGCACTTGTTAGTTTTTTTATCGTTGTTTCTTTCACCTAAGTTGTTCTCTATGTGTTTCAGCGCTTGAAAATGAGGTAAATCAAATTTGATATTGAATATTTAATGCTCGCAGTTATCAGCTAAGTTTTTTCCAAAATTCAAACTGACTTGAATAAAACTTAAATAAATTCAATTATTTTTTTGTACAATTTTTCGCAAGACAGTTAGTTCAATTGTCCGCCGAGAAAGAAACTTTTGTAAGGTCGTTGTTTGGCCCAAAGTGCGCTCAAATCGCGCTTTATTAATAGTCGCACAAAGATACTTGGTACTTTTATTGGCCTTCTCGTTTTTTTTTTAGTTTCGTCGTCGCGATTTTTGTTACGACCATATGACGTCACAACCACTTCAAATCTGCTTTCTGTTCATTCGTGCATGCAATTTCATCTGGATTGCGTGCGTGACGTCATCCTCGCTCTTATTGGAGCGAGTTTTTAGCACAAAGTTATTTGAGAGCAGCTGATAGAGGCAGCAAAATCTTAAACAGATTTTTAATGAAAATAGAACATATATAGCCTTCAATGAGTTTTTTGGTCTGTCTTTTTTATTGTTTGTCTGAGACTGCAGATCTACGAAGCTATTGCGGCTATTTTCTGGCAATCTGCCAGCTATGTTTTTTATTTTTATTCCAAGGATTGTTAACTAAAAAGAAAACCTGAAAAATACCGAATAATTTATTTTAGAATGAGTGGCTCTCAATTAACTCCTGTTTCAAATTCCGGTGGTCCCACTGGTCTCAGAAAGAAGTCTGCTAGAAATGCGAATAAGGTGGACGATGTAGAGTTTCCTAAGAATTACGTCTTTCTGGTGTACTTTGACTGCGACAACAAAATTTCTGTCTTGAAACCGGGTCACGGGAGTTGGCCGAATCATCTTACTAATTCAATGAAACTCTCCCTGAAATGGGAAGATTTGCCGTTTAAGTCTGACAAGAAGCCAAAGGAGTTTATCAATGGGTTGGTCATAACGAGTGGCCCTAGTGAAATATTGGAACGAGTAGCAGTTTTAATGACCTTGAAGCTTAAGAAGGGTATGGCTCCTACAGATATGAACCTGACGCAGGAGTTCGAAGACGCGCGACAGGAAATTGAAACAGAAAAGCAACGAGAAAAGGAAAACAATGATCCGCGTAAAAACGTTGGGAGTCAGAAATCAAGTTCTGGCAGTCTGCGAAAATGTTCTAAGTCTTTCCCTGCTATGCCGGTTGAATCTTGTCCGTCGGATTCCGAAGGTACCGACTCTGATCATGAGGCAGATGAGCCAACTTTTCCTGTCGCGTCAACTGACAAAGTTCAGAAAGACATTGAGTCCGTCGTGAGCAAAGCTGAAGTGGTATGTTTTTGTTTCTTTAGCCGGTAGCGGCTATTGTTTTCGGGTAAATTTGAGTAGGTTGAATTGAGTGGGGTAAAATTGTTTCGAGATATCTTCTGTAAAATTTATCAGCTAAGTTTTCAGCGGTTCTGTAACAATTTTGAGATACATAGTAAGAGTTGTTGATAGAGCATCATATCGAAGTTGCTGGATTTGCGATGGGTTTTACTTGTTTTTTTTTAAACTAAATTGTCTTTTTTTCTTAGCTTGCTCTTGTCAAACGTTTTGAACGACTAATGGATCGAATGGAAGCAAGAATGGATAGAAGTGATAAAATCTTGGACGATCTGTCGAAGTTCGCTAGACGATCTCTGGACGAAATATATCGGCTGTCAGAAGCTTCGGTTCCAATCTCCAATATTAATGATCACAAAATTGATGAAGTAGACAAAAATCTTCCTGAGCTGATGTATAATGGCGTAAATTTGTACAGCCTGGGTGGATCAACTCCTGTTGAAAAAGCATTCAATATAATTATGGAGCTATGGTCTGCAGATGAAAGCAGAAAAATTGTCATAAAGCCTAAGAAAACTCTGTCTAATACCGATCGCATTGCAGCGGATGAGGAGCGTACTGAGCTTTTTGAAAAAGCTTTGACATTTGTATTGGGTGATCAATTTTCCAAGAGAGTATTTTCGAATGTTTTACGATTAGTTAATCAACGCATGCGTGAAAAGCGTTTGAAATAATGCTCGTGACTCATTTGAAAGAATATTTTGAATTTTGATGTAGGTAACTATCATTGCATAGGTCCTTTTCCGAAATTCAATTTCTGGTTCCGAGTTTTTTATCTAAGTATTTATGTTGCCCTGGGTATTCTTAGTTTCTGGATTTGTTTTGCTGCCGAAAATCAAATTCTCATGCACATTTGCATTAATATTTCATGTTTTAATTTCTCTCAGCTGTTCCTCAATTTCTGCGCATTTTGTTTTATTTTGATCAATAAAGGAAGATTGTTTTTAGATTGAGCTATGTCCAATTTTGTGCCCGGGTTTAAAATGTCCCTGAGCTATTTTGAGAAGTTGGAACGTGGTGTGCGTAAGAGTAATGGAATTGAAGTTGAAGCAAGAAATCGGTTGCTGGATGTTGCACAAGGACTACAAGAGCTCGTAAGTTTATATAAACGCTAATTTATCGCTTTTTATTAAAGTAATCTTTGATCCGGTTGGTAGCAATCGGTTGTTCTCTGTTCTGTTTATTGATACACGTTTTCCTATGTTGGTCTCTTTTAGTGTTTTTTTGATCTGTTATTTTTTAGTTGCCATTTTGAAATTATTTTAACATCTCGTGATAACTGTCTCAAATTCTTATCAAAGGCCACACTACTTTTTTTATGAACTAACAGCTTTGTTTTTACACTGAAATTCCATACGCTTAAAGGCTTTTTAAAATATTTTAGATAGTGGGTAAGTTTTTTTGTTAAGTGAATAATTCTGGCAATAAGAAACTTCTCTTTATAGAGGCCTTCCCTTTTTTTCAGAACGAACGCCGAGCGAAGTGTGCTAAAATAAAAGTCAATGGTGAACTCATGTACAAAGGAGAGAATCTCTTGGCCTATGATGGTCCTACAGATGACTATGGTGCTATTGGAAGGTTTCTGGCGCGTAAAATGTTTACGTTTGATGAGAGAGTTGAGTTTTGCTGGTTCGGTCAGCGATCGAATGCAAATTGTGTAGGGCGGAAAATGGCTTCAAAAGAAGATGAATGGTTTTTCAAAGGTTCGATTTTTTGCTCCATTACTATGTTGCCCGTTTTTTTTGTATCAAGTATTTTTAATTGATTTTAGAAGCTGTGAGACGACTATGCGGTGATAGTCTTTATGCCCTGAGAAAAGCCAAAGACGCTGCAAACTCTCTGGGCCGTCACGAACGTTCTCGATTATCTCAGAAGCTAATCTGATTTGTTGTTCGGTTTCAACTTTCTTGAATTCTGTGATACATAAAAGTTGTCAATCGTTTTTTCCTTTGGGCGATTTAAACTTAAAATTTTTTTGCTGGTCATTTTTTTTAAGATCATATCATTTTTAAGATCAATAATGTCTATCCTTGACTACAAAAAGTTTAAACTCTACGCGCAAGTGGCGAAGCAGTTCTCCAAACTTGATATCAGTTGGAAGGAAATTGCTAAAATTGACAGCGAGCTAACACAAAAATGGATCAACACAAATTTGGTGAGTGCCCATGGTTTAAATCTCGATATCAGTTTGAGAAAAGCTTTTCTCTGTGATGTCAAAATTTTTTTGGATTCTGAATACGGAAAAAGTTTCAAACATGTTGTTTACAAACCGGTTTCTTATCTCCAGGACGCTTCCTTTACACAACTTGGAGTTTTTGCAAAATACAAAATAGATTTTAGTACCGAAATACCGGGCTTGATTGGGTACCTAGTGCCAATTGAAGAGGCTGAGATAATACCGGGTTATAATGACCATTCAGTAATGTGTAGTTCGCGCGTGGGAATGCAATGGATTATGTTAGGCCCGATTTCTTTCATTAACGCGTCTTGTAAACCGAACGTTAGTTATGTAAAAGTTGAAAATATTATGGTATGTGCTCCTTTGCGTGTAATTGAGGAGGGCGAAGAACTGACAATATCTTACCACAACCACTTTTTCGGAGAAAACAATAAAGATTGTCTGTGCCCGCATAAGCATTTGCACGGCGATCCCTTCCCTGATATCCCTGTCACTAAAAAGAGAAAAGTAACCAAAATTTCACAAAAACACCAGGAAAATTTCAATTTTAATCAGCGTTTTTCTAGGAAAGGTTTTCCACCGCGTGCTCGAATGTTTTTTCCAGAAATCTTAGATAAAAACGATGATCAACACAGTCACTTAACTTACGATTCTGTTTTTGGTAGCCTTGACGTAAAAGACACTGATGAGACTATACTTAATTTTGTAGGCTGTCGTGACGAAGTTGAACAAAGTTGTGAATCGGATGAAGGATCTCGGGATATTAACCTTTTGGCTATAAATGAAACTCCTGTTGTGCAAAATGTTGAAGATGCTCAGGTCATGTCTACACCTATCTCTCTTCATGTTTTCGAAGATAAACCACCTAATGATGCACCTAATTTTGATCCTGATTCTTTTGACTCGCTTGATTTTTTTTTGTTTGAAGGAGCAGATATTCGACATGACGAGTTTATGAAAAAATTTGAAAAATTAAGTGAAAAACATAAATTATCTGATATTGCCAGAGCAGATATGCTCAAGCTTTTTGCTCAAACTTTACCGTCTCCCAATAAAATTTTTGCAGATCTGCCAATTTACAACCTTCCGATAATAACAACTAATAGTTACGTCGATTCTAAGTTCCTTATTGCTGATTTGATATCTCAACTCGCACTAGTTGCCTCAAAAAATTCGTCTTATATATTGCAAAGTTGGTCAAATAATTGCAGCTGGGAGTATGCATCAGATGTTTTTTGTCAGGGAGAGCTGCAGTTAGTTCTAAACACAGACGGTGCTCCAGTTTTTAAGTCTAGTAAGCTAGCTGTATGGCCAGTTTGGGTTCAACTTTATAACTTGCCTCCTGTTTTAAGATCAAGTTTCTTAAATATCTGCCTTTTTGGACTTTGGTATGGGGGAAAACCTGATTTTTCGGAGTTTCTTAGCAAACTTGGTGTGGAGATTGAAAATCTATGCAGCGCAGCAACCGACCTGTGTCCACCACTGGGGCGTGTAACATTTAAAATAAGATCAATTGTTTGTGACATGCCCGCTACAGCGTATGTACTGTGCATGAAGCAGCATATGGGTTATAGTAGTTGCCCTCATTGTTTTATTAAAGGCTTCCATAAAAGTAATCGAATGTTGTTTAAGGTTTCGAAAACTTTCATACTGCGAGAAAACGATTCTTTTAAGCGATGTGGCAACTTGGCAGACAAAACAAAAACAGTTGTTAATGGAGTTAAATCGTATACACCTTTGAACAAATTTTTAAGTCTTCCCTGGGATTGTCCAATTGATCCCATGCACCAGGTTTTCCTAGGAACAGCAAAGGTTTTATCAAAAATGATAGTTTCACTTGTCAAAGGTCCATCAGCTTTAGAGCTCGAGAAGACAATTCTAAATTGTAAAGTTCCTTTCGAAATACTTCATAGACCAAAAAAGTTATCTGAACTCAATTTCTGGAAAGCTTTTGATTTTAAGTTGTTTTTTTTTTCACCTTGGACCTTTGGCATTAAAAAATGTGCTCTTGCCTAATGATTACTACGAAAGTTTCTGCAAATTGAGCTTTGCAGTTCGTCTTCTAAGTGCTAAAGATATTCACTCCTCGGATCTTCGACACGCTGATAATTTAATAGAGCTTTTATTTTCAAAATTTTGTTCATCTCTATGGAGAGGAATCACAATCTTTTAATTTTCATACCATGCGTCATTTAGTGGAACAAGTGAAGCGCAACAGACCACTATTTCTTTTTTCAGTTTTTTGCTTCGAATCGGCTAACCATATGCTGCTTTCTGCGCTTTCAGGTACCATCAAGAATCCCGAAAAAATGTTCATCAGGTTTTTGAAACATCAAAGATTATTTGAACAACAGTCTATGCAAAACGGAACGACTGAGAAAAATTCTATAATAACTAGTCTAACAAAAATAACTGATTGCTCGAAAAAATTTGTTAGTGAAAACTCAATTGAAGCAGCTGGAGGACGATTCGTTAATGAAAACGGAAAAAAACTTTGTTCCCTTTCTTATATGCGTGTTAATGAAAATTTAGGAGAATGCATTCTTCAAAAAAGTGACGGCAGTTTTGTGTTGATAGAGTGTTTTGTTTTAAAAAATGGTTTAAATCATGCTCTCTGCCTTCCATTTGTAGAGATGACAAATTTGAAAATGTTCAATTATTCTGACCCCTTCCCATTTTTTTTCCAAATGTCTAATCTAGGGTCTCCCGTTCTGATTTTAGTAGATGAACTTGTTTATAAAACAGTTGTCCTCCCTGCTTCTGGCTGCTATATTGTCAGCGTAATCAAAGAAGGCTATGAGCAAAATTAAAAATATTTCAGAATACAGATTTAAATGTTTTTTGGCAATGTTGGTTGTAGAATCAACATATTTTTTGGATTTAGATTTTTTGTTTGCTTGTGTTCGGTATTTCGTGGAAAAAAATTAAAAAAACACAAATGCTTTGAGTAACATTGATACTGCCCTCTAATTTATTTATAGGCTCGATCGGTGGATGGTTACCTTCATCTTAAGGTTAGATATTTCATTTTTTTATGGAAAAAACTTTGCTGATAACTATGTGCTAATTTGAGTTGTTTGCTTTTCGTTCAAATTTGTGCAAATTGCTTTGATTTAGTTCAATACTGCTGATTGGCGATTCCAACACCAAACGGATGAAAGATGACATCAAAAGCGATCCGTTAATATCCAAATATGGTTTTGATATTCTTAGTTTCGGAGGCATGCGATCGAACGAACTCGGACCGCATGTTGTTTTGGCGGCATCCCAATACAAGTTTGTTTTAGTTGCTGTCGGATATAATGACTTGACAAAGTTCTTCGACAATGAGGCAAAGCCTCCAATTGAGGTGGCTGCCAATCTAATTGCGTTCAGTCGTGTCTTAGGCAGAAAGGGTGTCAAAGTTCTAACGCTGGGTCTGATAAAAAGACGCGATGTTGATGAAAAACTTGTTCAAGAAGTAAACTTTTATTTATTCAAAAACTTAGGACGCCAGTATGTCCCTTCAAAACTAAAAGAGAAGCATATTGATAATTTCGATAAGTGCCATTTGAATAATGACGGAAAACTTGATTTTAAACAATTGCTGCACCGCTCTATTGTTAACCGGTTATGTTAAATTTGTTAGCCCAACCTTTGCGAATGTGATAGTTGAGTAATTACTCCTTGATTTTTTCGCTTTGAGTTTTAATTGATTTTTGAAGCTCTTAAAATGTTCTTTTTTTTATTTACATAAGGCACTGTTGGTTCAATTTCTGCAAGTCGATTGTAGAATCGGCTCTATTTTTGATAATATGATGTCTCTAAATTTTGTTTGTTTCGCTTGGTTGTTGCATTTTTTCCATTGTTCTGCTGAGTAAAATTTTGGTCCTTCATTTGATATTGAACCCTATCTTCAATCCAATCTTCTTGCTTTTTTTTGATGGTTCATTGGGTTGTTTGATGTAGAATGATTTAATACCTTGCTCGATATTTTATAAAATTCAAACTTTTTATAACGCCACTCAATGTTGAACTCTGAACAAATTACTGTAGCTTATAATTTGTATCAAATCATGATAATTGATTTGACTGCTTTTCCTTTTTTAGTGTCTTAATGTTTTTGTTTTCTCAATATTCAGTGCAATTGGGTTTATGGTAGGCAGTTCTTCTTTCTGGTTCCTTTTTTTATTTGGTGGCAGTTACTGTCTGCCTACTCATCAAAGGTGCGAGTTTCCTGTGCTCAACTGTGATAAATTTTGTCTGTATTTCAATTATATTAGTGTTCTCTCGATTGTTTTTGAGTTCTTGATTCTGATAGCTTTCAAACCGTTTGTTACTTGATGTGCTTTTTTGGTTTTCTGTATTTGATAAGTTATGTCATCTTTGGGAATTAGATAGATGGGCTTAGTTGTGGTCTTCTCTTTTTTGTGCTATGGTGTCCGTTTTTGTTCGTCGTTTTTCTCTCCAATTACGACGTTTTGTGATAAGCACTATTTTAAACTGTTAAATTGTTCCATTTTCCTTTGCTCAGATGACTTTATCTCTGTCATTTTTTGTTCTTCTCTGTTTTTTTTTGGATACGTTAAGTGACATTTGGGACTTGGGTGGGCAGGTTTTGTTTTTCTTCGTTTTTTTTGCTGCTTTGTCCTTTTTTCGGATTGTTTTTCTCTTCTGGGCCAAGTCCGGCCTCTTGCGTGATGCACAGTGATTAAACCGACCGTTCTGTCGGCAATTGTTGTGCTTTGTAAAACTGTCTCAATTTCTTTTGATCAGTTGAAAATTTTTTATGTCGTTCCTTCACTTTTCTTTTATCGTTAATTAGTGACTTTAGAATTTCAGTGGCCATTTTTTGTGTTGTTCTCTTCTGTTGTTTTGTCTATTTTTTGTTTTTTCTCTGCCTGCCCGGCCAAGTCCCGCATTTCGCGTGAAGCACAAGGATTAAAACCGACTCTTCTGTCAGCAATATGAGTGCTTTGCGAAACTGTTTCAAGTTCCTTTAATCCGTTGACCCCTTTTTTCCTTTGTTGTAGCTTGTTCCTGGTTTTTGATGTATTTGATATCTGATTTGTCTTTTCTGATTACTTGTTGTCAGCCTTTGTCTGCTTTTGTTTTGGTCTTCCCCTCTTTTCTCGGCTTAAGTGTTTCCTCTGTCGTTTCTTGTTCTTTTTTTGTGTTTTGTTTTGGATAAGTTAAGTGACATTTGGGACTTGGGTGGGCAGGTGTTGTTCCAGTCTTCGTTTCTTTTCTGCTGTTTTGTCCTTCCTCTGGGTTGTTTTTTGTTTTTTTTTGTGCCTGCCCGGCCAAGTCCCGCATTTTGCGTGAAGCACAGTGATTAAAACCGACTCTTCTGTCAGCAATATGAGTGCTTTGCGAAACTGCTTCAAGTTCCTTTGTTCCGTTGACACCTTTTTTGCTTTGTTGTAGCTTGTTCCTGGTATTTGATGTATTTGATATCTGATTTGTCCTTTTTGGTGAGTTTTTGTCAGCTTTTGTCTGCTTTTGTTGTGATCTTCCCTTCTTTTCTCAGCTTTTGTTTTTCCTCTGTCGTTTCTTGTTCTTTTATGTGTTTTGTTTTGGATAAGTTAAGTGACATTTGGGACTTGGGTGGGCAGGTTTTGTTTGTCGTTTCTCTGCTGCTTTGTCCTTTCTCTGGGTTGTAATTTGTTTTTTTTTGTGCCTGCCCGACCAAGTCCTGCATTTTGTGTGAAGCACAGTGATTAAAACCGACTCTTCTGTCAGCAATATGAGTGCTTTGCGAAACTGTTTCAAGTTCCTTTGTTCCATTGACCACTTTTTTCCTTTGTTGTAGCTTGTTCCTGGTATTTGATGTTTCGTTCGAAGCTGATTAGCTGCTCTTGGTTGGCCTGTTGTCTTTTTTTTCTGGTAACTATTTTTTTAAGATGTCGTTTTTAAGATCTTTCCCTTTTTGTAGGTTTGCTTTGTTCTTGATTTTTCCGCTTGTTTTTTAAGTTGTTGCAACAATGTGCTGTGATGGAAACATCAGTTTTCTGAGCACTCATAGTGATGACAACCATTGAAAACTATAGTCACTGATTCTGAAATACTCTGAATGCTTAGTCCTATTTCTCTTTTGTTTTCTTTTCTTGGTTTGCTTAAATGATACTCGTTCTGCCATTTTTGTCGGCTTCTCTTGTTTTTTCAAAGATGCGCTGTGATGGAAACAACAGTTTTCTGAGCGCGGACGGTAATGACAACCATTGAAAACCATGATCTTTGATTATGAAAGACTCTGAAGTTCCATACCTATTTTAGATTTGTTTTGCTGCTTGTAGGTTTGTTTGAAGCATCCTCTTTCTACTTTTTGTTGTTTTTCCATGTTGTTCCATTGATGCGCTGTGATGGTAGCATCAGTTTTCTGAGCTCTGACAGTGATGACAACCATTGAAGCTCATGAATAATGATTATGACAAACTCTGAATGTCTATTGTTTCTTGTTGTTTTAGTGTTTTTCTTTTCTCTCCTTGACTCTCTTGCCCTTTTTTAATTTCTCGTTGCTTTCTTGCTGTTCTTTCTGTTAATTTCTCTTGCTCTTTTCTCTCTCTCTCTCTCTCTTTCTGGCTCTCTCTCTCTCCCTCTCTCTCTTTTTCGCTCTTTTTTCTCTCTCTATCTCTCCTCTCTCATCTTTCCTCTCTCTCTCTCTCTCTCTCTCCCTCTCTTTCTTTCTCTCTCTCTCTCTCTATCCTCTCTCTCTCTCTCTCTCTCTCTCTCTCTCTCTCTTTCTCTCTCTCTCCTCTCTCGCTCTCTCTTTTTGGCTCTTTCTCTCTCTCTCTCTCTCTCTCTCTCTTTCTCTCTCTCTCTCTCTCTCTCTCTCGCTCTTTCTCTCTCTTTCTCTCTCTCTCCCTCTAGGTGAACTTGCTCCTTTCGTCTCTCTAGTTTCATTCTGTTTGTCTAGGTATGCCTTCCGGGCAATTTTTTCTCTTTTTTTCTGCTTTTTTTTCTGTTTTTTTGTTTTCGCGCGTGTTCTTTGTCCCCGACGCTCCTGCTCGCTCGTTCTCTCGGTCGTTTGCGCTCGCTCTTTCTCCCTCCTGCGCCTGCTCCGTCTCCCTCGTGCGCTCGCTCGTTCTTGGTCGTGCGCTCGCTTGTTTTTTCTCTTTGTTTCTTTTTCCCCTTTGCTTTTTTTCTTCCCATCCCCTTTCGCCTACGGCGATCTGCTTTTCTTTGTGCCTTTGTGTTCAGCGCGTTTTAACCCCACCCTTCTCTCTCGCTCCTTTTCTTTTGCGCTTCAACCCCACCCCTTTTCTGTGCCCCCTCTCATGTGCTTGTGTTTTGCTGATGTTCTTATTTATATTTGTTTGCTTTCTTTTGCAGCACACAAACCCCCTGCCCTTTCTGTGACCCCTACTGCAGCGCAAAAAGCCCCCTGCCCTTTCTGTGACCCCTTCTGCGCATTTAGATGATGTTCCTATTTATACGTTTTAGCCTTAGCAATTTTAGGGTCTCTCTTCTTTTCTTTGACGGTTAGAGAATAGGTCGAATCCTATTCTCTAATCTTCAAAGAAGCCAAAGAGGCCCATGCAGCAGCTAAGGCACGTTTCCGGCGCTTCTTGCAAGACGGTTATCTTGCAAGAGTCTTGTAAGATGGTCGGTTATCTTACAAGACTCTTGCATTTCGGACGGTTATCTTGCAAGATCTTGCAAGAATCTTGCAAGAGTCTTGCAAGATGATGCATAGTGTTGCAAGATTCTTGCAAGATTCTTGCAAGATCTTGCAAGATAACCGTCCTCAATCAACTAGGGAAGAAAAGAATAACAGCATAGATCCATACAAGATCATGAGACGTCTTAATGGCTTCTCGGCTTTGTTTTCTCTATTTATAGAAAATGCGAAAATCTAGATTTGATAAATATATTCAGGCTCTTCTAAAGATATGATGTAATATTCAAATGGCTGATCTACATTAACATGGAGCTCAATAACACCGCATAAACGATAAAATGAAAAACAAGAGAGGAAAGACTTTTCTTGATAGACGTGAAAGAGCGAAGTGAAATAATGGCTGACTACACAAAAAAGACAACACGCAATTAAATTTAAAAAGACCTATTTAAACTATATAGACTCCTAAGCAACTATAACTCATAACTAACAAACGAAAAGATTTTTGATTTCTGTTCATAAAACTTAAGGATTGTGACCCAATTATTTACCATATTCGTAACTTACTAGCAAACGACTAACGTCGGGCGAACTGCTCTCAAAGCAATAGCGAGCGGTTAGATTCGTCAGTAGCCAGCTGCAGTTTAGTGAGGCTAGCTTTAGCTTAATTGAAGGGTTGTGAGGTGAGCGCAGCGGGGGGGGGGGGGGGGTGGGTGTCGTAGTCAACCCCTAAGAACCACCCTTCACACCATAAGTATAAGTCTCCGAAACAGTTTCTATAGCTTATAAATTTTAAGGGTGCAAAAAATACCGACCAAGGATGGTTTTGAACCCCGACATCCCGAAAGAGAGACTGAAGCAGTAATTTCGCGGCTACCTTCATTTCCCTGTAGTTTTTTATTTCATAATCTGATCTGTTTTAGCGTCAGACTTTATCTCTGAATCAGCAATTTAGGTCTCGCAGGAATCAAGAAGTCAAGCGTGAAGTAACTTGAGCAGCGAAATCGAAAGAATGCTCTGGAACAAAACGGTCAAGTAAAAAAAGCCATACAGGCAAAATAAAGCAAAGTAAAAAAGACATACAAGTTTACAATAGATGTTTCAAACTTCGTTTGTTAGAAAGTGTTTGCAAATGCAGGCAGAAAAACTGCAGTTCAATGAGCGGAAACAGGAGTGACATTTCTAAAGACAGAAGTCAAAGTTCAAGTTATGAACAGGCTTGCTTCAGCTGAAAAAAAAACAGCCGGTAAAAAAACCGCAAACGATTCGAACAGTCGTTCGATATAAATCCAAAACTAACCTCAGAAACATCAACAGAAAGAAGAAAAATAACAAAAAACCAATTGCCTGATAAAGCTACAAAGTGTGCTAACAAATGCTGACAAAAATTCTCAAGTGGGAGTGTTTTTATTGGCGGGGGATAGAGTTTAGGAGGATGCTGGGGGAAGATATGGCGCAGATCACGGTGTAAATTCGTGCGGTGAGTAGCTCATGCAGACCGTTGGATGCTGGTTGGTAGCTTGGGTTTCGAGTGGACAGTTAGGTAGTTAGAGGGGGAGGGGGTACATTGCGACGGAGTACTACGTTTGGGTAGCGAGCAGGGACTGTTACGGGGCCAAAAATTCTCCATTTAACATTTTTACTTGTACTATTAGCACGGGTCAGTAATTCCATAACATTCCTGAACCAAAAACTGAGTACTCTGAATTGTAAATTCGACCCCTCGAAAACAGACGGTGATGTTCTAAAATAAAAGTCAAAGTGCAAGCCACGAAAAAAACTTTTTCGGCTAAAAAGATAACAAGCAGAATACGGAAAGTAATTCAAAGGTTCGTTTAATAAAAACTCTCAACTAGCATCACCTAAACATTTAAAAAATGAGAAAAATCGGAAAATCAAAGGACTTCGGAAAAAGGTTCATAAACCTGTAGAAAGCCAATGCTCCATTTCGAGTCGTAAAACTAAGTATAAATGATAAAACTTTGTTTCAGAGCAATTAAATGCGGGCTAATTATAACAGCTGTACCTTAGATATTACGTCGCCATCAAGCAATCAATAGCAAACAATAAAATTACTGAAGTGACAGCCAGAATTAAGTTAAGATCAAAGCAAACTATATATATATATATATATATATATATATATATATATATATATATATATATATAAAATTAATTTCCTATCTACCGCGGATCCAAGAAATGACTAAATCGGATCCTAATTTCAGTTCTATTAGTCATTCAAAAATTTTTCGACGTCAGGTAGAAAGATATGAGCGATACAATCGCAAAATTTTGCAAAGTGTACATTTCAATTATAAGTTAAGACGAGAAAAGAACTCCAATTACGAGAAGTTTGAATTGATCAAAAATAGTTCGATCAGAAGAACAACGTTATGCACCTAATTAAAATGTCATAAATTTAGAAAACTTTTCCGAATTGACCCACATCGTGATTGAAACAGAGAAGAGATAGAAATTGGTAACTAATCACGGCTGTATCACAAAAATCATCTGACTGCACAGCATTGTAAGGCCTTTCATTCAATTGAACCCTGCTTTTGACATCGAAATACCCTTAACGTCAATATATAAAAACAATATATTAATCGAAACATGAATTGAACAAAACAATGCAAAACTTTTATGTTAGCATATGCAAACAGTTTTTAACAAAAAATCTTTTGAAATTAATGTATAATACTATCAATGCAAAAATTAAAAATATCCCAAAATAAATTGATGTCTGGTCGAAAAGTCAATAAGATGTATAAACATAATTGACTAACCTCGGACGAACTGCTCTCAAACAACCGGCCAGCGGTTGGCTTTGTCGGTAGCTAGCCACGGTTTAGTGGGGCTAGCTTTAGCTTAATTGAAGTGGCGTGCAGTGAGCGCAGCGGGAAGGGGGGACAGTGGGGGGATGGGCAACGGTGGGAGGCGAAATTTTGGCTGCAGTGGTCCCTTACGGCTTGAAGGATGTACAGGGGTGGAGATGGGGGGGGGGGGGGGTGAAGCGAGAGGGGCTGATGTGGGGGTTCAACCTCTAAGAACCGCCCCTCACACCATAAGTGTAAGTCTCCAAAAGCGGTTTCTGTGAATCCTATACTTGGACACTAGTGAGTTGAACGGTTCTAAGAGCACTTAATGCCCGCTGGGCAATACCTGTTTATCCCGTTTTTGAAGACGAAAAATCAAATGGGTCAGACGAAAAATCGGTCAAGCGAAAAATCGCATCAAAGAAAAGATCGGCAGGACTAATATAATTGCTACAAACTTTGTTTGATAGCAATTAAAAATAGTATATTAATCGAAAAAAATGTATCGAGAAAACAATGTAAGCATATGCGAACAGTTTGTGAAAGATAACACTTAAAAATTAATGCATGATGTTATCAATGCCGAAATTTAAAATACCAGAAAATAAATTGACGACTGGTCGAAAAATCAATCAAAGTGATAAACTTTGCATCAGCAAAAACCCAACTTAATTTTTCAAAGCTATCTAAATTAGATAGCTGTTGTTATCGGGATCCAGCCTTTTAAGTACCTGAATGTCAGCAATGAGGAACAAAGCAATATTGCAAACTATAAGCTATAACGAAAAAGCATACCCGGCAGATTGCCAGAAAATAACCGCCATTGATTCCCACAACATCAATTCGGATTGAAAAAACAGAAAAACGATGACAAAAAAGACTAATGTTCATAAGTTAGACATACTACTGTACCTTAATCTGAGGAAATTGGGGTTATTATTGATGCCAAAAACATGAAAGAAGTTAATTAAGACTAAGACTTGTAAGAACGAAGTTCAAGTAGCTGGTATCCATATTTGGGCTTCATGGGTTCATCCCGTTTCTATTTCGTTTTCGATACTGAATCTGATCATTCTATATTGTTTTGCTCAACAACTGCGGTTTAAAAGCACTTTGAGCACAATGAAAGAAGAATGAACCTAGCTTTGACAAGTCTAAAGATTTCATGCAATGTCGAAAAGGCGGCAAAACGAGGTTAATCGAAACGAATTTTTATTCGACGAATTAAAAATTATACCAGGACAAGTCCTGACTACGAATCAAAATTTCATTCACAAAACAAAAAACTAGACCTAGAATGGACTATGGCTGGATTGGAAACACTATCTGAAAACATCCTATCCAAAAAATTGAAAACAGTAAAAATCAAAGCGAAAATGCCGCACGTGAACAAACCACTAGCAAGAAAACGAATTTTTGTTCACGTACTCTTTTCTCACTCTACTTAAAAATGAGATTGAAAAAATTTCGCGCCACAAAATCACTCGCATTTTCGCTCCACTTCCTGGTTGGGCGTGACCAAAATAATCGCTTCAATTTGACTTCAATAATCATGAAAATGTGTGAACAGATCTTAAACATAACCGACTAAACGTCGGAATAATTGCTCTCGAACGACTAGTGGGAGCTCTAACCAATTGCAGCCTGCTTCAGTCGCGGTGGAGGGGGAGCCTAAATGGGACTAAGAAGTTCAATAGTGGGCTTCAAATAACCACATTAGAGGTTAAGATATACCACTACTAAGATTTAAAGTGAAAATTGGCACCAGTGAAAAATGGCATCAGTTGACTTTTAGTATTAAAATGCCGCCAATTAGTTCAGCTGCTTGAAATTGTGATTGAGAGAGAATTTAGATCACGCGAAACTCAAAAAGTCAAGGGCGTAAAAGTCACTCGAAAAGTCAAAACCGTCATGCAAAAATTCTGCATAAAAAAGATACACACGTTTACAATAATTGCTATGAGAAAGACAGCGCCCCAATACAATTCAAATTCTTTGAAATGTAAGAAAAAGTAGGAGTGCTATAATAGCCGTTTGAGATGAGAGCGGCTATTAAACATAAGGACTAACATCGGACATATTGCCTTTGAACGGCTGGCGAGAGTTCGGCTTTTGTAGTCCTTAGGGAACTAAGCGTAGGTATCCAAATTCTTAAAACTGTTAAGCTGTAAATTTAAGCCTACACGTCAGAGTGATGGAGTTGGGTAGAAGGGCGTGAGGCGGGGGTGGGGTGGTTCCAAAAATTATATCTCATCAGCATTGAATTTTACTTCAATTAGAGACTGGCATCATTTAGAGACTAGCAAGTCTTTTGGAGAACTGCTGACCAGCCTAACTCTCTCCGGCGTTACCTATTTATCCCGCTCTCCAAGACAAAAATCATTTTTTGATGAGACCAAAGAAAATGTCAGAAAAAATTGGTTACGCAAAATCTGCTTAAAATGTCGTTAGAGAGCAAATAAAAATCTTACTTGATGATTAATTTTCTTCGATAATTAGTTACTATTTTGTCTTCCTTACACCTCCTTGAGAGCAAAAATCTTATTTGATAATTCATTTTTTCCGATAACTAGCTACTATTTTGGTTAAAAACTATTTAAAAATACAACTCGGCGCCATCCATTTATTAAGCGAATTCGGCAATTGTAAGGCAAAAGAATGTTCAGCAATGAATCTTGACTTAAAACATGAAGAAACCTAGAACGTGAGACGATGTGTTCAAATTTCTAAGGTTTGCCTATAAACTACTATATGATGTCTTTTGCATTTGCACATTACGGATATGATAAAAATAAATGCCATTTATGGTGACATCTTCAATAGCGGGGGTTTCAGTTGTCGTTTATCAACTGAGAAAGGGGTCAATTATGTTGTTTCACATGTGGACGACCTCATTTTTTGCTCCGTGCAAACTTAATTGACATGCTAAAAGTACTTTTCAAATGGAAGTCGAAGCAGATACGGCTCAGAAATATCTTCTAGGTTTGTCCGAAGTTTCAAAATTACTATCTTAGATTATAAAAATAGCTCCATGCAGGTCTTAAAAGCTTCTAGCTAGAGCCAATTAACCACCGAAGCTTTAGAAGTTTGTTGCCATGAGGTGGTCAGAAGTTCAGGGATTTAAAATGAAACTCAGTCCGGTGAAGTTGCCTACCCAGTGCGACGTTTCCCGGTAATAATGGAATTAGTCCGATAAATTTCGCGGCAGGACAGTTACCGGGAATCCTGGCGGGTAGAATATTTGAAGATAATTTGCGGTAATTTCTCGACATCGTTACCGGGATTACCAGGAACTTTTTATGGAAAAATATTTGACAGGTCTAATCAGTCGGAACTAAACTTGCGATCAAATCGATAAAAACAACAGATTAATAGGTTTCTCATCGCCGATATAAACATAAATACACTTTAACATATAAGCTAAAACTATGAAAATGAGTTATTTGTTATTCCGTTCATTGTTTAGTTATATATACACAAAGTTCGCGGTAGAACTAAAACTTAGACTTTACCAGTATATTCCATCAATTTGAAACCCATGACTGTTACAACCAACAACATCCATTAATAGAAGTAATTATCGTTACACACTTCCAAAAACTTTTGGCTAAAATTTGCTGACCGCAATTTCATTGGAAGAAACATTTTTCTCAATATCCCCTCCCGAGAATGAAGATGGCCCAGGGCTAAATGCAAATAGATCTGGTAATTGCTGGCTACTTTCATCTCCAGATTTCTCCATAAACAAATAATCGGATAATGCGGGCGAGGGTATCTTATCATGTCCATTATCCACACTCAGCATTTGACGTAAGTTGTTGAGCGATTCCTGATTTTGGTTGATACTGGTCTGGATTTGGCTAACCGAATCTAACTGGCTGTCAGCTGCAGAATTGTCGCCAGGTAGTAATGGAAATGTAATTTCATCTCTTCCAAGGTTGCTCAAGGGTACTTCTGACATTGCAATTGGTGAATCTATATTGAATGTACCTGGCTGAAAATCATCCCCTAGGTCAAAAAACGAGGGTGTAAAAGGCGGTAAATCACCTCCGGAATCTGATAAATTACCTCCTAAGGGACTCGAGAGACCAGGCACTTCAAACTGCGGAGTTAAATCGTCAACAGATCCTTCTAGAATGCTCTCAGTTGCCGAACTCGTTTGTAATTCGTAACCGGGTTGCCAGTTTGACGTCGCCGGGGAATTCGAATGGCTCAAAAAGTTTGCGGTTGATGAATCTTTCGGTTGGTTAACCAATCCAACACGTTCAGATTTGATAGGTGATACATTAGATTGTACCGTCGACTTTGATGCTGCTACTCCAGTAAAATTTGGCTGTTGATCATTTTTCCGTATAATTTTAACAGCGAGAGGTTGAACTTTACCATCTTTCAGAATCCCAATAATTTTAGGCGCCTTGCTGCTTGGGCCATCAGCAGGAATGCTTGCCAAATTAGTGTTCGCAGCCACTGGTTTATTGAAAGCCTGCTGGGATTTGTAGGGCACCAGACTGTTAGATGCAGTCGCAAATTGAGGAAGAGAGTGATTGCTACTTGGCCTCAAAATATCGACAGGTTTATTCACAGGCACCATCGCGGACTCTGAAGTCGGTCCAGATCCCACAGGCGATGACCGGAAATCGTCAGTCAGTTCCTCAATCATTACGCCAGTTGGACTTCGGTTCTGGATTCCACTTGACGACGATTGCATAATGTGATTGGCATTTGAATGGAATACTTTACTTCGACTGTTTGCCGCAGCGCTGCTCTCTAAATATCCTACAGTATCGTGGTCATACTTTCTTTTCCGTTTCATGCCAAAATTTGCATCTGACACGTTATTGAAAAAATACTGCAAAAGGCGACTGATAATCAATTCGTGTCGTTCCTGCTGGTTTTTAAGAGCGGAAACTTCCTCAACCAACTTCAAATTCTCACTTTGAAGAGCCTCTATCTTTGTTTTGTTATATTCTGATCTTTCAGAAAGGTTGCGCATTTCGATAGCAATCAGTTCGTTCAATTCCTGTTGACGACTATTATTTGAATCTTGGTGTGCGTTCGTATTATGTTCGGAGTGTTTTTCATTAGTTCTGTGATTAAACGGTTCTGTGGACACTATAGCTTCTTTCCTTGGTATTGTTGTCTCGGTCTGTGGAGCAGAGTTCAGATTAATAACCTGTCGGTTTTGAGTAATAAAAGGGGCCTCAAATTCATCGACACTGACGCCGATTTCTGGTATGAAGAATTGGCTGTTTGAACCATTTGCAGCATTGGATCCTTTCCTGCGAATATGTACAAGTCCTGATGGATTGTCCTTTGTGAAGTTAGGGTGAGCAAAGGCAAGGGCTGAAATCAGCATCTTGATAGAATCAAACAAAATTTATAATAATCCTTGTAACTTATTCATAGAAATAACCACGTCACAAAACATTGATACTTTAGAACCTAGTCTAAGAAATAACCACGTAATAAAAACATTGATACAATACCAATAGTACATTTGCACCATTGTGGTTGGCTGTTAATAAACTGATTAGATCGTTTTTCTGAAATTACCGGGTTTGCCCTAAAAAAAAACAAAAATGCAAGTTAAAAAACTTGGGTATTAAGATAAATCATTCCCAGTGTAGTGTATGCCCCATATAAACTAAGACCGACCTTCGTCAAAAAACCCTTAACAAAGAAGTATAGCCTCCGTTGATTCCCATAACCCCGATTGAGATTGACAGAATGAAAAAAAAATATACAAAAACAAAAAAAAACAAACCATTCTGTTTTTTTTTCGTAGTTAGACAGAAATTTTAATTACAGAATACAGGTGACAGTACCGATACCAATAAACATTAGAAATGGTAACCGAGGCTTATAAGAACAAAGTTCAAGTAGCGGGCATATAAAATAGGGCTTTGTGCGCTTTGTCCACTACTATTTTTGATTTCGTTTTTGATACTGACTCTGTTGACTCTCGACTATTTTGCTGAGCAACTACTGCACATTAACATAATGCGCAAATTGCAGGAAAATAGCAACCGTTGACCCCCTTGACACACATTGGGTCAATTTTTTTATTTGGTGTGCAAATTCTGCGTATTCGGTTAGATTCTGAAATTACACTTAATTCAGCTTCCATACTGAACGCGATTAGGCATATTACTAATTCCAGCTAGCAATCGATTTACTCAACTTTGATAACCTAATGCACTACGACTTAATGACCGGGCTTTATATGCTTATACTGTTTCTTTTGATCACTGATTTTGCTCTTTTGACTTTGACTGTATTCACTACATTGCGTACTTCAATGCGTATGATATTTTAAAATTCATTCGGAAGGAACAGTGAGTGAGGTAAGTCACAAGTCAAACGTGAGAATCGTGACTTATGTAAAACGAAAAACATCATCAAAGGGTAAAGCGAATTAAAAAAGGAGAGCTAAATATTAGCCGTTGAGAGGCTGACGGCGACTTAATAAGAATGGGAGAAAGGACTAGCTTCGAGAACTCAAAAGCATCTTCGGCAAAAAAAATGTTGAACAAGCCGTGAAATAAAGTAAACGAGGGAAAAAATTATTTGAAGAGGTAAAAAACATAGCCGGACAAATCCTGACCTACAATTTAAATAACTTTCATTGACTAAACAAAAACAATCAGACCTACAAGCGATTAGAAATGATCTAGGAAAACCATATAAAAAAGTCCAATGAAGAATCGAAAAAGGAGTAAAAACTGACTTCAAATTGCCTCAATTTTACAAAAAAACAACCACAAAGAAAACGGATTTTTGTTAAAATTCCGAAATTTTTTTTAACCCAACAATAAAATTAGAGCATAAAAATTAAACGCCGGAGAATTACTTCCCCTCATGGTTCGGCGTGACCAAAATCACTACTACAATTTGACTTCAAAATACGTCAAAAACTGTGAGCAATCTTCAAAAGAGAGCGCACTACAGTGAGATCCAAAATCTTCCAGTTAAAAAAAATAGCGCAAAGACAGCCGGCTAAGAAAATAAGAGCGACTATTAAATGCAGATGTTGAAGCAAAACCAAGAATAATTAATCAATTGTGCCCTTAAAATCTTCCAAATTGACGTTCTCACCCAACTGACTTCAGGTTTTTACCCGCCATGTCAACTTAGCACTTAACAGGTCGCTAACTCAAGCTTGCATCCACTATTGCAACGTAATGCACCCTGACATCACCTCCATATCCCGTTTAAAGTAAAAAAAGAACAGCACCGATACAATCCAATCCTTTGGACTAAAAAAATATGATCCCAAAACTAGCGGCATGAAAACATGACAACCGACATTCATAGACAAAATCAAAACGCGATACTAGTTTTTCCCCGCTGTACTTAATCATAGTTTTCTCTTAATCAAAAATTATTAAGGAGGAGATTAAAAAACAGCATACCATCAAACAGTCAAGACATCCAAACACACACTCACACAAAAGTGACAGAGGCATACTCGCGTACGCAAACACGAGCAACAAATGCAGCGTGAAAAATCCTATTAGACAATAAACGATCCGAGATCCACACAATTAGATCGTGGATGGGTCTCTAGGTCAGTTTTGGAGCTTTTGATAACTCAGATGTACACGTTAAAATTTTTTTGCAGCATTCTCGCTAAATGGATCAATGCAATTCAATCAAATCTGAACAATTTTTATATGACACCTTTAACGTTACCTGTTGGGAACAGAAATTACACAAAATGGCACGGCTTAACAGATTTCTAATATTCCGGAACGTAAAAAATATCACGCGGAACAAGGAGCAATGCGTGAAATTCTTTTCAGTCAGAAGCATAAGTCAGGAAAATAAGTGAGTAATTGTGCATAATCTACAAAAAAAGAAAATCACATACGAGGTTAGATATTAACCGAAAATAAAAAAAAGAATCATGTCCAAGAACAAATTGTCCGACAAAAAATGAAAAAAGCACTTGCAAGACAAAAGTCGCGACAAAAAAATTTCAAAACCTTAAAGACAGCGCAAAAAATCAAGCGACAGCGTCACCTTCGTGACGCAAAATTTAGACGCCAGGTAAAAATATGTACACAGGATGCCAAAAATTACTGTGCACTTCATCAATCGGATCGATCGATTGAGCATTATGACCGCAAAACTGAAACACCGGAGCATATAAAAAAAAGAAACTGTACCAACCCAACATTGATTTGAATGTCAAAATCTCGGCTTCGAAAAAAACCACTATTAAGGCAAAAATGCGCTAAAGACGATTACCCAAAAAGTGGGAAGACAGACGACACTATTCCTCACTTGTAAAATACCGTAAAATAGACATTCAAAGTTGAAGTGCTGCAATTTAACCAATCATCTGGAGCCCAAAAAAGTCAACGTAACTTCAGAACATAAGAGAAAACAATGAAATGGATTTGTAAAAGCACAAGCATACTTCCACAGATGCACCTTCTGTAAAGAATGCTTCAAACTTTGGTCAAAGAAGTTTAAAATCTGTTAGAAAAAGGTATTAGAAGGCTAAGACAAGCACAGCTGTAATAAAGAACATCACAAAACCAACCTGGCTCCGTCAATATGAACAACTCATGCTAATACAAATTCTGAAGCACGAAAAGCGATTTCAACAGAAAAAACATTGAATTTGCCAAAAAGAGGGTCTAATGTCTAATTCTAACGAATTCATGCCACAAAAAAGAAATTATCAATGAACAGTTCTGAATGAGGAGCGTTCTCAGAACAGATACAGCAGCATGGCAAAAAAAAATGAGAAAAAAGCAAGAAAAAGAAAACGGAGAAAATGAACAACAGCAAAACTCAAAAACTCCAGAAATTTTCAGCATCAAATTACGTGTAAAAACATATCAAAATTCTTGAAAATTTCATACCATTCATTGTCAAAAGAATGAAACCATATCTAATGAAATTCCAATAAGTAACCGCCAAAAACCTCAATACAATAGAAAAACATTAAATTAAAAGATAAAAGATTAAACATAAAAGATAAAAAACCAGAATTGTTCAAAAATAAGAGGTCGTGTAGAAAATGACAAGTTAAAAACTGAAAATACAACGCAAAATGAACAATTTTACATAAGAGCACCGATGACGTGTTTCCTTCTCATAATAAAATATTTTGAAAAAAAATGATCAATTACTGAAATATAACCAACTAACGTCGGGAGAATTCCTTTCAAACGACCGGCAACTGATTGGCTTTGGTAGTAGCAAGCTGGGATTTCGGGATTCCAGCAATAGGGCGTGCATTAAAAGTGGGTGAGCATGTGTGTGTGCCAAGTGAATGGGGGGGGGGTGGACAGGGGTTCCAAATCGCCATGTGGAGGAGGGTGAGAGGGGGTTCGGCAGCAGCAAGCCGGGGCTCAGATATGCTAGCATTTGGCGGGGGGGGGGGGTTGTGTGGGTAGAGTCAAGCATTAGGATGGGGGCAACCGAGGAGGTTAGGGTTGAAGACTGGACAAAAAGGCGGTCCAAAATAATACTGTCATCAGAACAAAAAGTTTCTAGATCAATTCTGAAGGAATTTTCATCTGGAATTATCTTTAAAGCTTTCTTTCAAAGCGCATTCAATTATACTACGAGCGATTGTAAAACTGAAGGATCTTTTTCGGAATGCGGTCTTCATCGCGTGAGTTTGAAAACAGTAAATGAATTGAGATCTTGTCACATTGCCATTTGGAAATACCAGCGAACTCACATAGTCTGGAATACTCTGGGGATGGTGAACCAAGCGATGACCCAGAATGAATTTAATACATTTGCTGTTGTACAAGTAATCAGTGCAGCTGTCTAACAAACTTTGAAAATAGTGTGCCAAGTGATATTCAGAAAATTACTCTGCATGCACAGTTCCTTATCCGTGGTAAATAAAGGAGAACACGCGACAGCCCATAATAATGCAAATAAAAACAGTCACACCTAGAGAGAATGAAAACAATCACCAACGCTAATGATGAATCTTTTGGAATGGAGTCTCCGATGGAATGGATCTAACTTAACATAAACGGACTGACCGAACATGCTTGGAGTCTGCCATCTAAAGTAAAACTTAAAACGTCACATTCGCCAATTTAGAATCCATGGAGAGTTGAATATCACAGCGGAAAGGGTTTTTCCGTGCAACGTTGTTAAACTCTGTATGGTTTCCGTTTAGTCGAAAAACCATTAGAACCTACTTGTGCCCAACATTGAATCAAGAACTTCCAGAGTCACATTTTTGTTGTAGACAGCAGCAACAACTAAACAGCATATAATCAGCATAAAGTAATCAACATAGACTTGACAATTCATGTATAACTTTTCATATATAAGCACTAAAGTTAACAGAGGAAGTGCAAAGCAGAGGGTCTAAAGCAGAACCAAGTGGCTCAAAACCCAACACTTTCTCTAATTTAGCAATGAAGCAGCCCCTAATAAGCTGAGAGCATGATGCTCAATACCTCAAATACTTTCAAGAGTAGACTGAAGTATATGTGTATGGTCAAATATATCAAATGAAGATGATAATCAGGCCCAGTGCAAAGCGTGCATTTCCGAAGTTCAAAGTGTGGCAGAACATCATTGGTCGTTTTGAGTGCTGTTCCACTTTAGAAAAACTTTTTCTGAGCGCTTTGGAAATAACATCAAATATTGTTATCTTTCAGATGATCTCTCAATGGCAGTTATTCAGCTCTTTCCGACAATTTTGAAATAATGCTTTGATTTGACATAAGACATTTTTTTTTACAAATTCATGACAATCGAGAATCAATTATTTAGGTAAAATTTTACAGCTGTGTCAACAGCCCTTCGGGTAACTCAATTCTCCATTCTGTTCAACAACACTGGAAAAAATTAGTAAATGATGTAACGCGTCAGGATTGTGTCAAGAGCAGACTTACCAGTTGCGGATTCTAATTAATTAATAAAAAATTAATTTCGAGTAATTCAAAAAAGAGCTGCCCCAAATCCCGCATCACACGTTCTACGAACCGATTTTCACAAAACGTAGTTGGGTCGATTGACACAACGGGTTTAACTTTTATAACGAAGTAGATGTAGAATTTATCGGCCAGAGCTTCTTGCTTTCAAAACTTATCAACTGACGTTCTTCTTCACCTAAAACGGATTTCGATGCAGCAGACTTTCGACGGCTAGATTAATTCCTCAGTCTAATTTAGATTTACGAAGCAAGTTTATGAAGGAACTCCTGAAAATAAGTTGCCGTGTTTCTTGAAAAACCAGAATGCAAATCAATGTTTATCTTTCGAAATGCACGTTCTGATTTTATTTTCCTCTTCAGCTTCAACAAATTGTCAAAAAACGAAATCTGAGAGCTATTAGACGCATAGTTTGAATGCAGACAAGAGAATTCCGTTTTTTTTCTTCTGCAGCTAGATAAGAGTTCCAAGCTCTATCTACATCTGCTGGGTGATTATCAAAAAAGAAAGCTTCTGAAGTGACATCAGAGTAAAACATTCTCCAAGTCTTGTAAACAATTTGCTGCTTGGGTTGACGTACAATTAGCTCATTCAACGAAAAATTTTTTTGGAATTATCTGATGTTATAGGAAACGTTTTAGACTGAAGTTCTAAGCGGACAATTAAAGATGAAATGACAAGATCAAGAAGCCCTCTTCTTCTGTGCTCCATTTTCTAAGTGCTGAACTAAGCTAAAGTCTTCCATATATGCATTTCATAGACATGAAGCATGAGTGGTTGTTTTCAAACAGATATATCGAAATCAACCAGCACAGGAAATCACCCAGAAGGCTCAAAACAACTTGATCTCTCCAAAGTAATGGGTGAAGTTCTCTAGCAAGATGTAGGACTAGTAAGGTTTAGGGTTCTAAGAGAGCTGCGCACCCAATTAATGCCCTCCGGGAATTACCTGGTTATCCCTTTATTGAGGAAGCAAAGTAAAATGGTTACCCAAAAATGGCATTAAAAAGGCCACAGGAGTAATATAATTGCAGCTAACTTCTTTTGAGAGCAATTGAAACTATAACAAAAACCGTCTAGCGTCGAGCGGATTGCTCTCAGACGGCCACCGAGTGGTTGGCTTCAGTATTACCCAAAATGGGCGCAATTGGGGGGAGGGGTGATTGGGGATGGGGTGACTGAGGGGGTTCAAACTCATTAAGAACCGCCCTTCACACTATGAAAATGTCTCCTCAACCGTTTTGGTGCATCGCATTCTTAGAGACTGGTAAGGCTCTGAGAGATATTAAAGCCCTCCGGACGTAACCTGTTTATCCCCTTTTGCGGACAAAAAGTCAGATGAAAAATCTGTAATGAGTAAAATCTCAAAAAAGACCACAGGATTAATATAATTGCGAGAAAATTTGTTTGAGAGCAATTAAAAAACGTCAATATTTTCCAATAGCATGAATTATCAAATTCCAAAAACCGTTAGATGAAACCACCTAGCAGATCCAATTATATTTTGCTAGAAAGCAGATGAGAACTTTCATTGATGAGATAAAATTAAAAGTCTAAATCAAAAGCTCTCAAATACTCATTTATGTTCACAACGCCTTGTGAGTGCTCCAAATGTCCACTAAGTTCAGGTTTTATTCATGCTTGTCATCTGTTTCGAAATCTCTACGAATTTTTTTTAACAAAAATAGACCACCATAACTCACTCCTCTTCGAGTAGTAAAAAAACAGTACCAATACAATCCGAATTTTTTCGATTGCAGAAAAACCACCAGGACAGCATTAATAGCCTTGCTATAGTTTCGTGGCTATTAAAAAGGTCAAAAACAGCATCCTATGTCACCGATGTGTCCGTAAATCAAATTAGCTGCACTGCTTGTATTGTAGACTAGCAGAACTTTAAAATAATGGCGCCTATCTGATCTCTTCTGTTTTTGCCCCACCCCCCCCCAATTTAACTAGTCTGTTTGCACCCTACAACATGTACTTTTTGGTTCTTAGGGATCCCGTATTATATTCAAAGTAATTTGCTTGAACCAGTAGGAGATTGAATGGATTTTTGCTCAGACTGTGAAAAAAATCAGGGCCAAAAAGTCATTCGTATGAAAATAAGCGCAAAAATAAAAAAGATGCATTATTCGGTGCGGGTTTTTAAATAGCTCAAACACGCAAACTTCAAAACTTCGCCTGAATTATTACATTCTTAAATGTTGTTTGCGCTAATTGTATATGTAAGTGTATGCTATGCAAAACATTATTCTATTATACATATATATATATATATATATATATATATATATATATATATAAATATATATATATATATATATATATATATATATATATAATATTATATATATATATATATATATATATGTTTATGTGTGTTTATTATATATATATATATATATATATATTATATATATATATATGTTTATGTGTGTTTATTATATATATTTTTATATATTTTATATATATATATATATATATATATATATATATATATACAAGGAGGCTCGCTAATGTGCCTATGCACATAAGGTTCCGACCCCACTCATCCATTCTTCGATTTAATTGGCTACAAAATGATGAAGAGAGAAAACTTTCAAAAACATACATATCGTCCCAAAAACAGCCAATGGAATACAATAATGTCACCCAAGAGGGCTGATGAACGCTGTTGATAATATAACTACTAGAAAGGACAATAATAAATATCAAACAACAAATATTATTTACGACCAAAACTCAATTTATTTAATAAATAAAATTAAAACAAAATCAAACTCGCATGAGATAACATCTAAACAACACAATTTACCCCATACAGCATACGAAAACATATGGAGCTTGTCCTGAATGCGACTGGTTAATAAGTCGACAAAAAGAGAAGAGGAGCGAAGTTCAAAAATACGTTTCTATTTTTGAAAAGAATTAATTTCACTGCTATCACAAAAATGTTCATTTATACCTCCATAGGAAGCAATTGAGACATGTCAATATCCAATGTTTAATTGCGCAAAATTTCAAAGCCAATGGGACCTACGATTATTGTTATAAAATAAAAAGAAAAACAAAAATCCTTAAAAATGTACAAATACAACAAAATTACAGTTCACTGGAAACGGGTTGCGACCTGTGTTTACAGAGACTGAGCTACAATTCGACTGAAAAATTAATTAGAAATGACGAAGCTCAAAAACCCAATTATGTTTTTGAAAACAAATATTTTTATAACAGTCATAACCGACTTCAAAAAGATTTCAAAAAACAGCGATGGATTAAGTTGCAATACCTCAGGAAGCCACTTGGGCCTGTTAATAGTGAGACTAAGTCACGACCTCTCAAAGCAACAAACATATAAAGAAGCCAAAACTTCAAACAATTTTACGAGATCACACTTCACGGCACTATAATTATAAGATGTTACCTGCAAGAACTGTTTATCGTCACTTTCTCCTCATTTTAACAACAAAGAGTCTTCCTTCTAAAAGGATTACGTGGACATGACAACAAAGAAACCCAGAAATTAAGAAGTATAAAAATCTCGAAAAATTTCTATGAAATTAATGGTCGAAGCAACCAGTCACAACGTAAACCAAGCGCGAAAAGTATTAAAAAATGCTTGAATCGACAAAAATGAGACTTAGAATTAATGAGGCTGAGTCACATGGTTACGAAAACGGAAGCAAAAATGATAGAGTTGAATAAAAAAATTTTATTTCAATTTGAAACTCATTTAAATAAACAGCTGTAAACTGAATTCTTTAACTAGATTCAGTTATACGTCATGAGACCTATGAAGCAATTGAGACCTATCGTTATGGCGTACAACAACAAAAAGAAAGACAAACACAGTCAAAAACAAAAATTATCCATAAAAATATCCTACCGTTAATAGGTATATGGCGTATAACAAAAAGAAAGGCAAACATAGGCAAAAACAAAAAATATCCATAAAATTTTGCGAGATAACTGTTTCATCCCAAAAAGCATAAACTATATAACGAAAACAATACAATATTCAGACACGCGTTTTTCCATCGCTGTGCATTTTCCATACTATGCTTTACTTCAATTGCACCTGTCAATAATGCGATAATACGACAAGGAAACAAACTGAACTCATAAAATATGCAGTTATGATAAAAAAAAAGTGAAAAGGCGTAGTATCAATACAAAGAGACCATTAATTGAACATAAAACCGCTGCCGACATTAATTTATACAGCACAGGAAATTGATTTCTGCCTGTTTTTACTGAGACTGCGCCCGAAGTTGAGAGAAATAAGATAAAATAAAGGTAAATTTCAAAAATTAACTGATGTTTTCTTAAAACAAATATATTCAAACTCATAACAGACATTAGATAACTGAAGGAAGTGTCTAAGTTGAATTATACCTCCGAAAAAGTAACTGGATCCTTCACTTGGGGACAATAAGTCATTGATTGGGCTACAAAAAGATAGCAAATGAAAAAAAAATTCAAGAAGTGCATAAAAATTATTTTTACGAAAACAATTGGTCAAAGCCATAAAAATCATAAGCTTAACTCTGAAACCGTAATAAAATCTCATTGGTCCTCATTTTTTTTTGTAAATAGTATCTGTCATTAATTGAGCCCTGATGTGAAATTATTGTAAGTAAAAAAGTTTACATAAAAACATTATCGGAAAAAAGTCGCGCCCCATTAATATTTAAAAAATTTTTTGATCGTAAGGATACATGGCGCGATCAAGATCAGCCCAGATGTTGCTGCGCATCTAACAAAATACTCATTTCTTCAAATGGTTGCGAAATAGATCAATTTTTGAACAAAATTTTTTAGTGTGTCAAAATAAAAATGAATTTTGTATAATTATCGAATTTAAAATTGCAAAAAACTGGCAAAATTATAATTCCAGAAATCTCAAAATGAGTGGGTGTACAACTAACTGTTGTTTGAGCTTAAAAAGAATAAATCCTCAGTTTTAAGGTGTCTACCAGCAAATTTAAAGCAAGTGGGCTAAAAAAGCACACTTGGTCCCGAAAAAAGTCGAATTTCGAAAAATTTAGCATAAATTCAAGCAAAAACTCGGATCGAACAATTCAGCAACCCTCCTCTATGTTCAGAGATAAAATCAATAACAGTACAGTTAAGAATTTTATCAACATTTATCAAAAATGTCGAAAATTAGGTCAAAATACCGAAAATGTGAATAAAAACAGCTGAATTACGTCTAATATTCACAAAATTTTAAACCTCGATAACTCCCTATAAAAAACGAAAATTGAAAAAATCTTTTCAATTCCATATGCTACGCTGGACGTGCTTTTTAAAGATACCACTCACAACTCTCTACGATGATTATATCGATCGGCCAAATTTGTCTGAACAAAGACAAACCCATTTGAGTATATAGTTCCTCCCCCACTAAATGAATACAATGAATAAAATATTTGTAAAATTCTTGAGAGCTAATAATCTCTATGTATAATCATACTAATTTCAAAAGCGTTTATTTTGTTTAGCTTCCGATTGGCATCTCATTTAAGCTTGGAAGTTACATTGGATGAAACTTAGAGCAACTCGAAACATAATACGTGCGGTCCATGAAACCGCACTTCTTAGAAGATGGTGGTTCAGGTGTTGCGCTATTTTGACAAGCAGTGAACAATAAACAAACGAATATTTAATGATCTACGCACTATTAGAGTTGGTGAGCTGAGCATGAGAGCTGGAGTTATCGTGGACTTTGCGGAAGCCATAGATGTTGAGCTGCCTGTTGAAGCTGGCCATGTTGTTGTGCTTGAAGTAATAGGGCAATAGTTGAATCAGCTGACTCTGGTCCCTGCAACAAATTTCCTATGAACAAATTCGATTTCGCCTACTTGGCGAGCATCATACATCATTGGGATCTATTCTGTTCCCCCCGTGTTTTTTTTTTACAAATCCCCCGTGTTTTTTTTTTACAAATCATACGTTATATAGCACGTTATTATGTAAAAGAAATAGCACGTGCGCCTGGGGGCATAAAAAACATAAACCCGCCAAGCTGGGGGGCAAACAGAATAGATCTCATCATTGGTATCTTGCAAAAAAGTCTTGCAAAAAACTTTACTTGCTGTTAATTTCCCTATCCTCGGCTGAGGTTTTATTCAGCTATAGCTATGACTACATTCAAGAAACAATTTCCTTTCATAATCTCCAACGCTTTTATGACGCATTCTACGTTTCACAAAGAAGCAAAAAAAAGTTAATACCCTGTTCGTTCAAAATGTACTACTTTGGGTAATTTTCATTTGACCACGAAACATGAATATTTCTACAACTTATTTGCGTGAAAAAAGAAGAGATGTATAAGGAAGTACCGTATGAGGAAGCAAGATCCATCGTCAGACCACTCCACTATTCCCTGCGTTGCCTCGTCATTGACAAGACTCCACAGCTTCAGAAGAAACTTGGGGATGGTTGAAGAGGGTGAGAGCGAACTTGCCTCGGAGGCTGAATTAGATTGCATCACAGGCATAGTGATTTTACTCTCTCACTCGCAGTTATTTTAACGAAAGAAACTGTTCAGATAATATTTGATGCTCTTTGAGTCATTTGAAGATTGCTAAAAGTTTTGTTTCATTCCTTCGCAATCAAACCTCGCTCGATTTCATAGCCAAGAATTACGAATACAGCATGGAAATCATGAATACCTGAAATAATGTTAAATTTCTTAATACAAATCTACGTATAATCTCTATGTTAAATTGATTGCCATCAAAACTTTTGGGAAAATTGATTACAGGTAAAATGAAACTCAAATTTGGAAAGATATGGATAACAAAGAATCTGTAACACAATAACAAAAGATTCAACAATAATAATAATTATTTTACAAAGGTACGTGATTTTGGTGTTCGTTAATTAAACAACCCGGGTCACCGCTTATACAAATTTCTTTGACTTCGTACTATGGTATAAATTATTTTAGTAACCATACTAGGTCATACAATTTGAATGATTTCTGGGTAGTTAGACCAGAATAAAACAAAAACAAAACTTACGTTGAAAAAGTTTCATATGCAATCCAAAAATGCAGCCATAATCGGCAGTTCAATTGCTAAAAAAACACCAAAAACAAAAAAATTAACTTTGCTTTTAAACTGAAGGAGAGTAGCAATCAGGTATTGGCAATTCAGAACAAAATTCTTGTTCACGAGCCACCTAACTGTTGCTAATCCTTCATATCAAAAACCGTACCCGTATTAGTTTCCTCTCACCATATTCACAAAACATTCAGAACAGCCAAACCTGGTCTGGGCGCGCTTGAACAAATCAAGTCAACAGAGAACAGCAACAAAGGAGATTGCTTTGTCCTAGTTCAAAATGACAGCAAACAAATATTTGGGGACTCATCTTTTTCCTTCAAAATGTTAACGATTCTGCGGCAATCACAAGGTTTAATAAGTTCCACTGCTGACTAGATTACAGTTCACGAGAAACTGATCGGCAACAAACTTCTTGGTTTCAAAATGGTAGACTCTCTACCTGGAACTTTTCCTGAGAATATTCCAGCTTGACTGAAGCATAATTTAAACTGCCACATTAAAACAAAACTAGTTCCAAATACAAAAGAAATAAAACTTTTTCCAATGTAAAATATTGTAAATAGGAAACCTTTCTTGAACCTATTCGAAGTAACGGTTGTTGATGGTTAGTGTAAATGTTATAGATGTGATAAACTGAAAATGTGATAAGCATTTTGAAGTTTATGGGACTTAAAAACCTATTGTTGGTTAATACTTGTGCTTTTATCTTGTAATCTTTTCATTCGGCAATGCGGACGGCCTTGAGATGCCGTGAGAGCTGAAGTTAATGCAGTTGAATTTTAATGCATGCTTTTCCCTGGTTTTCCTAGTTGCATCATATATTTTTGTGGACTCTCAATTAAAAACTCAGCTGTTATCATGTGCTCAAATATTATGTATCCGCTAGTGGTTGTTCATTTTGGTTGAAAAGCAATTCTAATTGATCAAATTGATTTGTTTACTCGAGTAAACTCTTTCAAATAACAACTTTTCTAGCAAGAACGAATACGTTGCTGAATTAACGATGGTTGTTCACAGCATTACAGCTTCAACAATTTAGCGAAAGAAATTGTGCTGAGTACCTATTACAATTTAACGACTTTGCTGTTTTTTATTATTCACTATTGGATAGCTTTAGCGGTTTGGATCTTCGAATGGGTGAGTCGACAAAAACTTCGACAACTGAAGATCTCCTCTGGTAAAAATTTTATTTCAGTAATACAACTGTTTATTAGCGAGCAACTATTTTGTCTGTTACAATTTTAATATCTTGTTATTTACATTCAAATATAGGCAAATATTAAACAGATTTTTCCAAAGTTGATTGGAATTCAGTAGTAAAGTTCAATTATGTAATAATGTGAACAAAATGATGGCATAATAAGAGTTAGTTAAATAACAGTAAAAGGTCAAAGTTTGAACTTGGGTTTGAGCTACGTCATACTCCCCTCCTCATGGAGACTTCCGGGCTCGAAAAATTTCGGTATCCATCATTCAGCGACGAAGCTCAAATCCGTAAAAGAGTAAAGTTTGCCAAAGTTCCATACCGGTTAGAAAGAATAAATGCGAGTAGAAAAGAATAAATGATCGTCCAACAATAGTAGCATATGATAAGATCAGAAGAAATTGCTCCACTCCAACCGAATAATAGTTAATGAAAAAGTGATCTGTCGCAGTATAGGAGGAACTATTGGTCTGCTGCAAGGGTACTCCAATTCTTTTTCAGTTTGGTAGGGCACATTATACTTTACAATACAACTGCACTAATTCAGAGATCAGTTTCAATGCGTTGAGAACAAGTTTGTGAGAGACATGGGTCTGAATTTGATTCTACGGTTTTGTTCAACGTAGATAATGATGTGCGTGAGCAAGATTTACTTCTCGGTCTAGTGGCTTCAGCCAGGATGTATAGTTCTCTTTCCATTTTTGGGCAATGGCACCAGCAGTAATGTGTCCTTCACACTTATGACTGGTTTGACAGCAATGTCATCATTATGTGATTTGAGGAATGAAGGAACAAATTTACAAATGATCTTAAATCTGCGATAAATATAGAGAAACAAAATGTGTAAAATGATGTTCCCAATGAAAACAATAACTGTAAGCGACAAAGACATCTTTAATGGGACGTATTCTTTGAATTCAGACACCAGTGTAGGCTTTAACGTTCTCATATCAGCAGCGATTGGTCTCGCAATCTGAACTAAGTCATCACTTGACTTTATTTTTGGGCTTCGAATCAGCTCTGCTCTCACTTTTCTCAGAAGCTCTACTCCCGCTGTTGTTCGAGACTCAAAGTAGGGCATCTGATCATTTGTGGAATTTCGCTCATCAAATGCTCCAAGGGGTCTGGTAGCTTAACGTCGATAAGTTTCGCTTCAACTCGGTCGCAGCTCTCGAGATCGGATAGAATCTTCCAATTTTCTCCAACAATTATTTGATAGTTGCATTCGACTGTTATAATGCATATCTTGCATCCCGGAATGATTCTGTTCCATGACTTATGTACAGAATCAAGACTGTACTCACGCATTTCATAAGCATCTGAAGCCGAAGTGATTAGCCAAATGCCGTAACCTAAATTGGCAGTATTCGCTTGCGTAGGAAGGTAAAATACTTCCGTGTCCCAAGTCTCCGCTGCTTTTAGGGTCGAACTAACGAAGAGGGTTGCCAGGCAAGAAGGATGATTCGTTTGGGTAGCGATAGTCTCATGGCATATTCGGTATCTAGCTGATCCTAGACATGCCTCAAACTGATCTTTTGAAAGTGTTACCGATTCCATTTGATCCTCTGATATGGCAAGATAGGGCGCTTCGATGACCCATCGGATTGCCATACGAGGTTCTGGCTGTGGCATCGGAACTATTTGCGCCTGGTACGTAGAAAAACAGTTTGTCGCGAGGTCAACGGAATGGCAAGTGTAAGAACTAGTCCTTCATCCAAAGTCACGACATCTCGAAGAAGTTTTGCGTCATAATATGATAATAAATCTGTTGGAGGTATGGCTAAGGACAATCTGCTACCACCTAAACACTGGTCAGCAGCGACAGATTTCAGTATAGCAGTAGAGACTCTTTGGGTACCAAATACATTGGTAAATGTTGTTGTAGTAACGTTGGGATGGCATTTAGGACATTCATCAGATACGTCTAGAGAGCTGTTCTATAGCTTTTGACGTCCGCATAGAGCATTGAGAGAAGAGAAGCTGCTGTGTCGAAGTTGAAATTGAGCTGTTGATTCGAGAACAGCATTTGGGCGCAGTCTCGTAGAATGTGAAAGTTGCCCTCGAAAACGTTAAATTGTTCCTCTATAATAGCCCAATTTTTGTTCTGTGTCTCTGTCATCTGCTTTTGTGTCTCTCTAATCTCTTTCAATTCATTCCCAACTAAGAAAAACTTTTCACCAGTTGCAGTTTTTATCTGCATTACGTAGTCCGTCAGTGATGAAGTGAAACTGTGTAGTCGATCAATATTAGCTGCATTCTCTTTAGCTCTGTCCTGGCATGATCCAAAAATTCCAGAGAGACCGCATCCGCCTCCATTTCCCATGAGGACACCAGAACCAAAGAGCCCTATTCCAGCCATAGCACCGACTGCGACATGTGCTCCTCGTTTAACTCGGTTGTTTGTTCCTCTGATTTCATCACTGTTTTGGAGAAAGGTTGAAGTTTCGTTTCGAATGAGTTGAACATCCAGACGCGACTTATTGACTTCTTTCTCTATCTTTGACATGATGAAGTTAACATTGAAAGATGAGGCATTTCCATTAAAACTGGATGAGAAATCAAGTGGGCAGTGGATAGATGGTAATTTCCACATGTCATTTAGGCGTCTGAGTAATGTATTCAACTCTGGTTTTAAGGAAAAGTTGTACGATGGAAATGGAACCATCAATTGAACTGGTACGATTTTTTCGGCCAGAAGAATTTTCGTTTCTTCTTTAAAAATTATTCCTTTTTCGAGTACATCTTCAAAATTGCGCTCTTCTGCTGTTTCAGCGGTATAAATACAGAATAAGATGAAATTAAGCATTAACGTGGCAAACTTCATCTTTCTAAACATGTGAATAATTATGAGTTTGTGTTTCAGGAATGGAGTTTTATGGCAACTGTTACAGGTTTTAGTATGAGAACAAATATACGCATGTTTGTAAAACATTATTTTCAGTAAACAGTACCGCCTGTGGCATTAGGTGTAGGAACTTTTAGGTGAGAGTCATGTATATTTGTAGTATAACAAATTCAGTTTAAATCTGTATCGCCGACTGTGGCGCTAGGTGTAAAAAACTGTTGTTGGTTTGCTACTTAATTCTGACAGTTCACACCTCGGTGCTCGGTTGTGAGTGGTGGAGGGACGTTACTTGTAATTGTGATAGTGTTAATGTTTTCTATTGTGCTTTTTATGAGGTGATAGTACAATAACTTGCTTCTTATGCTCAATTGTTGCAAAATTATGTGTCAGCCTCAATGCGTCGTAGTTTTTTTGCCAAGGTTAATGTTTCCAAAGTGTCAAAAAGGTGAAAATCTATTTCAGAGACGAAATGGATAGAACCCTTATGTTGAGAAGTATAAATTTTATCAAAAATGGCAAGAAGTTAGGAAAGGAGGCTGCCTTGACTTCGCAAGTGGACCGCGATTGTTGGGCGAAGCGGTTCAAGCGCTTTTATTTAAACGGTGAAGGCGCGTTAGAGTGGTGGGGAAAAAAGTTGCAACCGTTAAGAGCGTTGCGGAAGTGCTCGATGTTGCACATGTTAAGAACGGCATTCACCATGACCAGATAAAACCAATGGTGACGGCCTTAACAGCGGCAGGCCTATCTCTTCCACCTTACACCGGAGGCCTTCAACAAGCAGTAAAAGAGTAAGTTTGTTGTGCTCCCTTGCTTTTTTAGTGGCAACTAGGTTAGGCGATTACTAAAATGCGGTGTCTGATGTTTGTAGGTATAAACGATCTTGTCCAGCTTGTTACAAGGATAATCATCGATACGATAAGTTCCTTGTGACGAGTTTGAGTACACGTCGGCGACAAGACCTTTGTACCGCGCTAGATTTAGAATGGACGGCAAATCTTAGCGGGCACACAACGGATCCCTTTGTGCTGGGAACGCCGGATCTAGGTGTAAAGACAACAAAACTGGCCGATGAGTACGGCCTATGTATGTTTGCCAGTGTTTACTATTTGCTAACTGGCAAGATATCAAGTAAGAACAGTCTCTCAACTATTGTTTGACATCTTTGTGTGTTCCTATCGATCTCTTTTGTTTTTTGTTCTTAGAAACGAACGGTAAAGAAATGAAGAAAGCAAAGTGCTTTCGCTTGCGCCAAGCAAGTCGGCACAAAGTCATGCAAAATTTCAAGGCTTTCGAAAAATTGTGCCTTCATTGGCTTGATTATCAGATCAATCCGTTCGAAATTCACGATTCAATGAACGGCACGGGACCTGTGGGAGACCACTGGGTAATTGTTTAACTCAAACTTTCACAAAATTGCTTGGTCTAATTCCTTATCTTGGTCTCATTTAGTATTTGGCGTTGGCATATCTGATGGATGGAGACATCTGCGTCTACTTTGACTATGGCAACGATAATTCGGTCTGGGTCAGATACCCTCATAGTCTAGATTCACAGAACAACCACTCAGCCTTGCTTCTAGTGAACAAGCACATACCAGGGAGAGGGTATCATTGCGAACGTTTAATTGATGTGCCAAATGCCGAGTTAGTAAAAAATTCATCTTTTTCCATCTTTTTTTATGAAAATCAACGTTTTGTTTTTCTTTTTTTTTATTTCATCTCTTTTTTTGTTTTTAGCGTTGACAATGAGTTCCATTCTCGCCTAGTAAACGGCGAAATAGGTCCTCGAGCTGCAAAAAGGCTGCGGACCGATAAGGACTAAAAACTGGTTTAAACTTTTCAGAACTCATAAAAATTTCATTGTTGGCATTCATTTATTTCCAAGCAGTTGAGTAAAGAAATGTTTGAAACTCATTGGAAATTTGCGGTTACTGTAGTGTTTGACCTTAGGTATGAAATCTGATATTAATTATTTCAAATATTGTCATTTTTGAAAAACAAATTGTTATCTTAGTCATTTTCACGCCAAAATCCGCCGTCTGGGGTAGGTTTGGAAAAAATATGTCAAAAGTTTGCAAAAAGAGCATTTCCAATAAGTCAGAGATGACCAGAAAGGATGTTTGTCCCCCCTTTTAGGGGTCTGTAACCAATTTTTGAAATAGAAAATAGACATTTTTGATGATTTTTTTTTCAAGTTTGGTGACCTTAACTTTTTCGAAGTTTCTTGAAGTAAGAAAACAAGACGTCCATATGAAAAGTGCACCAATCGAAACAACGAATGTGTTGCACTGCTTTGCACTTTCTTTTTCTACTGGAAAACTTTTTTTAATGAAAATGTGTAATTCAATTGATAAGGAAGCCAATTTTTGCAAAAAAAAATTTGCAAACATGAGGCCAATGCAGTCCTGCAGAATAATCAGATTGCTGTATAGCAAGTTTTTTAATGTTTTTGTCTTTTATCTGATGTTTCAAAGTAGATAAACATGCTGCTAGAGATGGGTAACTTGTTTGTTCGAATGCTGAAATTTTGGCTATCAAATTGAACACAGTCCGGTTTTGATGTTGTCAAAAACAGAAATAACAGATCCTATTGAACACTGACTTGTTAGGTGATATAGGTTGCTGTGGTTTAAATTAATATTCATTTGCTTTAACTTGTCTAATAAATTATCAAAAGATGTAGTTTGGACTACAGTGTCATCAAATTGTTCAACGCTTGATTTGTGATAAAAAACTCTCAGATGACTTGCTTGTATATTATTAATATTACTGGAATTGGTTTGTTCTTTGGCTTTTCTGATTCTAGATCTGCAACCAACAGCTAGTTTTGTTATTGGTGAAACTTCCTTTGATGACGTTGTTCTAGGAGTCGAAGTACTGGGTCCAGGTGCTTCAGTTTCACCTAATTGTTGATTTTTCACTTCTTTGCTTCTTTTGATGTCACGTTTTGTCGCTCTTGATTCAGCTGCATCAGGAGTTTTGATTAGACGTTCCATGTTTTTTTCTATACGACTGCTTAATATTACCTTGTTTTTCCGACTTTTTTAAATGCGAATGTGGAATCAACATCTTCCCATCTATTGTACGAATCATGTTCGGGTGATCTTTAGAAGGTGGTGGAGAACTTGTTCCTTTTTTGAATTGTACTTTTCGTGATTGAGTCTTTGATTGTCTTTCTTTGTCTTCAAATAAATTGCGTCCTGTTTCACGCTTAATTGTTATTGGTGTTTCTGTTTGCTCGCACTCATCGGACTGTGACTCCTCTTGCGTATTGGCGGGCTCTGTCGTGGTTTGCTGTGGCTCTCTGTCTGCGTTTTGGCCGTTGAACTGTTCAAATTGTTGTTTCACTTTCGTTATTTAGTTCTGGGAAATATGGAAGTTCAGCAAAGTTGTCTACGACTTCGTCATTTTCTATTGGAATGCTGGCCATCTGCTCTCCTTGTAGGTTGCCCGCGTCTTCTGCCGGTTGAAAAGGCTGAGCAGGGACATGGGGAACTATTGGAGCTACAGCAGGTGCAGGCAGTGCTCCTGCTGCAGCTATTGGGAAAGAGAGTGTGACTGTTGCTCTGTTTGATCTTCTTGATTTTCTTGTGGCACGTCGTCAATAAAGTGGTGTTCAAGCAGTTTTGGAATTTGTTCATCGAACAATTCTGGTTATAGTCTGTTTTTTCCCAAAAGAGGATCAGGAACGAATTTGTCCGGATCAATGTCATCAAGACCTGATGGCTTCACGTTTAGTGTATAGGGTCTAAGTCTTATACGGTGTACGCATTGTGCGAACAAAGTGCCAACCTTCCGAATCAGGTAGTTTGAATTTGTGAGTACTCTCTCAATTCGATACAACGGCAGCCAAACAGTCATTGATTTATATCCAAAGTCAGATTGATTCATGAGCTTTGGGTCAAGTAGCAGGCAAAACTAATTAAGTGCTAGAGGGCTTGAAAGTGCTCTTTCGTCATATTATGTTCGATACTTGTGATAAGAGTGTATTAATTTTGACTTATTCTCGGCGAATTTTTGCTGCATAGCATCTTGCAATTGGATAACAAAGTCAGATTTCGGATCAAGATTTTTCAAATTTTTATTGTTGAACCTTACATCCAAGGGTTTAATCGGTTCACGACCGTGAAAAATTGATGTGGGTGCGCAAACTATTGACGAATAATATGAGGTATTATGAATGTAGGTTGCTAGAGGCACATATTTGTGCCAGTTGGACCATTGTTCATTCGTATTGAGTTTAAGAATTCTTTTCAGCGCTCCGTGTGCTCTCTCAACAACACCTACAGATTGCGCGTGATTAAGTGTGGCGTGTTTAAGCTTTACTTCAAGCAAATGTGCTAACTCGTGCATTAGATCGGATACGAAACTACTGCCTAAGTCTGACAAAATTGTATGTGGTATATAACTGTGTTGGAAAAATATTGATGTGAGCTCTTGTGCTACTCTTTGTGCGCTTACAATAGTGAGTGGTACAGCAAAAAGGTATTTCGAAAAAAAATCAATACCAGTCAAAGCATACTAATAAACAGTTCCACAAAGTAGACCGACTAGGTCGATTTGAAGCGTGTCCCCGGGAAAGGACCGTAGTGATGATAAGGGTTGCAAAAATGTTCTTATCGCTTTATTGGAAATGAGTTTTGTCTGTATACATGTTAGGCAATTTTTGACAGCATTTAGAAGATATTCTGTATATCCAGGAAAATAAAATCTTTTTCTGAACTCAAAGGCAGTTCTAACTACTCCTATGTGTCCAGCAATTTTCGAATTATGCAATCTATAGATTACCTCTTTCCAAAGGTGTTTAGGCAGGCAGTACTGGTACTGGTTGTACAGAACTTTGCCAGTGTCATCAAAAAACTGTCGATACAGAACATCATTTTCAATTGTTAGTCTATTGAATTGCTTAGCGTATTTTTTGAGTGCGAATGATGCGTACTTGATATCCTCAACAGTGTTATTTTGTTTCCAAAAGATAACACGCTTTATAACTTCATCTAATGACTGCTCATGTTTAAGGTCGATAGGATTCAAGCGTTCAGTCAAGTCGTGCAAAAAATCGGCAGGATCATGCACCAAAACTGCATTGAGTTCTGGAATTTTTGGTTTCAAACGAATGAAAGTTTGTATTTCATCGTCGTCGGTTTTTGAACTTTGCTCCTCAATTTGTCTTAAAATTCCATCTGGTATTCCAGATTGCTTCAACTTATCAAGCATTTCAATGCTGACGTTTGCTTTTTGTTCAAGTAAACACTCGATATTTGCCAATGAACTGAGTGATACGTCAGGCGTTTTGGCTGTTGACTCTATTTCTATCTATCTAATTGGCATTCTATCCGTCATTCTATTGGCATTCTATGAAACTTTAGTTTCATTGTTTGCGATGGGTCAGTTTGCGACCTCGAAAGGAAATCGGCAGCGTAATTTGCTCTGCCAGTAATTTGAGCGATAACAAGGTTGTATGACAAAACACGGTCAAGAAAATTCCATAGCGACGGTGGAATACTTTTTGCTTGAAAAAATTGGGTTAAACTTTTGTTGTCAGTAAGGACTATTACAGCTTTTTCCGTACCCCAAAGATAATGAGAAAAATGCTCAAGAGCAAAATAAAGTGCAAGAAATTCCTTATAGTAGACTGAGAATTTAAGCTGAGCGTTACTGAACAGTTTTGAACCAAACGCCACTGGCGCATAAGTTTTTCTGTTTTCATTTTTGTTGTTTTTAACATAATCCTCAATCATCAGTACAAAACCGGGGCCAAAATAACCGGCATCGCAGAGTAGAACATACTGCAATCCTGGTTTAGCTAATCTTAACGTTAAATCAGTTGCATTTACAAGATCGGTTTTGACTAGTTCAAGATGTTTTTCGTGTTCCTCTGTTAAGACAGGTTCAACATCCTTTCTCAGTAGCTTGTAGAAGGGCATGAGTTTATCTCCCAAGTTGGGTATAAAATCACGCCAAAACTGGACAAAACCAACTAAACGCTTTACCTGTTTTGGTGTTCGGGGTAACTTGATTGTTTTGAGAAACTTTTCGATTCTTTTGGATTCTGGTTGTATACCTTCTGGTGTTATAACTTTTCCAAGAAACTTGACTTTTTGCGTGGCAAATGTACATTTATTTGGTGAAAGTTTAAGACCTGATGTTCTTATGCATTCAAATATTTTTCTAAGACTTGGAATCAATTCCAACTCATCAAAATTTTTTACTGCGCTTCCTATGTCATCCATATACTGAGTGCAGATGTTTGCTGCAAGACAAGCATCTAAATAGTGCCTGATAAATGAACTGAATCCTGTTACGGACTTGCTTAGACCTTGTGCTAAACACTTGTATACATAGGAGCGAGAAGAAAAACTAAAGGCTAAAAGTTGGACTGAAAGATCATCCGCCATTTGAACACAGTGGTATGCCTGCGAACAATCAAGTTTTGTAAATAAGGATTTTCCTGCAAAAGGATTTGAAGCTTCGCTCATGTTTGAGATTGGAAAATTACTATTGAAATAGTCATTTCTTAACAGATGATTGATACGCCTTAAGTCAATAAGAATTCTCAGTTTGCCAGAATCTTTGCGTTGCGCAAATATTGGACTACTGTACTTTGAATGTGATAAGGTCGTGATCAAATTATAGTAGTGCACCAATGCAAGTTCTACTGTGAGCTCATCTCTCAGGTGTAATGGCGTTTGTGGACTTTGAACATAAACAGGAAGGTTATGCTCAGGTGTTAGTTTGATCTTTAACTCTGTGTTATAACCTACATCGAAACGGTGTTTAGCAAATATATCTGAAAATTTCACTCGTAACTTTTCTACCTGACATTTTTGCTCAAAGGTTAAAACAGAATTTTGCCAACCGAACTGTTCAAGAAAAAGGTCACAATATTTTGCGTTATTCTTGGGGTCAATTTTTTCAAGATTTTGAAAGTGCAGAATTTGATCATAAATATCACGCTGCAAAGGAGACAATTTGCTGAGATTGTCACAGGTTTCAGTGGTCGGAAACCAAAGTTTTTCATATTCTGGTTTTAGTCTGGTTTGGTTCAGAGGCTGAAAGTTTTTTGTTTGAACAAGTTGATTAATTTCAGCTTCCAAGTTTTCATGACTTTTCATTTTTGCAAAGCAATAAGCTGGGGGTCTACATTAACTAGCCTTTCTGTTTGTTTTTCATTCAAATTTTCAAAAAAGGCGACTTTTGAATCAACACATAGGGTTATTTTGTGGTCAGTGATAGTAAGTGCTGAAATGAAAACTCTACTTTTTTCATCTAATGTGCTCAAGGATGATGTTAGAGCTATTTCCGTTTTGTTTTCAAACTGAGTGCAAGGTATTATTACTCCACTGCAATTTTCTAAATCAGGAAAGCTCTTATCGAGATAACATTCAAGCAATTGATGTGAATTGGGCTGTAGTTCGTGTTTTTTTACTCAGTATTAGGGGAATTTTCTTCAGTTTTTTAGATGTTTGCCTCTTTTTATCTTTTGGCTTTATTTCATTAAGTTGTATTGTCATTTCAGGTAGTTCTAATAAATTATAAGCCGGACTAATGTCGATAAAATTTTTCTTGAAGAAAAGGTTTCCTAAAAAGACGGTATTCATTGTTGGAAGTACTAAAAAACTATCACTGAAATGATGATTGCCAATTGTAAATTTTACTTTGGCTTGCTGTTTTACTATAACTGGGGCACTTGAAGCTAACTTAACAGTGTTATAAGTGGGAGTTTCTACCTCAAAACAAATTTGTTTTTCCTCGAACTCATTTAATAAGGATAATGGGATAGCGTTTGAGCAAGATCCTGAGTCAAGTAAAGCTCTTCGGCGAAGACTATTATCAAATTTTATTCTAACATAGGAGAGAGTTTCTCCTTTTAGAGGGATTACTTCGCAAATATTATTCTCAATCTGCATGTCTGGCTCTAGTGAAGTATTTACATGTAAAGATTTATTTGATGAGCTGGTATCTAATGGAGCTTGTGGCTTATCTAGTTTTTTGAAGACCGTTGGAACGGAAAATTTGTTCCACCTCTGCGTCCACGTGATCGCATTGAGCAATTAGTTGCCAAATGATTTGGATAACCGCAGATATGGCAAATGATTTGGGCATATTGAGTAACAGGAACATGTGTTTCCTCAATTGGTTGAAAAACTTGAAAAACTGGGTGCTCATTACTTGCTGTTTGTTGTTCTTGGATCGGTTGAAAGTTTTGCGGCGTTGTCGGCGCAAACTGTGGAGCATTAGGAGTATATTGGAAATTATTTTGAGCAGGGAATGAGATCTGGTAGTTGAAGTTATTGAAACCTCTGTATCCTCTCGATCTGCCATAGCCGCGAAAACTTCCTCGACTTCGGTAGTTTGAGTTGCTATATGAACCTCTTTGTCCACGGTTTGAGCCTCTAAAACCATTTCCCCGGAACCGATTTCCAAAAATCTGACTGTGAAAATTTTTGCTCATCGAAACGTTTATTTTGCTCCTCGACTTGCTTACTCGAAGCGCTCATTCTATTTTCCATAGATTCCTGCGTTTGGCTAAGTTTTGATAAAGCATTTATCAAATTCTGAAATTGTTGGATTCAATTCGTTAAATGCTCCGCCAATATAGTCCTCTTTTTTGCATAGGTCGTGTATAGTCAATTGCTTTCTAGCCAAGAGGTATAAATTCTCAACTGTTGTGTTGTCTGGTTGTTCCAACAATTTTGCTCTAAGCCTGCTAGGCATACATTTTTTGAAAAAGCGCTTCGTCTGATTTTGTCTCTCTTGTTGTGCAAAACGTAAATTCTCATCATTTCTAGCATCTAAGGCATCTTGAGCCTCCTGATCCGCTCCGGGTGGATACGCCTCGGGTATGGGATCAGGATAAGCTTTCAAAGTCATATTTTGCAAGGACACAAGAAAGTTTTCTGCTGAATCAGTTTTTGGGTCGAAACGAACGTTTTCTAACTTGATTACATGCAACTCTTGCAACTGTGGGTTGCAGAAACGATTTCTTAACGCCGTTAAACTTAGGGCTAAATCATTGCATGTCGCTTCTGCTAAAGTCTGGAAATATCTCAGAGCTGCATCTCTCAGATGCAATTGCAAAAAGTTAGCCTGTTGGGCTCCTGCTACTGCTGCAACTCCTATAATGCTTCCTAAAAGATGCTCAAACTCTCGAAAACTATCTTTATCTGTACCGCTGAACGGTTTTAAGGCAATGTTAGGTTGTGCCATTTTATGTGCTAAGTTTAAGTGTTTAAGCTTTGTAGTGTAGTTGAGTTGGTTGAACAGTGGTTCAACTTGCCGAGGAATTAAGAATTTTTAGTGTAGTCTCTTGGCCTGATGGCCTTAGACCTATTTAGATTTAAGATTAGAGTAAATGTAAAGGTTTCAAGCTTGACTATTTCTGATAATTATATTTCCTTTCTGTGATCAATGTTTCAAATCAGTTTTGATGATTCAAATCAACAGAATGATATCAGGAACAGATTGTGGTGTGGCGTTATCATAAAAGCACTGTATTAATTCACTGCACAAAAGGTGAAATCTAACGAACCCTTGTAGTCACTATGTTGTTGCGTCTGCCTATCAGCGTCAGCTCTGGCCACAGGGATATTGGTCACATGAAATCACAATTCCACCAAGCTGCAGTTCTCACTGTACTGATTTGAAACTGTACTGATTTGGATGGATACTGCTCGTGGTTCTGTTTCAGCCCTTCAATTCCGAAGTTGACAGTGGTGAGGATCTTCTCGAAGGTATTGGCTCACTATCCTGCCGATTGTAGTCCGTTCTGTCACCATATCATGTGCTCAAATATTATGTATCCGCTAGTGGTTGTTCATTTTGGTTGAAAAGCAATTCTAATTGATCAAATTGATTTGTTTACTCGAGTCAACTCTTTCAAATAACAACTTTTCTAGCAAGAACGAATATGTTCTTCGAATGGGTGAGTCGACAATCACTTCGACAACTGAAGATCTCCTCTTGTAAAAACTTTATTTCAGTAATACAACTGTTTATTAGCGAGCAACTATTTTGTCTGTTACAATTTTAATATCTTGTTATTTACATTCAAATATAGGCAAATATTAAACAGATTTTTCCAAAGTTGATTGGAATTCAGTAGTAAAGTTCAGTTATGTAATAATGTGAACAAAATTATGGCATAATAAGAGTTAGTTAAATAACAGTAAAAGGTCAAAGTTTGAACTTGGGTTTGAGCTACGTCATAGTTGTGTTTTGCTGTTCCAAACTATATAAATGATGTGTGTTGCTACAATGGTTTCAAATCAATTGCCACTGAGAAAGATTGTGGTTGCTCCTTTTTGGTTCGACAGTTTATAGCTGGTAGTTGTTGCTGGGATATCTGATGTTGTAAAATTTATTTAGCATGCAAAACTGATTGTGATTGCTTCTCGTGCTCATAATGATATTTTTGTTATCTCATTGTTTTGTGGCAAGAAATTAATTCAAAAGTCAGGAGAGAGGTTACGAGAGAGCTTGCGCAGCTGCATAGCGCTTCATGCCTTATTCGATGATTTCATAATTGGATCATATATGATTATTTAGGTTTCATATTATGATCATAATGGCTTTCATCGATTTTTATTTGGAAATCTTAAATGTTTTGGTGATATAAGAAGCTACAACCTTTCATCAGCGCTTTATCAGTTTCATCTTTACAAACATATTTGATTTTTTTGTCACGTTAAGATCACATTTGCGTTCCTTGAATTCAAACTAGGATCATATATAATTTCTTTGGTCTCACACAAGATCGTCAGTATGAAAATATATATGATCGTTGTATGAAGTCACAGAAACTTCAACCCTTGAATGCCGGCGTTGTATGAAGTCAAAGAAACTTCAACCCTTGAATGCCGGTGTTGTATGAAGTCAAAGAAACTTCAAACCTTGAATGCAAGCAGAATTGACCAATAATACTGTCAAATAACTCAAATGTCTAATAATACAAACCAATAACAGATCCGAAATGAACTCGGACATTAAAATCACGCACGTCTGTGAATTTAACACATTAGACTACTGCTTTTCGATACATGTTAATTGCTTGCTTCACTTGACCTTCGCGCTCGCAGTGCTCCACTAGTAACTCGATAAGTCCAAAAGCAGTAGTCTAACATTCACAAACTAAGCAATCGCGGTAAGGATTATAGCACCGTTTTAGAACTGCATGAGAAAAGGACTTATATCATCGCTATTTGTTGAGTTGTTTAGAACAGTTTCACTGTCTCTCGCGTTACTTTGCTCAATTCGCGAATTAGTTTTGTCTCCCCGAACCGGATTAGAAGTTTCCAGGATTTCGTTGCAATTTAACGACGTCCCTTCCGGATCAAGAGGTTCCTCTTTAACCGTAATTTCAGAATTCGAAACGCTAACTCGACTTTGACTTTCCGCCCCGTCGCTAGTTCTTTTGCCCAAATTCCCTGAAGCTAGAGAACAACTTTTAACCACTTTTATTTTCGAACTGATATTACTAGCTTGGATACGATTGTTCTCATTCGATAAATCGCTCCGCAATGGTGGTCTCGGTATCAAGGCACTCGCTTCATTGCACTCAATAGGTTCCTCTTTAACTGGAACAGACGATTTATCAAGCATAGGGGTCGGTTTTTTCACAGAAACTACACTAGGAATCACGTTTTGAACAGCTGCCTGTTTTGTTTGGTTTTGCTGACCGGCTGATAATTTGCTCAATGCTGACTTGACAAGAGTGTTTAAAGTTACAGCAGACTGTGTCGGTTCTATTTGACTTCGTGGCACAATCTGGTTTGACTTCTGTCGTTTCGCTTCAATGGAACAAGAAGAAATCCCTGAGCTTAAATCTGATGACCTTTTCAAAATATTAGGTTCTGGTGTTTTCCTGGCTGTATACGATGGGAAAACTTTGCCATGGTTGCCACGAATTGATTTCAAAGATACCATAATTGCTCCTTCAGTCGAGGTCGGCTTTGCCATCTGATGACCTGAGTTCATCATTTGCGTTTGTAATTCCATGTTATGAGACCTGATACTATCTCGATTGACCGTAACATCTCTCAGAAGAAAATGCGGCTCTGGGGGATTATTAACAGAGCTGCTAGTTGAGTTTGACAAAGATTTCGATTCCGCTGTGATTCCTTTAGGTAATATAGGCCTCTGTTTGCCAAACAGGACACTTTTCAAAGCGTGATCAGATTGGTCGATTTGAGTATTCAAAACAGTTGACGCGCTGTGATCGTTACCAGCTTGCAAAGAATTAGAATTAAGCATTGAACTGGTCGAACAACGTGTTGACTCTTTTGCTAAAAGATTTGATTCGATAGCTTTAAGCGTGCTCATAACTGGAGCGGAGCAAACTGAAGTAATAGTAGACATGTTATCAATGGAAACATTTTCAGAGATACTGGGATTAACCTGCCCGGGTACTGGAGGTATAGGCGTCGGAGGATTCTTGCCGCCAGTCTTTGCCGATGATGGACTGATTACACTGTTCATAGTTTTCTGACCAGTTGCAGGTGGTCGACAGGGGTGCAAAAAGTACTCAATACCTTGTTGGAACTTGTTATTCAACAGAAAAAGCAAAGGAATCAGCCTCTTCCTCAGCAGTTCGTCAATCACTAGAGGGTTTGTTAGTTTTGAGTGAGTCAACTGCATCGCATTTATTCCCACGAATTTCTCCTTTATTCTTTTATTGAGACCATCCATTTGAAGAGACGAGGACACTCTTCTTTGATAGCATGGACAGATTCCTGTACTGTTTTCAGTCTTCAACTCTTTTACTTCTTCTAAAGCAGAAACATCAATCAAGCCCGATATAACATTGTTGCTCCGGAGGCAAGTGGGGGGGGGCAGTGTTGGGGAGGGGACAAGTGGTTGGGGGGGGGGGGGGGGACAAGTGGGAGGGGGGGGGGGGCAAATGTATCTGTTCAGTCAATTTCGAGAGACATATTTACAGAAAAGTCGTATGAGTAGTACGTAGTACCATTAGGAAGCCTGTTGAACGCAAAATATTTTTAAACTAAAGATTTTTAAAAAATTTTCAACGAATTAGGGAGGGGTTTTGTGATCGCTGTCAGGAGTTTTGTGTAAAAATACTCGCGCCAGATATCTATTTATTATAAAATCGATTGTAATGTGAGCGGCAGGAAAGTCAAAATAAACAGCGACAAAAACGCGGACTTTGGAGGAGCAAAAAAGAAAAGTGATCGATTCGTTCGACTCCTCAGTGTTTTTTATTGCCCCAAATTACAATTTATGTGTTGTTATACAGCACCCTACTATGTAAAACAATAGCACGTGCACCTTGGGAGCGTAAACGTTATATGCACACTAAGGTGGGCGGGGGGGGGGGTGTACAGAATCGATTCAAGAAAAATTTATGAACCGAAAACTCTTGCTTCTCTTCCAACTCATGCTCAACCGAAAACTCTTGCTTCTAAAAATAAGATTCAGGTCAATATCAAATTGAGACTAGTTTTTTATGGGGTTTATTTTTCAAAAGTCTCAACTTGATATTGACCTTAAATCTTATTTTTAGAAGCTGCTCTCAAATAGCCTTCAATTAGATTGAGGCATCTTAATGACTTTGTCTATTCAAACTAATGTAATTAATTAAAATGAAACTCTATCAAAAAAATGAAAAATTAACACATCAGCTGAGAAAAATGTAAAACAAAAGACAGAAACTCCTGAAAATAAACAGCTAAAGGCCCCCATTGATGCATCAAAAATTTCGCGCCGCCTGTGTCCTAGAGCCTCGAATGCAGAGGATAGAGCTCCTTGGGAGCGAAGATGATTTTTCTGCTTAGTTATAACATGAGATCATCGCAGCTGTTCTCTTTTTGCGCTGAAAGCTTCGATGCCCAATGTTTCAGCACTCTTCACGCTGATAGGCCAGCTCCACCAGTGCATGCAAAGAAAATTGGATAAATTATTCTTCAAATTTGTTCCTTTTAGTATAATTCGTTGATGATGAGGTTCGAACTCAACATCAAGACATCACGCCAGATTTGCAGAGGAATCGCGAATTGTATTTTTTCTCAAGTGGGTGTATCCTCTTTTTGGACACTGGAGGGCATGTGCCTCACTGAAACCTTGATCACATTCGCCTAATGATGCCATTTTTACTGGGTCTCAACCATAGCGAAGGGCAAAGCCATCACTAAACTCGTTTTTCCTTAGATCAAAATGATCAATTCAGTGGCATAACGTTCAACCTGCCTGATGCTCTTTTTTCACTATCCAAGTCAAGTGGAAATCTGGCTCTTATTCAACTGGCTCTGAACATCTTGTCCTTTTCAATTTGCTATCCAGCTATTTCTCCGTTCTTATTTCATATGACTTGTTGTTTTAGTTCGGCTTTGGTCATGGATAGGCACTTGAAAGTTGAACTAATCGTTCGCATTGTTTAAAACAGTCTTCGGACATTAAGGACGTTAAAGCCAGCCTCCCTTTTCGGCAACAAAAAGGTATCCCTGTATTTTTGATTGTAGGTGGGATTCTTTATTAGATTCGGTAACAGCTCATCGTTGATTGATTTATGAACACTTTGAGGTGAAACATTGGCCTGAACAGCAGCTTTTTTTAAACAAATACCAGCTTTTTCAACTCCATAAAACAGTGAAATTTGAGACAACTTTGATGAAATGTCACAGGATTGACGACTGACCTACGAATCATACAGAGGATTTACTATTACCAGACAGCTGTTCAACTCAACTCATGAGACAGGAAAAATTTCCTGTCAAAAAGGCGAGCGACAAGAATGTGCCATGTCTCCCGACCTCTCCAATTTATACGGCGAAAGTATTGTCAAATCATTAGATTAGAAAAAATGGTTTGAAGATGTGCAATAAGCAGATCACTAACATTGGATACGTAGACGACACCACGCTAATCGCAGACAGAAGGCAGAGCATATACCACGCTAATAGCGAGTACAGCCGCTTACCACGTGAAATCGAACGTGAAGAGCATAGCTGGCAGATTGCCAGAAAAAAGCCGCAATAGCCTCGTAGATCTCAAGTCTCAAAAAAACAGTAGAAAAGACAGACCAACAAAATAGTCTTCATTGAAGGCTGAGATGTTATATTTTGATTAAGAATCTGTACAAGTTATTGCTGCCTCGATCAGCTGCTCTTAAATAACCTTCATTTACAGTGACATATTCACTTGGCCTTATCTCTTTTATTTAAAGTAAATAAAAGTCAATTTCCAAAGTGAGAAAGTCATTTTTTAGATTGAGGTAAGTCACTTGTGACCAAAAATTTAATCACGCAAATGAACAAAACAATCGCTCCACTAAGAGCGAAAAATGACGTCACGCACGCGTTTGAGTTGAAACTGCATGAACGAATGAACAAAAAGTTATTGTGACGTCATATGGTCGTAACAAAAATCTTGACGACGAAATAAAAACGAACCGACAAATGTCGGAAGTTGCTCTTGAACGACAGGCGAGGCTGTGGCTGTTAATTCAGGGGCTGTAGCCTAGATCAATTTTCTTATGGGTGCAAAAAATCCTGTCACTGCCCGTGCTTCGAACCATTGACCTCCCGAACCGTGACCCCTAGCGCTTCCAACTGCGCCATGAACCTTATTCTTGCTCTGCTGCAACCAATTTATATTAGCAACAAGCTTTACTTCGGAGTGAGAGCAATAGAGATCACTTCAAAATGAAGAACGAGAGCGTGAAAAAGTCACTTGAGAAGTCACACAATGTTCTAGAAGAAAAGCGCAAAATTGTCAAGCGAAAAATTTGCATAAAAAAGACACACGTTTACAATAATTGCTATGAACTTCGTTCAAGAGCAATTAAAAAAACCAAGAGAAGGCCAATAATAGCCCCAGCTATCACTGTGCGGCTACTATTAAAAACAACGGTTATGGTTGCAACCATCAAGGCCATATTTTAAATGCCACAGGCACAATTTGAGACCGATGGGGCTCTGTTTCAGCAGATCGAGAGAATAAAATATTTAGGAATCATGCCAAGCTGCTACGGATGAGACATAGATAGAAGCAACTGTAACATAGAATTAGGAGACTTTGTAGTATAATTATTGCGTTGAACGCATTTACTTCTGGTCTGACATATTTTCACCGTCAAATTATTGGAATGCGGACCACTCCTTAAAAAAATCAATTTCGTGTATGCATGATGTTTAAAAAAACCTGTTATATCCCACTTCAATGCATTCCTAGATATCGCCTTTAGCAAAAAAAATAAAAACTGAAATTCTTTCGAAAACAAGGAGAACCCTTATGAAAAAAGAAAGAAAGCGCTGAAACAACTGGCATCGAAGCTCTCTGCGCGAAAAGAGGTCAGCTGCGATCATATCTAAGGACAAAATCAGCGTTGCTCTCCTAAGGAGTTCCATCCTCTGCATTCGAGGCTCAAGGACACTTAGGCGATGCTTCAATGGGAGCTGTGGTTGAAGACAGGAGGCTTTTGGTTTGAATCCCATCTACTTCCGCCATTAGTTGTTGTTTTCTAATTGTCTGCCTTTTGTTGTAAACAGAACAAAAGACAGACAGAATTAGGAACAAGCAAAAACAACACTAACTTATTTAATGATAGTGTTTTTCAGAAGACATGAATTTCTGAACGCGCCGGGATGCGTTCCATAGACTATCTAGAAGGGCACGGTGATCAAACCACTGGAGAACAGACACTACGACGAAGTGAATCACAAAAGAAGACGATCAAAAGCCCATGCGGTGAATGTGGAGAAGAGAGCAAAACAAACTGTTGCATGTTCCAAGTGTGGAACGCGGTTTCATCAAAGTTGTTCAGGGGTTCCTGCATCAGTTATAACACATATTAGCAAATAGAAGGGACTGCCCTGGATATGAGAGCCATGTCTCATTAAAACTGACGAGAAAAACGGATTTCCGACAGCAATACAGCAAAACGACGAAATATCCGAACACCTTCAAAACCTCACAAAAAGAACGACAACGATGCACATAAAAACCATTTTCAACACACTACAACTGATATCGATACGTTGCGCCAATCTATTAGAGTCAGTGGTCTCACAGAAAGCAAAGAAACCAACGTGTAAAAACGAAAGTCAGACGAAATCGAAGTTAAAAGTAGAGCGCGAGATTTAGGTTTCAACATCAAAATAAACGGAACAGAGAGGGCAGGAAATTATGCCGAAAAAGCTGCAAAAAACAGAATGCCTATTGTGGAGCTGTCATATAAATCGGAAGCTGAACTTTTTGTGCCCAATGCTATTCAAGACAAGTTGGGAACGACGAAGAAAACCTACATATCGCCTGACATAACGAAACCTGAACCGGAAAATGAAAGAAGTCTTGAATAAGCGGCGCGAGTTGAGTGAATCCGAAGAACTTGAACGTTAAAAAACTTGTTCATTATCAAAACGAAGAGCCAGTTAAAACTGACTAGCATCGGCACCGTCGATACTCCTCATAAATGCGAAGTCTTAAAAAGAAAAATGGAATCTCAAATCTGTCCACTGACATGGCACCCCTTAAACCAGATCTCTGCTTGGTAGGAGAAACGTGGCTTGATGATAATAAGGAAGGCAATTCAATCAATGTGAAAAATTACAGTCTTCCACAGCAACAAATTTTGCAAAAACAGACAAAGCCCGGGCTGGAGGGGATTGCATATTTGTCGACAAGAAGGATAATGCCGGCTCAGATATATGAGTTCTCTCTTTTAAAAGTCACATTTAATAATCCTCAATTTTTTTGGATGTCTCTACTATCCGCCGGATATCTCGAAGAGTGAACAGTTAACGGAAGAATAATTTTATCATAGGTTTATGCACCAATTAAACCAATCAAATCTTAAATCAGAAGTTTTTTCCGGTAATCAAACTCATAGGGTATTAGTTTCATTTCAAAAGGCAACTTATTCCATTCAAACAGAACAGCAAAACAATCTTTGCCCAAAAGCAGTCCTGACATTAGAAAGCTTCAGATTGTACGCATATTGGCATCAAGCCACCTTATCATTTCGAAAAACTAATGCGCCAAGATATACGGGAAATTTCTACGGATGGTAAACCAAACAGTGATTACAAAGTAGAATTTTGTAAACGACACGTTGTTTCATGGGTAGCCAATGAAGCTCTTTATAAAATTTGAAGATCTTTGCTGTTGGTGAACCAGGTGATAGCCTAAAAAAGAGACATGCTGAGTTCATTACACGCCGTAACTTCTGTAGTATACGCAGGTAGTCCATAGTACACTGAGTTGCAGAAATCTAGTCGCAAGAGAATCATTACCCGAACTAACTCTATCAACGACGTACTGTCGACTGTATTTCTGATGGAATCAATTTTTCGCAGCAAATAATAACATCAAGGACACACAGAACTAACTTGTTTCGTATAAAAAAGTCTGGAATCTAAGTTGAAACCCAACAAAGTAACCTTATTAGAAAATTTGGCGTCTGCTGGAAGTTCAGTATCGCTATTGAAACTATTCTTTCTTCTAATAAACATGCACTCAGTTTTATTCCAGTTTAATTGGAGCTTAGCACCACTGAACCACTTTTGCAGAGTCGTATCAAATCAAAAGCCCTTTGATTTATCGAAGCATGGTCAACAAAATAGATAAGTTCCATCAGCATAAAAAAGATAATTGACATCAAGACGTTCAAACAGAACTTCCAGAGGAACAAGATAGCATGAAAACAGAAAAGGACCTAGAACAGATCCTTGAGGAAAACCCGTTTTAAGAGTTCTTGGCATCGAATATTCACCATCAATCAACAGTTTTTGAGATCTAATACTCAGATAACTATTTAAAAAGCTAAGCACTTTATCTTTTAAACCCAAACTTGTTTCAAGCATCGAAAGAAGTAATTCATGATCGAAAGTGTTGAAGGCAGCGGATAGATCAAGTCCAATATAGAAAGTGCATTTTGTCTTATCTAAATTGAGGACCATATCATTTGTCACCTTAACGAGGCTGTTTCTTTAGAAAAAACTCCATTTACACACTTTGGTATTTACTAATTAGACTATTCTTTTCAAGGTCTTCAAGCATTTGCATAAAAGCCGCCCATTCTAATAGTTTGGAAATGTAACTTAGGTTTGAGATAGGTCGATGAAAAATCTTTACTATCAGAATTTGCTTTCATCATGCGGGGTTTCACAATGGCCATTTTAAAGGACTGGGAAAAACATTCCGCCTCCAGCGGAAGATTAATAAGTTTCAGGAGGTCGAGAAATAGTCTGGAAATGACTTTACAACAGGTGTCGGAATGATGTCCAGTGGAGATGTACTGTTTGACGACGCCGAAATCGAATCTCTAAACTGACTTATGGAAAACTCTGTGAACCAAATCATTGAGTTAATTTCAGCTTTCACAATTTCAGGACCTATCGCAGTGGGAATCGATGCAATAATATTTTCCACTTTAGATATAAAGAACAATGAAGTCGTTTGCAAGCTTTTTTGTTTTCATATTTCGGGAGCTGTTCTACATCTTGAGCAAGCAGCAAGTTTAAGGTGGCAAACTTTTTACAGCTACAATTTTCCAGGAACGCATTCTCAATGTATAATCTACTCTTCTCTAGGAAGTTTTCAAAATACAAATGGGTAACGTTGTCATATTCAGATTTTAGTACAGATGTTTTCAACTTTCTATATTTACACTCTGCTATTCTCTTCTTTCGTTTCAAACTCAAAAGCTCGTCTTCAACAAAAGGGCATTGATGTTTAGTCAAAGTTTTTATTTTGAGTTGTAGAACGGAATCCAAAATATTCTCCTCAGACCTTAGATACATATCCCATGCTTCATCAATACATGAGGCAACATCAAACTTTAAGAACGACTTCAATAACTTGAAAAAACCTTGAAAGTCAAACTTCCTCCAATTTCCATACATCAACTGATTTTGAGATTTGCGTTGTTTCACATTGCTGAGCGAGAAGCAAAACGAATGGTCCGAAGAAGTAATGAAGCTATTCGATTTCACATTAATTGAAATATTGTCTGACGCTATAACATGGTCAAGAATCCCACCACTTCTATGCGTTTTCTCGCACACGCACTGAGTCATGCCGAAATCTTCAAAAATTGAGCTCCACATTTTCGTTGCATCAATATTTGCATTCAGTGAAATGTTAAAATTACCCAGGAGAACAATCTTGTCGAATTTTCGCCTTCAAAAAGAAGAATAAAGTGACTAATGAAAGATTTAACATTTAATCCAGGTGGTCGATAAACAGCGATTAATAAATAAATGGCAGCCCCAACAGTTACAGAGGCATAGCAGCATTCACAAAAATAAGAGGCAAAGTTTTCAAAATTTTCCAAATGGAGATTACACCTGTAAAAGAGGCAAAATCTACCTCCTCTTTTATTAACCCTTGGTGCACTATAGAAAATAAATCCTGGGGACAACACTGCTTTAGAATAAAATCGTCATCTGAGTTGTTCGTAATCCACGATTCTAGAAATACTCCCAAAACTAATTTCATTTAATTCTAAGAGGGCATTTAAACCCTTCGTTTTGTTCCTGACAGAGCGTACATTATGTAGAGAAATGTTTAGTTCTGAAGATCTTTGTTTCGTCCTTTGTTTAAATTGAGGACTGGTTGGTAGTCAATTTTGATCCACTGATTTTAACCAAACACGGGCGGCTTCATTCAGGTAATATCTTGACACAGTAACGTTTTCAGGCCAGAAATCAGGTAACTCTACTTTCTCCTCATCAAACTTAAATACACAATGAAAAGATTTCAGCTGAGCTTCGGACTCCAAAAATTGGCGGATATGAAATAGTTCAACGTTAATTCTTCACAGTACTCCATTTATGATACTGTTATGTTCTGACTCAATCGACCTACAAAAAAAAGACAACGCTTCGGTGGTTTACTGACACCCTTGATGACTGCTGGATTGGTGTTCGTTCACCTTTTTACCTCCTAGTTGATCTTGCTTTTCTCAGTACACTTTCAAATTCATCTGCCTTTCTCTTTTTGTTTACAGTCGCACTCTGATAACTGGATGAGCTTTCGTTTCGATTCCTGGCAGGTCTACTTTAGAAAAGGGGAAATCCGGTTTCTTTAACAACGCTATCTCATTGCGTAAAACTGTCAACTCGCGGATAAGAGAATCAACACAATCGAGCTTTTTTTCATCGGCCGTAATTTTGTTCAGCGCAGATGGTTCTGCAGTAAAAACAGGAGTAACACCATTACATGACCAGTAGATCATTCCTTTGAGAATTGCCCTACCTGAAATTCCCAGACAAACAAAGTGGACATTATTGGAATACCTTAACAGATTCCTTGCGGTTGCTGCCGAGTACCCAAGTAGTTTAATTGTGTACGGCGGAGATTTTAATCATTATGATTTTAGCCTTTTAACGAGCCTCACCAATCTCGGTTATTGAATCTGACGCAACGAGGGGAACAAAAACCCTCGACAGAATTATAACAAACAAACCTCGTCTGTATTAAACCGCGGTTGTCGAGACTTATTTGAAGTCCGATCACCATGGCGTTATGTGTTATCCAAAGAAACAATGCCTCCACAGAACAAAAGTTGTGTATCAAAACACAAGCAAAGCAAATCGCAAAAATTTTGGTTTAGCACTAGATGGATTGGACCTAAGTTTCGCAAACGACATCAGAGATCCGAGCATTGCAATAGGTTGCTTGACATGCTGCAAGGCAAATTAGTTATAACTTGTTCCAAAAAACTATTTAGATGACTAACGAAGATCCGAATTATATAACACCAGAAGTAAAGCTTTTACTGGAATAGTACAAAATGAAGAAAAAATTCGGGACACAAGTCGGATCGAAGATCAGATTGCGAGGAGAATACGAAAAAAATGACTTCAGGCAGAAAAGGAAGTAAAATTTGTCGGAAAGAAGTCAATGTTTCACTGCCAGACATAAGAAAAAACATATTTAAGAAACGCCCCAAAACCTTAGCGACTACTTTACACAAATCAACACAATGAAGTGCTATAAGGTCCTGCCAAATGTAGACTGCAGCAACTCAGAATTGCCATTAGTACCACTGCGACAAGAGCATGAAGAAATGCGAAGAATTAAAAGCACCAGCATCGGACCAGATGGTATTCCCTTCTGGGTTTGGTCAGAGATTGCTCACTTTGGCAGAACCGACATAGCACATTAACACTTCGCTTCAAATGGGTGTTGTACCTGAACAATAGAAAATCGCACGAGTCGTCCCTCTTCCAAAAGTTAACAAACCAAAGAGCACTAATGACTATGGACCTATATATCTGTAAAGTCAGTTATACCAAGATTCACAGAACGAATTATCCTCAAAAACTTTATATCGGACAAGTACACCGAATACCTACCAAGAAATCAGCATTGGTTACGAAAAAGAGCTCTAACGGCAAGTGCGCTTTTGAATATTCAACACCACATTTCGAATTGTAGAGAAATTCGAGCGAGTCATTGCAAGATTAGTTTCAATCCAATTTGGAAAAGCATTTGATCGAACCCAACATTCGAAAATTGTTGATAGTCTGCTAAAAATCTATCCGATTTTCAATCGTTATAGCATACGATGGCTGTCTGACTTCCTCACAGGACGGAAAAAGTACACCCAATGTAATGGAATCCGATCCTCAATTGAAACAATCAACCAAGGCGTCCCCAAGGTTCAGTATTCGGAGCTGTATTGTTCAATACTTCAACCGCAGATCTCAATGACGACAACATACCTAGTACTTACATGGAGAAGTTTGCTGACGATGCTACCTTCATTGTTTGTGGAGTTAATGGAGCAGACAATTACGAAGGAGTTCGGTAATGGTGCCCTAATAATCAAAGTGTTCTGAATGAAGATAAAACGAAGATTTTGACACTACGTTCAACGGTAGCTCAATCATCGCTGAAATACAATACGACGTAGAAGCCTTGAAAATACTGGGAGCGACACTTGACAAGAAATTAAATTTTAGTGAACATATCAAGTCAGTAGCGGAGAAAATGACATCGAATGTCTTCCTCATCAACCACCTTAGGAGTTTTGGAATGGTCAAAACAGATCTCTCACATGTTTACAGTAAACTAGTGAAAAAACAAATTGAGTATGTCATTGGGCTAGTGCTAATGAGCAATACCTTGTTACCATCGACAACATACAAAAACTAGCAGACTGGGCATCTTTGACGAATTCGAAAAATTCAAGGACATTATTCGAAGAACAGATAAAAAGCTGCTAAGCAAATCGCAAATTTTTCCTGATATTCTATATGATATGTCCAACAAGAGCAGCAGACAGAATTACGCAGACAAAAAACTACATCACAGACGTGTATTACCTCTCAAAAATATGAAGCAACCTTGAAACTCTTCCCCTACCGAGTATCTAAATATTTTTCAAGATCCTTCTGTACATTATTGAGTTTGTTTGATGGATTTCAAAACAATTTAAAGTCTTTCTTTTCTCAGCTAATGTTTGTGTGTAGTATCATTTTATTGATAGATTTGAACAAAACGAAATGCTTATGAAGACCTAGCTCCAGACCAGCCAATATTCACCCAGTGTTGGGGAGGGGCATCTCTTAATTTAGCTTTTTCTTTCGAAAAAAAATCCGTAAGATTTAAGTGTGACAAAAGAAATGAACAAAGAATGTTTTTCGAAAACAATTTGAAAACTAACTTTTCAGCATTTTGTGCTTTTCAGCCAACGACTCGTATCTTAATTCAGCCGCGCGTGTTGAGCAATCAAGCACCGTTTTGTATTCCTCAACTTCAGATTGCAAGTGCGTAATCTGCTCACTGAATGACGTCATAGTTGAAACAAGCATTTTCATCATGCCAACAAGCAGACTGTTGTCTGTCGGATCAGATAAATCGTTCCCATTAATCTTCTTAATATAGTTCAGCTTAGATGTATCATCACGTAGAAAAAATGCATGGCTGAATTCTACTAAAACATTTATTCCAACAATTTAGTAAATAACTATTGATCAAAAGGTTGACTAGCACGTAGCGCAAAACTTACATGACTGGATTGCACGTTGAATGAAACCATAATTTTTCAGTTGCGCCATTAAACTTTCCAGACTATCCACAGAGCAATCACGAGAGCGTAAGCAACCAACAAAAGTTGTAGGCTCGACGATGGTAAAACTATTTCCGTTGAAGTTCCAAAAGGCTCCAACGACTTCTTGAGGTTTGTTGAGAGCATCCCACAAACTAAGGACTAATCCAGCTGACAGCATTTATATCTAACTAAAACATCCAATCCCAGGCTTTAGGACAACTGGATCGCAACCAGTCAGGCTTTTTGGACTTGCTAAAGTACATAAAGACGGTACGCCGCTTCGGCCCGTTTTATCAATACCCGGTAGCAGTTACGAGAACCTCAATAAATTTCTGTCTCCCTTTTTCGAGAGGTTAGCAAGTGCAAATAATGAGACTAACTGGAAAGATACCAGAGCCGCTTTAGATGCTACCAAATTGGATGAGGATGAGCTAGTAGTATCTCTCGATGTTAAAAGCTTGTACACCAATATATTGGTGAGGAGGCAATTGAAGTTGCGCTTTATATTGAGTCCCATAAAGTTGCAACGCAAGCGAACGTTCGAAAAGCTCTGTGCATGTAGATAGCGTTGGAACTTTATGGGACTGACTATAAGAACTGTATGTCAGTGACGACGTTTCTGACATTCCGAAGTCAAGTATGAAGAGCCTTTTGAGACTACCCGTAACGAATGTTCACTTTAAGTGTAATAAAATGTGGTACACTCAACCCGACGGTTTAGCAATGGGTGCTTTGCTAGCGGTAATTTTGGCAAATCTGCGGATGAAAACTTTTGAAAAATCCTTGCAGAAATCAAATGAGGGAAGGGAGAACAAAACTCCTGAATTGAAGGTAAGGTGCTTTGATTTTAACCGACGCGTTACACACCGAGGGAATGAGTCGAGTGCGAATCAAGCAAATATTGGTTTCATGCAAAATGCCAAGGTATCACTGACACGAAGTAGAAGAACATGCAGGAAATTCGATGGATCTACTCCTATTGTGCACAAAAAGCTACGACATAGGACACACAGGAATTGAACTTATTCAAGAGGTATATGGATGACATAGTGTGCACTATTAAGGGGAAGCCTCTCGATTACCTTGAAGAAATGTAGCCTTTAAAGTTAATATGCGCATCAAACTGGGACTTTACAAATCGATGATTCTGCCAGTTCTAATGTACGGATCCTCGAGTTACATCGGACAACTACGTTTGTCAAATCTACTACCCTTGCCAATGTACTATCAGCTCAATGATCTTCTACTACTATCAAGTCTTCAACCAATTCAACCGACAAATACAAAACAGCCGGTGCTGCCTGGACACAGATAAATGAGAAGAGACGATTACTTTGAATTAACGAAAAAACGACTCGAAAAATCTCGCGGCGAATTCTTTTTTCGCACCAAAAGCATAGCCAACAGACTTCATCACAGCATTGACTTCGGAAATCAACACGGCCTAAAACAAAGAATTCTAAAGCAAATGTGGAACGATATCATGATGCGGTACAAACCAGAAAACGTCTGCACGTGGCAGATCTGTTGTGACTGTCAACACTGCAGAGAGACATGGACTAACTTTCTATAACTGTGGTGATCGGGAGAAATCCCTTCTGTATAGAAAATTCCCAACAACAACAACAACAACAAGTATGCAAAATCTCTTCACAAAAGTTTACACCTTACTCTTGAGACTAACAAAGGTATTGGAGTCCCGGTATTCCTAGATATAAACATAAACGTAAACGAAGATAGGAAAGGTAACTGTCATTGGAATCAAAGATTGACCGATGCCGGCAAAATCCTACATTTCCGTAGCTGTGCACAGCTACCACATAAGAAAAATGTGATTCAATGGACTGTTCATAAGATTTTTAAAACAACCAGTGACTGGCAATACTTTGATGTAGCTCTTAAGAAAAATCAAGAGATCTGGACTGAAAATCAGTATCCAACTGAGTGGTCATCCAGCAATGTTAATGGGATATGAAACGTTAATTGGATAAAAGATTCAAGAAGAAAAATGTTAAGTCAAAAACCCCCAAAACGATCAACATCTCAAAAAAATTAAAAGTTTCAACAAAAATGAGCTTAAACCGGGTTTGTTGGTTCAATACAGAGGACACATCCCTAAAAAAATTGTAAATTGAAAAAATTATGTGATTCTCAAATCGTTTTCACAACGATAAAACTAAGAACTTGCTTGCCCAACCTGAAATTATCTTCTGAAAAAACTTGAAATCCCATGGTGTATATAAAGTTACATGAAACGGATGCAGTTCCATCTACGTTGGCCAAACAAGCCAGCATGTTACCACTAGAATTTCGGAGCATCAAAACAAGAGTTCCCTTATGGGACAACACCTGGTTGAATGTTGTGGTACAGCACATAATATCGATTGGGATATTATAGAGGCATGTCGCAGTATTGAAAAACTAATAACAATAGATATGATTAACATCAAAGAGCTAATACTGCAATCAAAAACGCGCGACGGGTACCAGGGACGGGAATTGACATTGAATAAATTGTTCAAATACAAAAAATTTGACGTTTGAAATTCAAAAATTATTCTGGTACATGTTAATTCAAAATTTCGTCGACCCCAACAAGTACAAAATAACAACAGATAGAAAAAAAGTAAAAACTTGATCTCCAGAACAGAAAAAATTACACCGGTTTTTTCAAAGAGTCCGGAATAAAAATTGGATTAATTTTAGTTTAATCTATTTATATAATTAGTTATAATTGTGATTTTAACTGTAAATAATTTCAGCTACTCGTTGTTATTGTAATTTATCACTTAAAAAACAGTCAAGTATAAGATTATATGCTTTGTGAATAAATTATTTGATTGTTAAAACTGACGGTGAAGGCAATGTCCTATTTTGCATATACATCAGCGACCTGCCAGATGTCCTCAGATATGGCAAACCCTTTATGTTCGCGGATGACATAAAATACTCCTCATTGGAACACCAGCAGACCTAGTACAGAGTAACCTCGACGCACTGGAAGACTGGCTCACCCAAAACAAAATGGGTCTAGCTATTGAAAAATGCTCCAAACTTCTGTTCAAAGGTCCAGAGAGACACTTCAACATGTGTGGAAGTCTCCTCCAAACCTCAGCTGGTGTAAAGGACTTAGGGATTCGGATACAATCCGATTTGACTTGGAAAATCCACCTAGAGGAAAGACTGAAGAAAGCGAACCGAGTCTTCTATTCCCTGAGAAGAAGTGTAGCCTTTAAAGTTAGTATGCGCATCAAACTGGGACTTTACAAATCGATGATTCTGCCAGTTTTAATGTACGGATCCAAGTGCTGTAACCTAAACCGAGAAGATATGCGAAATGTGGAACGTTTTCAACGAAAAGTTATGTCCTGGATAACAAATAGCAAGACACTGAGTTACATCGAACAACTACGTTTGTCAAATCTACTACCCTTGCCAATGTACTATCAGCTCAATGATCTTCTACTACTATCAAGTCTTCAACAAAATCAACCAACAAATACAAAACAGCCGGTGCTGCCTGGAAACAGATCTATGAGAAGAGACGATTACTTTGACTTAAAGAAAAAACGACCCGAAAAATCTCGCGGCGAACTCTTCTTTCGCACCCAAAGGATAGCCAATAGACTTCATCACAGCATTGACTTCGGAAATCAAAACGGCCTAAAACGCAGAAATCTAAAGCAATTGTGGAATGGTATCATGATGCGGTAAAAACCAGAAAACGTTTGCACGTGGCAGATCTGTTGTGACTGTCAACACTGCAGAGAGACATGGACTAACTTTCTATAACTGTTTTGATCTGGAGAAATCCCTCTTGTAAAGATAATCCCGAACAACAACAGCAAAAACAACAAATGTTTATTTCAGAACAGTTCATAATTTAATTGACAATTCCTTCATCTCTGCATCCTTCTCCTCTCTCGTTTTGATTTCGCTGTTTTGAAGGGACTTGCTATATTCCCAGTCATCTAAAACAATATACCCGTATTTCAGTAATGATTTGAGTCACAAAACAGTTGCCCAGTGCAAACTTTTTGTTCATCAAAAGGAAGTATACTCTTGTACGAAAAAAGAATTGATCGATGATAGAAAACATTTCAAAAAGATTGAATGAAAAACCTGAAATACTGTCGCATTTTCAAGATAGACCGTTAAGAGGTCCAAACACTAGACGAAATAGAGCTACAAGTATTCGTCAAAAAAAGTTTCTTATGGACCAAAACGCCAAAACACCCATTTAGGCACAAACTCAATGAACGTAATTTTTGGTAGACATTAACAAGTTAAGGGGTTGATTGCAAGGAAATTGTGTTTAAACTGAAAAATTTTTTGAGGTAGAAGAATCCGTCAAATAGCACGCTAAAAACTTAAGAGAGGCACCAGTCGATAGAAGACTATCAAGTGTTGCAAAATATTTTAAAGAAAAAGATCTTTTAGCTGCACCATTTGATCAGAGCAATGGATTTTGTGTCAAGAAGAAAACAACATATCAATTTGAAATGAACAAAATACTTGACTGCCCCCAATTTTTGAAGATAGAAACAACAACTGAAGAAATAATCACAAAAAAATCAATAACAGAGTTTTAGTTGAAATGAAAAAAAGATCTCGTTAAGGACCGGCGAACAACCAGTGCAATTGTATGGTTGATAAAAATTCACAAAGAGAACACGCCAACGCGCTCTGTTTTATCTTTTCCTGGAAGCTCTTACAACAATTTAAAAAATTTTTTGAACTCCAGTTTTTGAAACGCTGCCGAGAGCCATCATCGAAAATTGTAGCCCTATAGCTCAGCAAACACTTTAAATTTTGGAGCCTGAGGCAATTGAGCAATATAAATTACAAGATGTCAGCAATTCAAAAACCAATTTCCCAACTCGGAACCCATTGAAGTTGCTCTACGATGTCTTTATTCCGGTGACACTCTTCTCGATTTTGAAAGGTCGACACTTAACCTCCTACTCAAACTAGCAGTCAAGAATGTTTATTTTAAAAGTAATGATAACTGGTACTGTGAACAAGACAATTTGGCAATGGGAGCTTCCCTTGGAGTTATTTTGGACAAAAATTGGAACAATACTTTTGAAGCAAAACTTAGTACTGAGGAAACGATGTGCTTGGGAGAAACAAAAAATTTTCAACAAAAATGTCTAATCTGTCATAAAAAGTGGTTTCGAATAGCAAGGCTGTCGAGGGCAGAAAAACTGAGAATTGGTATCACATGCAAACCCGCCAACTGATAAGCAAGCTAGAAAACCAAACACTGTTTGAAAGATAAGTAGATGATATAGTTGGCAAACCCGCCAACTGATTAGCAAGCTAGAAAACCAAACACTGTTTGAAAGATAAGTAGATGATATAATTTTGAAAGTAAGAGACAACCGCAGGAGTTGTTGCTTCGACATAGAAACAATTTGCATAAAAAATTGGAATTCACAATTGAAAAAATGGATGAAAAACATGAACTAGCCGTCATGGATATGGCATTCTACGTTGATGAACAAAGAAAGTTCTCATGAAAATGGTATATCGGGCAAATTTGCGGACTTTTAACCACGCCAAGGGCAGAGCATCAAAAAATGATCACCTCTTGGTCAGCATGTAAACGAACTTTGTGACCTATCACGCGCGTTTGATTGGCGTATAATAGGTCAGTGCAATGCGCCACAAAATCTCATGACACTTGAAGCGTTATATATAGCACAAAAGAAGCCATTTCTGTTCATGCGCGATAAGTGCTGTTGCCAGGAGTTGACACTGACATACTAGTCAACAAGTGTCATATTGTTCAATTCGAAAACTACTTTTTAGCGAATCAAAACGTTGAAATGTTCCAAAACGTTACTTAAAGCGTTGAAAGTCACTAAGAAATTCAAAGATCTAAATTCAGCGATCTTGAATAAAAATTGAAAAGGAATTGGAAAACGAAATTTCAGAAGCTTTTGTTTTTATCGTTGAACAATACTCCGAGAATCTCTTATTTTACTGTTTGTTTATTTTTTTTTAATTTAAGTCATTTTATTGTAAATAGAAAAATTTTCAGATGAATTTTACCTAATTATGCCAGATATGACGCAAACATTTGTGTTGTAAATAGAATGTTTTTAATCTGCATTTACTATTAATTTTATGTTTACTTAGCTTTTTAATTTGATCTCAACTTTAGCTATAGATTTTAGTAATAAATTTTAGCCAAGTAAAACAAAGCAAAAAGGTTTTTTTCAAAGTTTTTCATTAAAACAAAACTTTTTTGTTTTTCGTTATGCTCTTTTAATAATTTTTTAATTAAGCTTTTACAACTTTTCTTTGACTTTCGGCCATTTCAGTAGCCTTTTTTTGAAAATTTTAAAGTTTTAATTTGCTATAAAACTAATTACTCAATTAAAGTATCATGCCTACTGTTTACTAATGTTTAAGGTCAGCCTCTGGCTCTGGTCTTTACCCTGAGTGTTGGTTTTGGGCATACCGTAATGATCACTTCTACGCTGATCAAACGCAGTGAGGTGCAACAACATTCGCTTACATGCTGACCTTCAGTCGAATCTGCCTTTTTCTCTTCTATCCGCGTGGTTATATGTCAGAAAGTTTACACGACATCGATGGAATTTCATCTGCTACAAGTCATTTTGTATACAACGAATTATTTTAGATGTGGAGCAAAGTTATACCGTGAGGATGGTAAGCAAGGTTTCACTTTCTTTTCTGTGTTGATCACTTTAAGCAGCGTTAAATTTTGCTTTGAATCTAAATATGTCTGAAATTTTGTTTCGTTCTCGATCTGGTCATTTAAATTTCTGTGTGACTTTTTAACTTTATGGTCACTTTGGTACTATTCAATTTTTTAACTCAAATTTTTTTTTTAATTTCGAACAAAGCAACGTGTCTCACGTTGACTAATTTCTTAGTGTTCATCTGATTTTCAACGTGGATCAGATTGTCGAAATGAATGGGCACGGGTAGGGGCAGTATGTCTAACAATCGATGTTGAATAAGTTAAAAATTCATTTTGTAACCAGCTATGCACCATTCGGTCATCTCCTGGAAAAGTTCCATCAGTTTTGTATCAATTCTAATTTGTGCTACATTTGAGAAGCCGTAGAGGATACCAGGAACATTAGTAGAAACATAGCTGTGGAGAACCAGTTTTGTGACTATTTTTGTAACTATTTTCAGATGGTAGGCAGCATTCCTTCTCGACATGTTGCGTACACTATTTGTCTTGTTCAACCTCATCTCAATATTTGTTCAACATGCTAGAGCCCTTGTCAGTTGAATACGCGGAATATTTTTTTAATTTTTCAACAGAATCGTTCCCATTAGCAACTAAATTTGTTCTCTCTCTCTCTCTCTCTCTCTCTCTCTCTCTCTCTCTCTCTCTCTCTCTCTATAAATCCTGTATTTGAGCATTTCTCCAGGGCCAAATCAATCTTGTTAGAACAACTCAGTTTTGAATAACATCCAAATCGGTTGCTTCTCGTGAAAATTTCCAAAACTTCTAGGGCGTATGCGGAACTGGAAACATTCGGCCCATTCGGATACACAAACAAGTTGAGCAAGGAATTTTTAAAACTGCCGAGCAGCAGAGGTCGAAGGAATCAGTCCTGTCGAACCCCGCTGGTTAAATTCAACGTTTTGGAACCGACGTCCTCCCAGGTTGAGGTCGCGCTCGAAATCGCCTCTGATCAGACCGTCCCAGACAAGTGGGACCTCTGATCAGACCGTCCCAGACCGAAGTGACCTCTGATCAGACGAGTATGCGCTCGAAGATCATTGTGCGCTCGAAGTGCGCTCGAAGCCGCCTCTGATCAGACGAGTTCCAGACCGAAGTGACCTCTGATCAGACAAGTTCCAGACCATTGTCCAGACGAGTTCCAGATCATTGTCCAGACTAGAGTGCGCTCGAAATATAGTCCCAGACTAAAGTGCGGTCGAAATCACCTCTGATCAGATAAAAGTGCGCTCGAAGCTGCCTCTGTTTAGACTAAAGTGCGTTCGAAATAGTCTGATCAGAGAATGATTTTGAACATGAACAAATCTCTCAATATCGTTATAATATATTCATTTCATCTATCATTTTATCAATCTTATTTTCAACTAAAAAAAAGCCAATCCTGAAAGTATTGCTAATGAAAATAAATCGAAAAAAAATGATCAAACAAATTACTGAGCATGCCATTTATTTATGCTTTCATCTGAATATATGAACTTACACAGCTTTGCATAAAAACGTCTTGATCTACTTTGATTCAAAATTTCTTGAGGGGACCGGCAGTTGTTATCAGCTGGACCCCTTGGTTCTGATCAAACCCATCAGATTTTCAGATGAAGTTCTGATCAGAATGCTGTTATATTGTTGACTCTTAAACCAGAGACAACAAAAGTTAGTATGAATAAAAAAAATGAAAAAAAAAATCGCTTAAATTGGTCTCTGGACCAATTTAAGACAAGATCCAGACCATTGTCCGGACAAAAGTGCGCTCGAAGCCTTTTCCAGACCATGTAATTCGAGCGCACCCGGAACATGTGTGCGCTCGAAACTCGTCTGATCAGGGGTCACTTCGGTCTGGCCACCTCGACCTGGGCTCTACTCGTATGTGTTCTTTTATTCTCTATAAGCAATCAATGAGAACTTTTTCTATTCTTTGACTGACTCCCATGTTTTTGGACTTGTTATTAGTTCGCAGTGAGGATTTTTCAAAAAAGCAATTTTGAGGTTTGCATAAAAAAACTTGAAATGAGATTTGGGATTTTTGTTAAGTGCTTCATTTTTTTTTTGAAAAACAAAAGCATGATTGACTGGAAAAGTCTTATTTTTACAATGTCGTGATGATGGTGAATTAAATAATTTTGACACGGTCGCATGGCTTGATATGCTCACATCTTTGGAACACTTTGACGTCAATTGTTTAGTAATTGAAAACGTCTATAATTTTTATCTTTTTTTTGTCGTCTGTCTTTTTTGTGGACAGACGAGACTGACGCATTTTTCGATTCGTCTGGTATTATTATCTGTTGGTTCCATAAATATAAAAAAAATTCCTTCAATAATTTTTGAAGAGGGCAAAAAATAACAAACAGATGCATCTAGAGGAATAACAATAGAATTCAGTATTTGTACGGTTTGATCGAAGTGATTTCTTAATGTCTAACGTTGATAGGTTTTCGCTTTCACTTTCTCCGAGACACGGACATTTGCTGTAGTCGAATTGGAATACAATGATGCTTTCATTACAAAAATATTTTTTCGGACTAAGAACTCACAGATGAAATTGTCTCACATAGTTACTTACTTGAGTGGCTGCTAACTGATTTTTTGTTTGTTTACGAGCATGTGGACAGGCCTTAATCTTTTTGCAAAAATGTGCGAAATTTTGGGGACAGCAGTTGTATCAGATTGGTAAGTGCAATTAGAGACCTTCCGCATTCAAAAATGTTCTTTTTTAAATCTTTTTTTTCTATACACTCTGTTCATAATAATTGAATTTTTCCCCACCTCTTCAGAATTGCTTGTAATAATTTTGTCTGGAGTTTTAATCTATTCACTGGGTTTGAGATATTTGGTTTTATCAATGGTGGTAGAGGTATCCTATGTCTATATTGCCTGAGCTTCGAAAATTTCCAATAGAATTATTAATTTCAGTAAAGGGCCATTGAATGTCAATCGGGCTGTGGTTGGCGCCGTAAATAGTTCAATTTTTCAGTCAAGACAAGGAGGCTCGTTAATGTGCGTTCCCACATAATGTTCCGACCCCAGCTCATCTACATTTTTGACCTAATTGTCAACCAAATGAAGAGATAACAAAAATAGGTGTTTGTGTTTAAAACAATCGTTACACAACCTACCTATTAATTGAATTACATAACAACATGCCTCAGTAAAACACCAACGAGATCTGACATTACAGAGACTACGAGACAAAAAAGCAACAAAATTAGCAAAAACAAAAATCTCACGGCAAAAACTGAACATCTAAATTTAAAAGTACATAGTAAGAACGTCAAAATGAAGTCAGATAAAACCTTAACTACTCAAATTTACTTTGTCATAACTATACAGGAGATGGAAAGTTTTCTTAATGAGACTATGTAACAAGTCGTCAAAGAGAACAAACAATGAGGCGAAATTCAAAAATTAATCAACCTTTTTTAAACAAAGAAATTTCAAAAATCTTAAATATCAATATCTTTTAACCCAATTAATCGTTGATAAATTACCAAAACGTCATTACAAAACCAAAAAGACCGACCTGTCTTCAGTTAAACAAAGCCATAGAAACGAACTAAAGAAAAACTTAAAAAGTTACAAACGGCTTAAGAAAAAACAAACTATTGCTACCATTAAAATCATTGGCTATTATCGGAAAATTATGTATTTTTTAAAAATCATTTGTTATTTCTAATAGCAAGGCTGAAGGAGTTATAAAGAGAGTTTAGATAAGCTTATTTGGGTCACCTTTGAAAACCATTGGAATCTGTTTCTGAAAGAACAAAAAATTGACCATCAAATACGTTTATAAAAACGCATAGTATGCAACAAACAAATAATAAGTGACAAATAGTATCAGAGCATTTGTTATTTTTGAAATACATGAAAATGGATGGGACCTATCATTGATGAAAATAAGTTACAATTTGACGAAAAAAACAACAAAAACTGAAAATTTTGAAAAACTGCTTCGGGTAACATCATTCATTCAATCATCAATTACAGGCTTAAGAGACCTGTCAGCAAATTACGGCTACCTAAAAAACAAAAACAGTCAAAAAGGCAAACTCAAAAAAAAAAATTTAGCGAGAAAAGAACCGAATACATAAAAAATGAACTTGCCAACTAAAAAATTTTCTATACTCAATTAATTTTTTAACAGCAATGGGATTGTTTTTTATCAATATAATTTCAAAAAATCAAATAACAAATACATTCGAACCAAGAAGTTTTTGAGAAAACTTGTAGTATCAACGCCATTAAAAACATTAGCTTACAACGGAGGCCAGTAAAAACGCTAAATTTTGCCTCGATAGGACAACACGTTTGTTTATCATTCATACTTTATCAATAAGAACATGCAGAAGTTACTGACGACGAAAACAACGGGAAAGACAGGCAGAAACCAAAAATTTAGTAGAAATGTGCCCGAAGAAAGCGTCAAAGCAATTTAAATCAAAAACTCTTCTCTAAAAATTTTACGTTGAACGTCTTTCCTAAATGAATTAGTACTTCAGTAAAAAAATGCTGTGATAAGATTTCAAAAGGATCCAAAAATAAGAATAAGTACCCGAAAAAAAACTTAAAATTTCGTGGCATTGAGTTTATAAAACCAGTAGGTAGAAGATCAAAACGGCTCACCAGATTAATTTTGGCTGCAGTAGAAAGAAATTTTGTCAGTACTGAGACTGGCTAACAGTTCACTAAAAAAATTTAGGATTCTTTATTGTTAAACAAAATTTCTAGAAACTATTTTTATATTCTTAAAAGCCAATAATTGCAAAAGCTCAAAAGAAAGCCAATGGAGGTGAATAACTACGCTCAGAAACAACCTAATGGGAGGCAAGGAAAAATTGTCATGCATAGATGATCAATAGGACATCACAATAAGTCTTATGGCCATGAAAACAACAACAAAAACAGGCGGAAACCAAAATTCAGTGGAAAAGTGCCAGAAGAAAATATCGAAGCCTTTTTATACCATAAGCTTTTCTCCGAAAACTTCACCTGTGATCCACTGAATGTCTTCTCGCAGCCAATGGGATTAGAGTAACATTTAGATAATGTGTGTAATATTTTGATAATGTGATAAGAGTTCAAAAGTAGCCAACAATACAAAAATAACCAAAAGTTTTGAAATCTTGCGTCATTGAAGTCATATATCCAATAGTTAGAAGAAACAACCACTGAACAGATTATCTTTAGTTGCAGTAGAAAGCAAGTGGGTCCTGTCAATAATGAGACTGACTAACAATTCACCCAAAACTTTGAGATATGTTTATGTTAAAAAAAAATTCGAAAATTTATCTTTAAATTCTTAACAGGCTTTAAACTCAATAGCTTTAAAGGAAAGCAAATGAGTTAGCTCAAATATGCCCCGATGAGAGCACAGGAATGCTTTTCATGCATATGTGATCGACAAAACATCACAACAAGTCTTGTGACTATGAAAAGAACAACAAAAATCTAGAATTCAGTAGAAAAGTGCGAGAAGAGAATGTCAAAGCCATTTAAACCATAAGATTTTCCCTTAAAACTTTATCTGTGATCCACTGAATGTTTTCTTAAGGCCAATAGGAGCCATCTTTTTTTGGAAAATGTTATAAGATTTAAAAAGTAACCAATAATTCGGAAATATCCAAAAGTATTTATTAAAATTTTGAAATTTTGTGTCACAGAAGTCTTATAACCAATAAAAATATTGAAAAAAAAACTGCTAGCCAGGATGAAATTGATCACAACAAGAAAGAAAAGGGTGCTGTCATCACTGAGACTGACTTACATTTCATGATAATAAATTTATGATTGGTTAATGTTCAAAACAATTTTTAAAAATTAAATTTAAGGTCTTAACTGCCATTAGCGACCCACTCAAAGCACTAGATGTGTTCACTTAATGTTCATTACAGAACATAATGCACTATTAGTCAATGAGTCCATGCCACAAGACTCCAAAAAATTAGCGGAAATTTAAAGAGAGATTCAAAATTTCATTTGAAATTACAAAAACTCAGAGTCGAAGCCAAAAAAAACATAAGCAAATTCTTGAAAACGGTTTTTTTGTTCATTGGGCTTCATTTGACTGTAAAAGAAATTTTTTAATCCTTCTCATTAACGGAAACTTGATATGAAAAAAGACTTGTCTCTAGGTGACTTAAAATCAAAAAAGTGGAAAGGTTTTATAAAAAAGAGCTATCAAATAGAATTCAAATTTTTTGATAGTGAACTTCCCTATGAAACCAGAGCTAGTCTTTTTATCGACTTTAGTCTATTAGAAACACAAAATTGATTCATTTTTTGGCGTGAAATTTGATTTTGAAATACTATTTTTATAGAAAATATCTTAATTTGAAGAAAAATCGCACTAAAAGTGAACAAATATCCCGTGTTCACACAAAACTTCAATCCTGGATAACTCCTCGAGAAAATCAAAAATCAAAAAAACTTTTTAATTTTGAATTTTGCCCTGGACCAGATTTTTAATGATACCACTCACATTTCTCTGTGATGAGTACATTGATCGGCCAAAATTGTCTGAACAAAAAAAACCAATTGAGTATAAAGTTCCTCCCCCACAAGGGGGTCGGAACAAAAATGGTACAATTCGTCAAACATTTTCCTTATATTGGAGCATCAAAGTCACTCCAATGTGCCTAAACAAAAAAATGTTGAAGCGGTTGCCCTGGTCGAGGTTTGGCGGTGAATTGTCGTAAGAAATGAGGTGAAATAATTTTTACCGCGTATTTCCTACATCTTTTTGCGATGATTGCGGTGAATCGCGGTGATTTTTTTTCACCGCGTTCTCAGTACTCTTACAAAAAATAATTGTCTCCACGCGGTTTCGAACCTCTGACCTCCTGCATGCCTTCAACTGCTTATTCCACTGCGCGAACTCTCGTCATTTATTTTGTTGATATTTCTTGAGAATTTAAACCAGATTGAGCAAACGTTGGTAAGCAAATGAGGTGAATTTTTTTAAGAAATGCATTGAAATAGGGTGAATTATTGTTTTTTCACCGCATTCACCGCTTTCACCGCATTTCTTACATTAATTTGCCACAAAAGTCGATGCGGTTAATTTTTGTAAGAAAGGCGGTGAAATGCGGTGAAATGTTTATTTTCACCGCATTCACCGCGATCACCGCATTCACCGCGTTCACCGCATTTCTTACAAAAATTTACCCAAAAACCTCGACCCGGGTGTCATATGCAACCTCTGAGTATCTAATAATTACAATAGATGATTAAATTTTGGTAGAGGGGGAATTCAAGTGTCAATAGGGTTGTGATTGGAGCAATAATTTACTCAGGAAAAGTTTAATGCCTTTTCCCCGCGAGATTTATTAGTTGCGGTAGAACTCTACTTCAAGTGAACTGGTTGTGAAATCATTTTCTTAACTAAAAAAAAACAAGTCAAAGACTTGACTGTTGATATGTCTTCTTTTTATGAACCGTTGGTTGACTTTCAGTTCGATTCAGTAAGTTGAGTTCATAGGCAGACTTGTGAAAATGGTTTCCAAATTTTTGTGATATTGGGTCGTTCACAGCTATGAGTTTCCCGCCATTGAAATTTTTCTCATTTTCTCTTCTTATGAATTTGATTTCCTATGACTGCATCATTTTTGACAGGGCAAGGAAAGTGTAAATTTTTCTCCCCTTAACTCATAATGCTTCTCGAAGCTTTTTGCATGTTTGAATCTGGCTTCATATTCTCTAAATTTACTATCTAGTACATTAACTTAAAGAAGTAACGTTGCCGAGAGAGCACGCAGTTTAGCTTTTGATTCGTACCTGGAGTTTCAACCTTTGGCATCAAATTTTTGTCCTGTGTTTTGGTTCATCAACTGTTTTCGGATTAATCCGCCACAAAATGCGTTGTTACTGAAATGATTGTCAGTGCAAGACGTCTGTCAAAAAAAAAACTCTGCTATGGTTATACAACTAACGAAAATATGTAGCCTATGAACCAAACAATGAAGAAAATTGTCTTTTGTGGAAAATCAGGACCTGTCAGCAGAGAGTTTTTCAGGTAAATAAGTGACCTTAGAGTTCCGTTTAGTACCTAACCAACTACAAAAGTTCTGTTTGCGGTAATAGAGGCTGATGTCAAACCTAGCGTTCTTCATTTGCATGGATTTTAGCTATCTGAATATCCGGCAGCTGAACAATATAGTCCTTAAAAAGGCTACGATCGCAGAATTGAACTTTTATTCTTTAATTTTTGGTGCTTTTAAAACCATTTTTTCCAAAATTTTTGTGTTCGAGGGTTGAAACTTTTTTTGGGCTGCTGGATGTTGACTTCGGCCCATTCTGATCCGAACTTACATAATGTTTTCTTGTACACACTGGTTTTATTACAAGTTCTGTGGCCACGGAAAGCAGCTGCGGATAATATATCACATTGTTTATTTGTAACTCATGAAAATATATCATTCGTAAAATATCAAACGACTAGCTAATTTGAAATTTGAATTAGTTTTGTACATGCCACTAGTTTATGTCGCTAACTTGGTGTTTCTATTGAGGAAAACGTCCATCTGAAAAACTGACTGAAATTGCTGACAATGCAATTAGTTATATGATTGGTTGAAGAACTAGAAATCTTTGAGCTGTTAGCTTGCTGTAAATTTGAGCAAAGTTCTCGTAAAGGTTTGGCTTCCCGGTTCGAGGTTTGGCGGTGAATTTTCGTAAGAAATGCGGTGAAATGCGGTGAAAAAATTTTTTTTCACCGCGTATTTCTTACATCTTTTTGCGGTGAATCGCGGTGAATTATTTATTTTCATCGCGTTCTCTGTATTCTTACAAAAAAGAATCATCCCCACACAGGTTCGAACCTCTGAACCTCTGACCTCCTGCATGCCTGCAACTGCTGAGTCCGCTGCACCAACTGTCGATTAAATCTTTGAAATTTCTTGTAAATTTAAATCAGATTGAGTAACGTTTGGGAATCATATGTAGTGAATTTTTGTAAGAAATGCGGTGAATTTCGCGCTGAATTTTTGTAAGAAATGCGGTGAAATGCTGTGAAATATTTATTTTTACCGCATTTACCGCAATCACCGCATTTCTTACAAAAATTCACCGCATTCACCGCATTTCTTACGTAAATTTACCCAAAAACCTCGACCCGGGTTTTGATAGTAGATTACCTTGGTGCCCATTTTTGAATTGGTTGCAGCTTTTTATATTCTTAGAAAATTATGCGCCTCGCCATATATTAGAATCCAAAACTCTTAGTTCTACCAAATCCTTTTAAACCATGTTTCAATTAGCAGTATTTTTTGTGATGCCAATTTTCCTACAGAGCTGTTGATATGTTAAGCACCTTTATCGTCAAAAATGATTTGAGCGTTCGAACAAGGCCGGTGATTTTGACAAAAAAGTAGGATGTTATCGCGGTTATGCGCCCTGAAAAGGGAAAGCATGTTTTTTGTCTTATTTTTTGCATATTGCTGGCTGTTGCTGTCCGAGATTTCTTTCTAAAGTTTTTGTGACTTTTTTCACTACACTCTAATGCGTAAACTGTTTGCCTCGCAACTGGCAAGTGTCTTGAAGTAAGTCGTTATTATCAACTGTTAACGTTGTTGAGTCAGTTCAACTTGGCATTGATGTATTTTCGACACTGGGGTATAAAGACACTGGGGGGGGGGCAAAACAGTATAGATCCCTATCTTCATTTAAGGAACGGGAGACTTAAAAGGCCAAACTAAAAATTAGTTTTTTTCGAATGTTGAGTTTCGTAGTTTGTACCGAGATGCTTGATGCTACCACTGAATAGATCCGAAAACTCTAACGGCAACAAATATATGCATTAATTGGTGTATTTTGTAAAAGAAAAAGCCTCAAGACTGTGATTTTAGGCAGTTTCGCGCAAGTCAGTGATTTCGATGAGAAAACGCAGTTTGTTGTTCATGAGTTTTTGTCAAGTAGTCTTGAAGCGCCGAATTTTTAGGGAAGTCGTTTAACGTATCAAATCTCAATTGCGTCTCCCGAGAAAAAAATAGGGTGCAATAATACCAACCCTTAAACGAGAATTGTACCACCTGCCAAATTTTCCTCATTGTTCACTTGTTTTTTTCTGGTACGGTGACTGCACACGGGTGAGCTTTCTGATAGACAAAAATTTTGTGTAATGGTGTTTTATGTAATGGTTAACTGACTCTGCTTGAAGTCAATGAGAACTTCTGGGGTTTATCGAGAATCGCGAAGCTGTTCGAGATATTAAGTCAAAATTTCGAAGTGACTTCTGCAGAGTCACTTAACCATGCTTAAAACAGGAAACGCGCACGTTTTAAAATAACGAAAATCAGCGAAATTCAACTTCCGGCCAAGTAGCAACTTCTGGCATTTTGACTTCTGGCACTGCAGACTTTCGGCATTTTAGAATGTGCACATGAGTATTTAATTGATCTGTTTTAGAGATCGTTTCTACAGGTTCTGCAATTAGGGCGTGTACATCGTTATATCGTGAAAACTAGAAAGATTTATATGCCACTGCTTTAGCTTGGATAGTTGATGACTTCTCTAGGAAACATGACATTCCGAAAACTTCGACTGGCTACACCTAGAAATCAATTAATTGAAGGTATAGAAATTGAACTTCGATTTATACAGCTGATGCACTATACGATGATTGGCGGTACACTGGTAAGTGACTGTCAACGGAGACGAACAAACCGATATACTGCAAAAGACGCACACAAGCAGTAAAAAACTTTAACCAAAGTAATTTGCAACCGTTCTAAGAAATTGGTGTTTACCGTCCCGACCTCCTATCTTAAACAAAAGGTTAAACAAAAGGATCTCATATTTCATTAAGATTTGAAGCAATCTCTTCAACAACGTTGACCAAATTTAAGATCCGAGTTGCTGCAAAAGAACTAAGTTTCGTGAATTTCAAAAACGTTTGCCTACTAACTTAACTCATGATGAGTTAAACCAATTCGCAATGACTAGACACAATGACTAGTACTGGAAACAATACAGGTGGGAGTAAAAAGAAGGGAGTTAAACGAGATCTTCAATAATTGCGGTGACCAATTAGTGAGCTTTGCACAAAACATTGGCATCGAATATACTATACTATCAATGCTCTTTGCTTAGGTTTTCCTTAAACAAATACCAGAGGTGTTCATCTTATTGATGCCACCAACCATATTAACAGCCCAACTACAGATCTTGCTCTAAAAAACATCAGATTTTTTTTCTGAAAGATTTTACGGCCGTCAGAAGTTAGCATAATTAATCATCAGACCCTGTAGTTGATGAAATTTAATCATCTTCCATGAAGTTTCAACAAAAATTGATCTAATAGCTATGGCTATATACGGCGATGTACATCTCTATCTCTATATAGCCATATACTTTTCTATCTTGAAATCCATGAAGATCAAAATCTCATTTAGGTTACAACATTATCTACATTTGCAAACAATGCAAAATTGGAATACATTCAGAAGGCCAAAGAAAATTTTTGGGACTGGGTTGATATTACTTGAGGTAATTGTGTCCCAAACCCAAAAAAAAAATCAGTGGTTCCAATAGTAGTGCAATGATTTCAAAGGAGATAAAACAGGAAATTTTGCTAGAATGGTTGTAACCGCCAAATAAAATAATAAGTCCCTTATTGTGTAGAAGTTGTTCAAAATAGGACTACAGCATAAGTTGCAATTCATTTCAAGAACTGGTCTATACTTCGACAATCGGCTGCTGAAATATTTCTTTCTTCCAGTCAGAGAAGGCGCCTTAAGCTTTTTACTACCTAAAGATGGCAGGGCAAATGAATTGGAAAAGGTATACAGATAAAGAACCGCAATGAACCATAATGCTCTAGATGAAAACAGAAGGACAAAATCGGAAGATAATGATAGGACAGGACAAGACAGACGTTTGAAGATCTCAGCAAAAAAAACGGCACAACTGCTAAAATTGATTCCAGAAAAAAGATCACCATGAGCGTTAAAGCACTTCAAATGAAAACAGAAACTGATTGGATATCACAGAGCTGAAATACCACATAGATATTGTAGAGATCCCCCGTAAAATTGCCATCAACATGCATTTTTGGTGAAATTTTTGTGGTGCACGCTCTTCATTGTCCAGAACGCGGATATGCGCAGGCCAGATACAATGACACTCCTTTTTTCGCCACGCCGCTCGAAGAGGTTCAGAATAATTTTTAATCTAGAGCACTGTTTTGAGACACTTTGCAAGATGAAACCTTTACAGAAAAAATACCACTATTGATGAATTCGCTCAACCAGTTATCAAATCTATTGTTTTCGTCGAATTACGTTTCAGCAGAACCTTTTTAATGAGAAAGTTCTCAATCGGCTGGCTATTTATTGCTCAAGAAGCATGTCGATCTACTACAATCATCAGAAATCAATCAAGAAGCGAAACTACAAACAAACCATATTCACAGTCAATTTCACCTTCTGACCATTTCACTTCCCTGCACAAGAGGAGCGAGCCATCTGAATCTTAATCAATACAGAGTTGAACTATACAGATAAAAATAAAAAAGTTTCTCAATAGGACACCATCATTTACGCCAGGACAAAAATCAATGACAACTTTTTGCATAGTTCCATAACCTACGTCAGTGGCATATGTTCCATGCGAAGCCTTCCAGCATTAAAAACGTCGATAGGAATCCTTGTAGAAAATGGGTGGGTGTTTTCCTAAATTAACGTTTTGAAATCTTCATATTTTATATGTTGGTTACTGTTTCCCATAAATTTTTTGTTCAAAATTCTGCTGCGTGTCTCTGTGATCATCATTTTTGGTATATATATATATATATATATATATATATATATATATATATATATTTACCTAGCGCCCTCAAGTTGACTGACTACTTTTTTGAAGAGTGCTTCCCAGTTTAACTTCTGCTTTAATGCTCAATAAAACAAATAGGTGGGTGGTATTTACGGGGTTCTATATTAAATAGCACAAAAGTCTGAATAGTTGTTAATTTTCCTAGTCCGTTGCGTAGTCCCCTAGACTCCATGCCTAGTCCCTTAATTTTCCGAAATTTTGTTTATCAGTGACATTTCGTTTTATCAGTGTTTTGGGGTGTGAAAATACACTTGACTGGCTTGACGAAAACAATTTCTCAGTTAGCTCTTTTAAGGACAAAAAAGTTCTTCTCCTTCACCCACATTTGACTAGAAGATCACAAGACTACGCATAGCTTTTAGAAAACAATATATTTCATGAATTAATTAACTCAAAAACTCATAAACAAGCAACAATATTAAAAACGAGTACACAACGAGCTGAAAGCTAATAACAAGTACGCATCAATCTGGAAGCCTTAAAACGAGTACGAAACGAGCAAAACCGCTTTAAACGCGCTCGAGTCTGACCATGAACGAGACAAAATCTGATAATGGTTGAGTTTGGTCTAGATGCATTGAACCATTATTGCACACCTCAATTTTTTAAAAACTGTGTGTCTTTTAAAAAATGAGCTAAGGTCACCCGTGCCTAACTCTAAGTTAAATTCAGTACTGAGTCAGAGTCTAACTCAGGTTACATTTTGCACTGAATTTGTCTGATTCAGAGCTATTTCAGTGATTCATTCTGAATTATTTTCTGATTCAGAAGAATACGGAATATTCTCTCTGAGTTTTGTTCTGATTCAGAGAAATTCAGAAGTCACGTCGCAGATGGTTCTGAAATCCTTCTGAATCAGTACTAAAATTTGAAAAAATCTGTGAAATTGTTCTGAATTAGTACTGATTGTCATTGCGCTTTAGGTACGGGCAAAAACCATATTTACGAGTCGGGAAGGAAGAAAGTGAAGCATAGGTCTTCAAAAAAAACAAAAATTAACATACAAAGATCTCGGTCATGCTAATTCGAAATTTTAAATTCGGTTCTTTTCACTTATCAATCGCAATCAGAAAATTTGACTTTCAAACTAGTCATTTTCAAGAGATGTCAATTGCAGTATATTGTTTTTCTCACCTTGAGAACTTTCACAGTTCAACATTCTTAAAATTATTGTTCATTCAAATTATTATTTCTTATGAACTGGAGAACCTCAGATGAAGAATACGCCAAAATTTCAACGAGATCAAAAAACCAGTTTTACTTTCCAAAGGAGATCATTTGACAGAGGTTTTTGGAGTTCAAGCATTTACTGTGTATCTTTAGCCTGAACTCACCTCGTTATCAATAGTAGCCATAGCGCCAATAAAGGTTTTCCAGTTTTTTCAAAGGCAAATTCTACTCCAAATTGATAGAATCAATTCAATTAATAACAGAATTTTACCCAGGGTGATGTCTGCGACCCAAACAAATATAGGTCAGATGGACTTCAGTCGCGGTCAGGGGGTTCAGACCGAGCAGGCCCAAATATAGGTATTGACCAGACCGCCCAAATTTTGGTAAGCCTGGGTCAGACCGAACAGACCCAAGGCCGTCCTTGGGCCAGACCGAGCAGTCGCAAGACCAATTCTGGACCAGACTTAAGGGAATTTGGTTACCATGGGCCAGACCGACTTAAAAAGGTAGAATTACACTAAGAGCATGATAATTTAAGCGTTTCAAAATTTAGGCCCAACAATTAAAATCCACTATTTTATTTTTTTAGCGAAAAGTCATCCAATCCAAGAGAGACAGAGTATTCCGTAATTGAATTTCAGCACTTGATTGATTGTCTATTTTTATGTTGCTAGTTGCTAAAGATCGGCCGCTGCTTGCAAAGATGCTCATTTCAGAGCTCATATATTAATTTTTTTTCTCGCAGAGGCTTGGCTACGCAGAGGACTGGTATTGAGTTGGACTTCTGGCCTTGGTTAAACTAAAATAGGTTTACTTGGCGGTGATCAGAACTAACTTCCTTAATTTTAACTCCCCAAAGAGGTTTGCTGGCTAAAATATTTTTCGGGGTTGCACAAGAAACTAGATGTGGACCAGACCGATGTTTGGGTATGGGCCAGACTAAACAGACCAATGATTGGGTATGGGCCAGATCAAACACACTCATATCAGTTGTAGGATAAAACTGATCAACAACGGTATATGGGTCGTGCCGATAAGACTCAATTCAGGTGCGGGCTAGACAGAACTGACCAAAATCAGGTACGGGCCAGCCGGAACAGATTCTATTCAAGTATGGGTCAGACGGAGTAGATCCACTAAAAATTTGTCCAGACTAGAGCTCGGTTGCACCAGACCCCTTGTCCGCGATAAGGGTATATGTGGTCCATATCTGGTTTGGTCGAGGATTTCGTCCTGGATTGAGGAAAAAGTTAGGATTAGGAAGATTACAGAACATGACCCAAGATAGGCCAGCCGTGATCAGACCGACTTGAGTCGCGCACGGGGTTAAACTGCAATTTTCTACACAGGGTGTGACAGCACTATCTATGGTCTGAATTGTCTGGTCAGGACCCCTTCAATATCTGCACGGTCTGTGTAATTTGAGCAGAGCCCCAGATCGTATGTATAATACGATCTGGATAGTCTTCACAGAGTCTTTTCCAGAGTCTGCCTAGTATGATCAGACTTTTTCCAGAGTGTGAAAAATCTGCTCAGAACCGAGGGGTCCAAATTTTTCTGAGCTTTTTACAAAACAATACAAAAATGACGTCTACTTGAAAATAATATGTTATGCCCATTATTACTATTTTTGAACACCTAAAAGTGTCAGTTAGGGCACCGCAGTGCGCAACCGAAGGGGGTTTGGCAATCAGAGGGCTCAACTAAAGACTGTCTGGTGCCTCCAGTGTGGGACCTAAGTCAGTCTGGCACTCCAGCGTGCGAATTAAGATAGTCTGCACACCAGTGCGCAACTCATGTTGGTTTGGCACCACCGTCTCACCAGAGCTGAGAGGTCTGATCGGAGATGGCTTGGTTTGTGCACCTGAACCTGTGGAGAGATGTGACAAATGGTATCATAATAAGTGCCAAAGGATGAATAAATAGCAGACTAAAAACTCTGGATTGTTCGTCGGATGGTTAAATAAAAACTAAACAGACCAAACAATAACCGAGAAGTAATTTTAATCGGGAGATGCGTAGTCGATGAATAACCTGTAGTTGATGACGCACGCAAAAAAAGCTAGATTTTGTGATTGATAGCGTAGTAAGTTAGAGTTCACGCTCAAGATAACTATAAAAAGAACACAATAGAACTTTGCTGGATATAATACCTGATGTGAATAAGAAGATAAAAACAATGTATCAAAAACCAATCTTACAAGGAAACAGTCTCAAATCGTGTAGTTTGGCAACTCTTCAACATTAAAAGTATGAACGATGGAGCTAATCAGAAGTATCCGGAGAGAGGTGGCCGAAGCATGGTTCAAAAGTTTTTGTTTGGGGGGTGGTACCCTCCTTGACGTTAATTACATGGTCTGAACAATACTTTTGTTCGCGCTATGTCGAATCATAGGAGAGCTATGTCTAACCATGGGACCGCACATTCTAATCATAGTCTCAATACGTCTAAACAAATTGCGCAAATTTGAATAATGAGCCTGCAATTTTGAGTCACAAGTCCGCTATGTCGAAACTTGAATCCAAAATAACGCAAAATTTTGATTGATAATTTGATTAAATCTGCCTTGTATTCTCACGTAAATCAAAATTTTAACTTTTTTCCATTCTGCGATCTAATTGAGAAATTATCAGTATGAACTGGAAATTAGGGCAAGCAACATTAAGAACGTCTAGCTTGTGACAACAGACACCTGAAAATGTGACTCTGCTTCTAGACAAAAGGTGCGAATGGTTTTAAAAACAATATCCAGCATTCGTGAAATATTGTTATTATATATCAAAGAACATTTTAGGAAAATTTTTCGCAAATAGTAGGACAAAGAGACCCAACTTTTATTGCAATACAAAGCGGACCTGTACAAAGAAATTCAACAGGCAAATGAATGTTATGGTTCTTCTTGTGCGTTTGATTCAACAATCAAATTAAATCATTGCAACAATCAATGAAAACCCAGTTCTGTGGAAAAACTCTGCCTCAGTAAATACTGAACGATCTAACACAATTGGAACCTGTTGTCGCCGCTGATTCGTTTAAAAAACATCAATCGTCTATCACTTTTGGATGTATAGTTTGAAAAAAATGCAGTCATTTTCTGGATTTTGAAATTTTAAACATTTTTGCAGGCAGCAATGTGTTTTGGGGCTATTTGAAGAACTATACTGAAGGATTTTGCAGAAATCGAAAGCTACTAGCTCAACTTGAAAATAACAAGCCATTCTTTCACTATGAGCTAGTTTTCAAAATACAGAGTCTGAGGCCATCCTGATCATTGATCAAAAAAGGTTTCTAACAGCCCCAACATAGATCTTGCAGTACTGAATACAGAAGAATGTGTTTTTCTCTTTATCCCGCAGTTATCAAATTCATGTATGTATAGGCAAACACTATCATTGAAAGAAATTACCCCACAGCAGAAAATACGCGCAATATACTAGTTTGATTTAACTCAACTGAAGAAATACAATCTAAAGGGGGTACGTGTTTGATTATAACATATTCCTTGAAGGTATCAATTCTTTAAATGTCACTGAAGCAGAATGGCAATTTTGACTTATCTGAGAACAAAAATCAATTCGTGGGAGCTCCGCATGCGAGTCTCTATGATGCTAAGACAACAAGAAATTGCCAAAACCTCAAATGGAATGTGTGTTGAAGGAGGGAAACTGTTACTTTAGCTCATATGAATGAGTTTTTTGATTTTTGTCCATTCTTTGATTTTCAAAAGATGGTCGTCAATTTATTTGTTTTTATTTTTTTAATGAAAAATTTTGGCGATATTTTCGTATATTTAGAGCTGTGGGAAGCTCAGACAGCTCACTGTTCACGCGTTGTAGGGGTTTTGAATTTGTTTTAGATTTTTCCTGTTCCAAATAAACTCGGACATTCCTCGGTTTTTTCTGCTATATAAAAATCTATAGAAATTCTGCTGTATAAATATCTGCAGTATATTTGCCATTTGTAATAAATCCGGGTTTATGATTGATAAGGCATAATAAACTAGTTGGATTAGCCCTGAGCCAAACAGAGCTCTTAGTTATTGTGCTCAATGATGCAGAAAAATTCACAAATTCAATTAGAGCTTGCTGAAAATTGAATTCTGATTTGTTTTTTGTACATTTATAGAGTGGCAACTCATTTCATTGGATCTTTTATAGAAATAGTTTTCTGTACATAAAACACGAAGACAGAGTGGAGTGCAATTTTGTCGAAAAGCAGAGCTCAAATTCTACTAATGTTCACCGTTAACTTAATGCAGAAAACCTTAGCCACAAAAAATCATGATAGATATCTTGTTGCGTTAGGAACAGGTCTTTAAGAACAATTTCGAGCTCCGTTCAAGCTGCTGTGTTGATACGCAAGCATTCCATTCTGTTCCACACCACCCTCTATATTAAAAAAAAACATAAGCGCAACGGCAGTTAAAATGGTGGCCATGAAAACCATTGAAGTTATGACTCGTCCAGTTTGAACAGCAATGCGAGCACACAAAATTCAAGGGACGAAACTTAGCAGTATGAAAATTATTCGAATGGAATATTTACCGAACAGGAGGACATTAATCAATTAGATTTGAGAACGCACAATCGTTATAGTGAGAATAACAAGTTTGGTAGCGTTATTTGCTTTGGTTTTGACAGATTCATATCAAGTCCCGTAGGCCGTTTAAGCATGACCTTGGCCCGCGAGGCAGAGCAAAATGTGTCTAATTGCTCTATAAGTGAATTATATAATTAGCGTCACTCTTATAGTAATCATAAAATTAAAAATTCTAAGAAGATTAATGGAAAAATTTTTGGTAATGATGACAATCATAATAAAAATAAATATAATGTTATTAACATTACTAATATAGTTGATAACAATAATGGTACTGATTAATTTATTAATAGCAATAAAAAAATAATTATAATTGATGAGGCGTTTAGCTCAATTCGTAACCAAGCTTCCTAAACCCACTATTATAACTGGTACTGACCCTTTTTGTTACTATTTATTAAATTGCATTCTACATTTGTTCATTGACGAGTGTTATCTTTCTTTGTCTTGCTAGCTGTCTGCTTTTTACCTACCAATTATGAGTTGTGATTTGGTTGGAACTATAGCCGACGCACTTGCTGTCTGCTTTTTTAAAAATACAACTTTGTATTATGAATTGTACTATTGGTAGGCATCTTTTGCTGGCCAGCTAAGACTAGAACATGGCGCTGTCAGCTCCTTTACCACGCAGGCATGTGGGCATACACTTTTTTTAGGACTTTGGTATGTACCCCGCATCGAATGGCCAACCCGGTTCTCATTCTCAAATTAGTCAATGATGCTAAGAAATTGATCCAACTGAACATCATCTTCTGCAAACAAAACTGGCACCCAACGACCTTTTCACCCAGAGGAACACAATTACAAAGCCCTCATCCAGATTGAAACAGAAGTAAAGCACAGAGACCGGCATTAGCTTTTTTAAAGGTGCACTTGTATATTTTAACATAGGATGAAGCCAACCAGACGGTTTAAAGCATTATCCACTATTGCACAGGCACTGAAGGACAAAGTTATCACAGTTCCCAAGTCTTAGTAAAAAAAATTAGTGGTACGAACATTCTATGAATTAACCCTGGCGTTCACATGCCCTCTTAAAAAGTGATGACCTCATAAAAGATCCCCTGATCACCAAAAACGTGCCCCTCCCCTCAAAACTAGCAGAATGCAATTTCAGCAAAATATTGGGACACTACATTTAAATTTGATGATCCCGGCATAACCAAAAAAACCCAGTGCCTCAATTTCAACAAAAAACTTATCAGAAATGCAGAGCGCGCAATATAATTGAAAATCTCTGCGTTCAGCAATAAACAACAGAACAATATTTTCATACATAGATAAACCACAAATCCTATGACTCAAAAACCACTTGCAACAACCAGGAAATGATGTCGAAAGGAAATATATCAACTTCAAACAGCCAAAATCATTTCATGGACAACACCCAAGTTCCCTTAACCCTAACCTCGAAAATGATATCTAGAAAAACCCTTACGACGATCCATAATTTGGATCGTTGTTACTAGGAGCCTTGGCAGCTTCATTAGTGACTGACTAATCGGGGAACAATTTCTGATGAACTGTCCTGATTCCATCTGAAAACTTTATCTGTATACCTCTTCCAAATTTCCATTATCTAACAATGTCGAAATCCCAATATGAGGAATGCTTTATTTGGACCTCAAATCGGGCCATTGGGGGTCCAGAGTGAACGCAATCTTTGTTTTCTCAGCCCTCACTGTAAACTTAAGTGGTCGTGGCGTCCTCTTTGAATTAGGCAACTCTCTCTCTCTTTCTCTTTCTCTCTCTCTCTCTCTCTCTCTCTCTCCCAAAACAAATAAAAAACATTTTTTATCCATCCAGAACAATTAATTCAAAAACGAGTTATCCAAAAATTTTATTGCAAAAAACTGATGTTAAATCAAATAAATCCCCTTCCGAAAATAAGGGTCAGAATTCCCATTAAATACGTCAGAAAAAATGGTCACCTTAAAACATGACACAAGTATTAAAACTATTGCAGACTCAAAACTCCTCCATCGCGCACTCAACAAAAATAAATACCACTAAAGAACTTATGGAATCTGTTGTCAGGCATATGTTTAATAACAGACAAAAGTCTTGAGGATTCAATTTTACTAAATTAGGTATAAAAAATTAGTATATCGAAATCCCCCTCAATCTCTGAATAACAAATCATGGAACTTTAATAATCTGGTTGAAAAATAAAAATTACTGCCTTATAAACGAATTCCAATTACTGTCAGATATCCCTGCCAAAATGCAAAAAAACTCAACCTGACGTTAGAAAATTTCCGAAACAAAATAAGTTACTCAATAAAATTACAATAATCACTGAAATTATTTTAAAAACGCGAAGAGAGGCTGTTGTTTAAGCTCAAGTAAGCAAGTTTTCTAAAATAGCCTTCTTACATTTTGTATATTTATTGCTTTTCATTAGAACTCCGTCGCCTGTTCTACTAAATTTTCTTTTTCTTGATTTTCTCGGAAGAAAACCTATAAAGCTTTACGTTGATATAGAGCTGTGGGAAACTCTGAGAGTTCAACAATCACACTATTTTGATCTGGATGAAAACAAATTACAACACAAAGTCCAACATTTTCGGGTTGCTGATACAGGAAGCGACAGCAGCTTCTTCAATTGAAAATTTGAAAATAACTTCTGGTTAACTGCCCAAAGCGATCCCAAAACCGTATCCACAAACTTCTATCAAATTTAGATTATTCAACATTGTTGTCGTTCCAATATTCGGAAAATTTCATTCGGACCTCATTTAGGGTCATTGGTGGTCCGAAGCAACCAAAAGTCGTGTTATCTCGGCCCCGACTGTAAACTTATGCGGGCGTGGCATTGTCTCTAAATTGATATTTGTTTTTCACAAAACAAGATCAAGTAAAGATGGGTAACTGATTATATCCCTCCAGAACGGAAGCGAATCCAACATCCAAAAGCGGATTATCTCTAAAATATCCCACTTTCCATCAACATTGGCAGTTTCCAAAAAATTATGAATGAACAGATATTAATATGTGTATCGTTTTTGCAACATATCGTTTGAGGAATCCCGTTCCATTTAACGGGAAAGTTGAAAAATTGAAAACAATTAATCGAGACACAAAATTCGCAAAACTCGACAGATACTCAGGCGACGTCTTTATCAGTCCTCTGGAGTTTACCTTGAAATTCGACGCAGGCACTTAAACTACCTTCTTCTGTCCTCTAGTTATTTGTGCTCTAGTTTTTTCTTCAACAATGTCAAAAATAATAAAAATACCCAAGAATCAAAAATCAAAGTCTCCATCTATTCTCTAGTTACTACCTTGAAATATGACAACCGCATTAAAACTACCTTAGACTCAAAAGACAAAGTCGCGCAATCAACAGAAACAGATACGAAATGCCGACAACAGACCACCTTATGAACTTCGTTACCAAGCATATCTCTGATAATGGACAAAAATCCTGAGGATTCTATTTTGCTAAAAAGAACTTAATAACCCCCCTCCATCTCTCAATACAAAACATTGGAACTTTAATTTTCGGGTTGGAAAAATCATTGAGACCCATCGCTTCATAAATGTTTTGTTTTGTCAGACAAGCTGGAAAAGATCAACAAGAAGATCCTATATATGAAATTTCTAAGTTATTACCTCACTTTTTTCTTTATTTTTTGCAGAGATATCCGCCGTCAGCTTTGTTTTATATTTTTATTCGAGTGTTACGAAGTGACACTCAAATATTAACTCTGTAGGAAAATAACAGAAGTTCGGAAGATTCAATTCTATTCTTTTTTAGACTATAAGAATACGTGCAAAGCATAACAACGTGTAAGCATTATCAAGTTCAAGGTAACAAGTGAAAAGGCTGTCCAAGACTGGATCAACACCTCACTTGCTTTAAGTTTTCACAATGAGGAGAAAACTAGTGAACCACAGGTTATGATTGACCCTCCGGAATGTCCTAGCCACAACAACGGCAAAACAGTGGAAGATCAGAACACTGAAATTTCAAGGCATTCTATTCCAAAAAATTGTCGAGGCAATTACATTTTAAGCAATGAGACCTTGCAGCAACTCGACCCCTATTATACTCCACCTGAAAATTTTTTGGCTGCTGCTAACACACAGGCGTTGTACCAGGCGCACCTAAGGGCGCAAATGAATCAAACAGGCCAGCAAGGCACGGCGCTCCCAAGCATAACTAACCAAGGAACCACGGATAGTCAGCCGCATTCTGTACACGCCCCAGGGGCTTCCTCACCACCCATTCAACAGCCCATTCCACCACAGACGTTCGCACCACAAGAAAATCAGAATATTGCAACCGAGTTTTTTCCCAACGCACAACTTCAAATTTTACAATCCAGGGGACCTGAAACATCAAGTCTGCCCGAGAATAATTCGGCCCAGCGTATATGCCCCCGACAACAAATTAATTTGTCCCCCGAGCACCAAACGCCACTCTTCCTCCTTTTCCGACAACAAATCATCCAGCCCCCGCAAAAAACGTTCCCCTGCACCCAAGCGCCCCACCAAGTCCAATTATTCAACAGCACAACTCCGAACCCGCTCATCCTAACGTCCTTCCCATTCCGAACCCAGTCTTCGCACCTAACCTCACTGCTCCCATCCCACGCGCCCCTTTGATTAATCCTCCTCTTGTCAACAACACTTTCCAGAATAATAATAACCCAGTACACAAAGCTGTACGTTCCGTTGCTGCTGCTGTCCCAAATATGCCCAATATCCTTCTCGGCCAAAGCTTTGTGCCAAATATGAGTCATTGGCGTTTTCCACAGCACAGACAGTCATTAGTCAACCAAGACGCTACCACCGTACATAATGTTGCTCCAAATGTACAGGCCCACATCGCACCATCAGTTACTAATTTTCCACAACAAATATATTCGAATTCACCCCTTTTGATTGATATGCAATCACCATCCGGCACACATCAAGAAAACCCGATTGCAACTACAAGTAATATTGTAGCTGGTCTGGCCACTCCGGTTTTTCAGCCAACATACCCTTATGTTGGGCCCACTCCGTTGAGTTGGAGTGGTCCGCAGGTGTCTGCACCTGCCCCTCCGATACCGGACAATGCGTCATTGATTAGGGAATTAGCTGATGCAATAACCAGCAAGAAAAATGACCCCTTGCCAGAATGGAAACTTGCTCAGTATAATGGCGATCCATTACATTGGCACGAGTGGTATGGTCAATTCAAAAGCGCGATTGACTCGCAATCGCTAACTGATGACGTTAAATTGACATACCTCAAAACCCTCGTCACCAGTAAAGCAAAGATTGCAATCAACGAGTTTGCTCACTGTGGTTTAATGTACAAGGATGCACTAAGGACTTTAGAACGTAAATTTGGCCAGCCACAGGCAGTCGTAAGTGCACACTTGGATACACTAAGCAATTTTCCGCCTCTCAAAATGCACAATAGTGATAACATCATTAACTATTCTGCAGCCATATCCAGCCTCGTTGGGGTTTTCAAGTCACTATCATATGATGCTGACTTGAAGAGCGCTTCCCTACTTAACCAAGCGGTACAGAAGTTACCACCAAACATGAAAGAGTCATGGTCACTCTTTACGGTTAAGAAGCACTGGGTTAAGCCTACCCTCCTTGACTTTAACGATTGGCTTAAAGAAAAGGCTGAGGCCCATGATCTTATGAAACAAAGCGCAACCAAGGCAAAACCTGAAGAGAACAGCACTTCAGTAACAAAGACCAAAACAGCCTCAAAAGTGTTTGCATCAAACTCACAACAAAGCGACGCAAAGAAGCAAATTCCATCTTCTTCCACAAACACTTACTCTCGGTGCATTGTATGCAAAGGTAACCACCGGCTATGGGAGTGTCGAGTTTTCAAGGAAAAGACTCCAACCCAGAGAGCTAAGTTGGTGGCGGAAAACAAACTTTGCTTTTCTTGAATAAGGGACAAGCACACGTTCCGCCAGTGCCCTCAGCCAAGAAAGTGCCGAGCAGAGGGGTGTAATAGTTCGCATAACTCACTATTGCATGGAGCAGATAGGGTATTCCCAACAAAACACTCAACAAATTCCAATACTATCCAGTCTTCTGGCAACACAGGTCAAAGTAAAGCAACTACTAGTCAACAGCCGTCTAACAAGACCACAACAATGTCATCTGTTACTGATGTTAAGGGGCTCCTTCAGGTAACGGAATTGCAGTTGGTCAATTCGTCCGGTTTAGATATCAAGGCTTTAGTATTGTGTGATACCGCCTGCAGTAACTCTTGTGTGGCCGGTAGTCTCGCAGATAGACTCGGTTTGCACGGTAAAGCACTAAAGCTAACTGTCAAGGGTGTTAATACCGAAGAATTAGTTGACACTAGGATTGTTGAAGTTACTGTGAAACCAAGAGAACATCAAGATTTCGAACCATTTACCATCAACCCTTTCGTTAAAGAGAGTCTGAACGTCGGCTCTGATATAATTAATGTACAGGCCCTGCAAGAGACTTACCCACACTTAGCGGTCCTTGATCCCGTGACATATTCCTATAAAGACATTGAGATGATACTCGGACAAGATGTCTATCATGCCATCCGCCCGTTAGAATACTTCTCTGCCGATGAGAAGCGTTCACCCGTTGCCGTACGCTTACCCATAGGTTGGGTCTTAAGCGGTCTGTTACCATCAAGTTCTTGTTTAACCTCAACGTGCTTTAAAGTGAATATCGAACATGACAATGAGTTAGCAAGTCAAATAAAGTCATGGTACGACATTGAATCATTCGGGGCAAACAAGCAGGTCGACTCAAGATCTGCAGCAGACGCAAGGGCTCACGAAATCCTTGAGAGTACCACCATACACAATGGCCTGAGATATGATGTCGGAATGCTGTGGGCAGCAGATAACACCAAGCTCCCAAATAATTACTTCTCATCCCTTGTGCAACTAAAATCTCTAGAAAAACGTTTGGCCAAGGATGAAGACCTCAGAGAGAAGTATACCAGTACTATCAAGGAAGACCTAAATAAGGGGAATGTAATTGAGGTTCCGGACGCTCACAAGGTTGAGAGCCGGTCTGATAAAGAGTGGTACCTACCCCACCATCCGGTTTTAAACCCGAACAAACCGGGTAAGGTGCGTAGGGTGCTCAATGGAGCAGCAAAATTTCATGGCGCCTCACTGAATAAATCTTTGCTCACTGGCCCTGATCTGCTCCAAAACCTTATTTACGTACTTCTTCGCTTCCGACAACGTCCATATGCCGTCTCTGCCGACATCGAGGGAATGTTTCTACAGGTTGGTGTATTACCATCAGATCAACCATCACTTCGCTTTCTGTGGCGGGAGGACCCCACAACTAACGTTGTAGTGTATCAGTATACGCGCCATATATTCGGGGTTAAAGACTCGCCCACATGCGCCAACTATGCATTACAACGCACTGCGAGAGGCACTGCCAAGTTTTACCCCGAAACTGCAAAAGCCGTCCTTGAAAACTTCTACATGGACGATTACCTTGACTCAGTGGAGTCTCCTGAGAACGCCATCAATAGATCGAAGTAATTGGTACATCTTCTCCATCTCGGTGGGTTCAAGCTTACAAAGTTTGTAAGCAATGTGCAAAATCTGGCTGATTGAATTGATGGTTTGCCTCAATCTACTGAGCCCAAGGTTATTGTTTCATGTCAGGAGGATTCATCGCATGTGCTAGGGTTAAAGTGGGATCACACTAATGACACTTTAGTTGTGAGTAGGGGTACAAGCTGCGCTATCACCAAGTCCCTCACGCAACGCTTGGTCCTAAGTCTTGTCTCGAAAGTCTTTGACCCCATTGGTCTTGTCGCACCGTTTATCGTCGGTGCGCGATTGCTCTTAAAAGACATCTGGCGTTTCACAGGACAGCAATGGGATGACGAGCTCCCACAGGACATGGTTCAAAGATTTTTGGTCTGGAGTGCGGACTTATCAAAGCTTGAAAACATCAAAATTCCTCGAAGTTACTTTAGTGGACCCTTTGATAATACAAAGTTGCATATGTTCGGTGACAGATCCCAGGATATTTTTAGTGCCGTCGCATTTCTTCGAGCCCGAGTAACAACCCCTACGGGCAAGATAAAAACAGAGCTTGCGTTTGTTTTGGGGAAAGCGAGCGTGGCGCCAATGAAAGTGATGACTGTCCCTAAACTGGAATTGCAAGCAGCACTACTTGCCGCTCGGCTGAAGAACGAAATTATTCAGGCACTTACTGTAACTGTTAACCAAGTATTCATGTGGACAGACAGCACGACCGTTCTTCAGTGGATAAACTCTAATGAAAAGCAACCAATCTTTGTTGCAAACCGCGTTTGTGAAATTTTGGAGTATACCAGCGTTGACCAATGGAACCACGTCGCAACTAAGGATAATCCAGCTGACGCTGCCACGCGTGGAATGTCCGTTGAGGTTTTGCAACTAAGCAGTTGGGTCAATGGTCCACATTTCTTATCTAACTCAAGTTTCCCTTTCGTACCGAACAAAGACGTCATTAATAACATCAAACTTGGCGTCAACCAAGCAGCCATCATAGAAGACACTGTCTCTCTCGCTACATCTGTTAAAAAACAGACAACTCCCGTTCCATCGTTATTCCCATTTGATAAGTTTAGTTCTTATCAAAAGTACTTGCGCATTCCGCATACGTTCTCCGGCTTTTGCCGAAACATGCCGGCTACCGTAACCCCGATGGTAGCATTACTGACCCTACTGAGCTTGACGAAGCCGAGCGTCATCTACAGTACTTGATGCAAGGAGAGTCTTTTGAAGCCGAAAGAAAAGATCTTCTTGACAATAAATTCGTTAAACGGAGTAGCCGAATTGCTCCACATTCACCGTTTATCAGTCCAAATGGGCTAATCCGTTCCACGGGCCGCATCAAACGGTTAACTGAAGTTGGGTTTAATGTAAAGTACCCAATCATCTTAGATGCACGTCATCCGTTTGTAAAACTGTTCCTTGAACACACGCACGTAAAGCATTACCGTCAAGGCGTTGAATACCTAAGATCAATTGTGCAGGAACACTACACAGTACTGAAACTAAGATCATCCTTGCGTTCCATCAAAGCACACTGCCTGAGATGCCGAGAATTCCAAGCTGTAACTATGCAACCAATCTTGTCTGACTTACCTAAGGAGAGACTTGCTTACCAGTCTCCTCCCTTCACGAACACTGGCGTTGACTACTTTGGGCCATTCTATGTTACTGTCCGCCGTACCACTGAGAAAAGGTGGGGCTTCCTTTTCAACTGTCTCACTACTCGCGCTGTCCATGTCGAGGTAGTTACATCCATGGACACCAGTTCTTGTGTTATGGGAGTTGAGCGGTTTGTGTCACGTAAGCGTACGCCTGCCATGATTTTGTCAGACAATGGCACTAACTTTATTGGAGAGGAGAAAGAACTCCGAGAAAGTATTGAAAAGTGGAACGTTGTCAACATTGCAGCTGAGCTCGCTCACAAAGGTATAAAGTGGAGATTCAATCCACCCAGCGCACCACATCAAGGTGGTATCTGGGAGAGGTTGGTACGCAGCTTCAAACGCGTGTTGTATACGATTCTTGGCACGCGTCGCCTCACGGATGAGGTACTGCATACTACCTTTTGTCTCGTGGAGAATGCTCTCAATTCGCGTCCTTTAACACCCGTAAGCGCCGATCCGTGCGATTTGAACGCTTTAACGCCCAACCACTTTCTTTTAGGAGAATACTCTACCGGTATTCCGTCTGTTGTTGGCAATAATGAGCTTGACCATCGTAAACGCTACGCCCGTGCGCAGTCGTACGCTAATGCGATCTGGTCCCGTTGGATCAAAGAGTACGTACCGACGCTGAACAGACGCTCTAAGTGGCAGACGCCTGCCGAGCAACACCTTAAGACCGGTGACTTGGTTTGGATAGTTGAAGAAACCAACCCTAGGGGTTACTACCCAACCGCTCGGATTGTGGAACTCCGTTACGGCTCCGATAGCGTCGCGCGCTCCGCCGTTTTACGTACGTCGACCGGTTCACTCGTCCGCCCGCTTGTAAAACTTGTACCAGTTTTCCCAACATCTTCTTCCGGGCCGGAGGATGTTACGAAGTAAATAAGTAAGCGAGATATTATCAGCCAATCAGAATCGAGTATTTCTAAACTTTAAAATAAGATTTAAATACGTTCTAATATACGTAGAAAGTTCCGAAAAAGTTCATTTAACCTAATTTAAAATAAATATAGCCACTATATGTATCGATTAAGCTGGATTTCAGCTTAATATTTTTAGGTTTTCTAGACAACTGCCGATTGAATACGAACTGATTTGACGTCAGTAACATCAGACAAAAAACCAGTAAAAGAGCATCGAAAAAACCTTGCCGTCTAAGTATCACTTGTTGCTTTGTACGTCTTAATGCTTACACGTTGTTGCTATCTTATACGTTGATTTGTCCAATTTGCGCTTTATATCGATTTGGATTATGAATAAATTGAAAATCTGAAACGGTAGACTGTTTTACTTCTCAGCTACATTGAGTTTTTGGGAAGAAAAATAATTAAGCTTTACATAGATGTGGAGCTTCGCTAATTTCTGATTGTTGTATTTTCACCCAGTGTAGACCTGGATAAAAAAATCTCCGGCAGAAAATATACTATTTGGATCGCTGATATAGGAAAACCTCTCAGCTTCATTATGGGCGAATCTGATTATAACTTATGTGTGCCAATAAACTTCAAAAAACACTATGTAGGTCTGGAAGAACACAGCCTGCGACAAAAAGTCCACTATTTTGATCGCTGATAGCTGATCTCAGCTTCGTCGATGTAGATTCTAAAAAAAACTTCTCATTGGTTGCCTCAATTCCACCTAAAAACTCTCTCTTTAAACCTCGTCCAATTACAAATTATTCAACGTTGTCCGCATCCAATGTGCGGAACTCTTCATTCGGACATTGTCTCGGGCCATTGGAGGCCCAAGCGAAATCCTCGTTGCATCGGTCCCTAATGTGACCTTTTTGTCGTGGCATCCTCTTTAATGCCAAAATGTCCCTTTATATTTGACAGAATAATGAAAAAAAAAATTAAAGCACTTAATGGAAACAAAACAGGTCGTGAACCTCGACAAATGCTCAAACGACCTCCTCTAGTTTTTTATTTGGAACATGACACAAGCATTAAAACTGCCCTACATTTAATACTTAAGACTTAAAACTCCACAATCACTTAATCAACAAAAGCATACCAAATGCAGTCGATAAACCACTTTATGGACTCTGTCTCTGATGATAGACACAAGTTCTGCGGATTCATTTTTGCTACAATAGATCTTAATAATGAATATACCCAAATCCCCCTGCATCCTTCTAACAATGTCATGTTTTGGAGAAGTTTCCTTTTATTGAAAAGGACATTAAAAGAGCAGGAATCCGATATTAGCACCGTCCTCGAACAGCTCGACAACCCAAATTTGGCGATCAAACTCAAAAATTCAAATTGGCCCGTTCAATCATGTGACTGGAATAATATATCTGCCCACTGGGTAAAAATCCAAATTTTTGAACAAACAGATTCCATTAGGAAAATCAAACCCACTAGAAATCTTATACAACATAGCCAGTTAATCGGCTCCATTATGCAACGAACAAAATTCTCGCTTTATCTGGTACCCCTTGACCCTATTCTCGCCCTCCCAAAAAAATGATTGAAAAATAGTACAATAAACCGAAGCAGACACGTCGGCTCTTAAACGCCATCAAAAAAGTTACAGAAATCATGGAATATAAACATTTCGATATCACAAAAAATAGCGAGAGAAATTTGACGCCGGTGATCTTAGTTTGGGCACTTACCTTGATCCGTTACATTACTGGCACTCCACGCAGTAGTTTGGGCAGATTAACTTTCTCGCTACTACCTCCATGGCTCAGAATTTTGGGTAATTACTGACCGGAGTACCCTCTGTCGGCACTTAAAATAATAGGGGGCACAAGACGAGAACGAAGCACAGGAGGCGGCCCTCCTCCTCTGGCTCAAATTCACAATAAATCACTTTCCTGGTAAAGTCTTGAGATTCACCGATTACTTTGCTTGGCAGCACCAAAAGTCAGCGCAGATGACGAAATCCTTGTTAACTGAATAAATGATGTGACGCACATAAACTAGCCTCTTTTTCTGCCAGTCAAATGGCTGTAAATAATAAAACATTTCCGACTGGATATCATCATTAGAAAAACACAACCCAACAAAGTTTTGTTATTCTCCTACTGATGATCAAACGCTTTTTCCCATTCATTCTTTACTTTCACTGAATTCATTTAACCACAAAAAACAAAAAAACAATTTCCAACAAAATATACGTGCTAAAAAAGGTAGTTCGTCAAGTGAAACCTCAGAAATTTCAATAAAAAAACGTTATCGTGCATTCAACAGGACTGTCACAATCCCAATGAACCACTAGCAACCTCCCGAACACTTATCAATAGAAATTCAAGCCAAGCCGTCGGCGGAGACAAAACTGATCCAAGAGTATATGCATCCATCTCCATTCTTTTGAACTCTGAACCGACTCAAGATGACTGTCATAAATTACAAAAAGGTTTCTAGAGAGAAATTTTTAGTTGAAGCTACTCTCAAAGATTGCAATGTCAACACAATTATTCCTCTCCTGGACAAACAAAATTGGAAAACCGTTAAATCAATTAGCAAATACTTTTCAGCAGGATCTCTCAATCTGCCCCTGTTGCTGTCTGGTCTACGATGGGAAACTAGTATTCCTCCAACAACTAAAATTGCTCGTGCTTAACGCGCTTCATTGGACCAACCCCGACAGGTATTCTTGTTCAGGTATGCCAATTTTTTCTGGTTTCCCCAATTTTACAGAAAAATTATGCTAAAACCGAAAACCTACAAGCAATGCATTGATCAAGGTAACAAATTCAAGTCCTTACTCAACTAACCTGGAGAAAAATAACCAAGAGATCAGTTAGAGTTTGCTGGCCAACGTTCGCGGCCCGCTGAATCCTAAACAAAACGCTTATATATTAATCTCAGCAGATAGATGTTCTCGTTACCCGGCAGTCTAGTGCTTAGTAACTGCAAAACCTCCACAGCAATAGATTTTCTACAAAATGATTTTCGATCGCCATTGCTTGTGCAAAATGGTACGATCAAGTTCAGGGGTTTAAGTCTTAATCACTTCAAATTTTGGAAAAAATATTGAACTCATCATCTACTCGTCAAACGACCACCGGGCTACTGGCATGGTTGAAGGTTAGTACAGATGTTTAAACCTCGCCTCCTATCAACATCTTCTCAAGGGAACCTCAACATCCCCCAGCGAAGTTTTTGCCTGTCCCCAATGTAATATCGGACTCGGATTTATACTAAATCCCCCTAATAAACAACAACATGTCGGGTGCTATCATTCCGTCTAGATATTTTTTCCAGATGAGGGATAAAACGACAATTATCGATAAAGTAAAGCGAAACGCTGCACGTAAAACATTAGTTAGAGGAAATATTGAACCCCCGAGGGACTCTAAACCCATCGGGTCTATAATTTCAGATTGAGCAGTAATGAATTATACCCTCGATATTAATAACAGAAGGGAAAACAATCATTCGGAAAAATGACTTTGTTGCATTTAAGACAGTGTTGAAACATAATAGGAGTCAAAGTAAAATAGAAAAATTTGTTTAGACAAACAAGCCGCTCGTAAACAAGCAGACTCTGCGGGCCCCTCAGGTTCCTCAACTCTTGCAACCCCCACCGGACATTGTACAATATATCTCAAAGGCTGCAATTTGATCTCAGGTTTTTCACGTCAAACACAGCTTCGGATGTATCAAAAGGACCATTTTGGGCGCAGAAGATAAAGTCGAAAGAGAACAAGTAAAACCCTGCAAAAAGAAAAATGTGCAAAAGTCGCCAAAACATATCCGGAAGCGGACCTCAGCGGCCCACGAAACAGCAAAAACAGTCGTCCACTGTAAGCCTCGAGAATTTTTCCAACAACTTAAAAACAATTCAGAGATTGTCGCCCAAGTTGCCTTCAGCACTTATAATTGTATTCACATAATTTCAAATGACTTTTATGTACAGGACAATACCTCGAAGCCCAAATATAAGATGGACTTTGGCAAGCAAAGTCCTAGGCAAAACCCACAGTCAGAAAGCTCTACATAGCCCTAACAATAACACCAGTTATCGACTTACTTGAGACTATCGTGAATTCTGCCCCAATGAACTCAGCACGCTCGCTCAACCGATGTCTATCAGCCATAACTACGTTAATCTAGGCACTTATTATATCGTCCTTTCCTCAGACTCCCAAATAACGACGTAATCGTTCTATTAGGCTTGGTTCACTATCTCCGTAACTTCTGGACCAGTCCACTAGGTTCCTCGACAGTCCAATACTCACACACACAGCACCATCAATCCTCTTTTCAACGGACTCATTTGACGAAATGGACTAAATTTCAACCTCAGTCTCGTCTTCAGGAAAAAAACGTGCTCGGAGTTTGGTGGGGCGCTGAAATCATTTCGTAAATATAAGCTTCCTACGCCTACTATTAAAAACTTGTACGGACTGTTTTTTTGCTCTTGAATACATTTTTGCTCTTGAGTACTTGAGTTGTCTTGTTCACTGTCAGTTTACTAGTTGTGTGTTAAAGAATTGAATTCTTCTCAACTATTTTTGCCTGGCAAAGATAATGAAAATAATAATAATAATAATGATATTAATAAAAATAATAATAATAATAATAATAATAATAATAATAATAATAATAATAAAAATAATAATAATAATAATAATAATAATAATAATAATAATAATAATAATAATAATAATAATAATAATGAAAATAATAATAACAAAAATACAAATCATAATATTGAAATAACCATAAAACTAATAATGATAACAAAAATAAAAACAATAATAATAGACATAGCAATGAAAACAACGATACTAATAGTTACAAAAATGGTAAACGTGGTAATACGATTACAGGATTTAGAGTCAAGCATTTTCATCCTTTTTGCAGTTCTTCAGTGCAATTTTATTCTGTTAAGAGGATTAAAGCTGTCTGATCTGCATACACCTCTCCCGGTAAGATTAGTGTCTTCGGAGTAGCTTTTGAGGATGAGATTACACTCAAAATTTTGAATGGTCGCCTGACTGGGGAAACTTTCACCAACTTCACATAAACTCAAAAACTGAAAAACTGTAGTTGGAGAGCAGTTTCATTCTGGAAAACAAATTTCCGTTGATCTTTTATAATCACAATTTTGATGACAGAAGTTTGCTTTGATTGTTTGTTGGAGTAGCTTCATCAATTCCTTAAATTTTTTTATTTTTCAGCTTCAAATTCTCCTCATTTAACGGATAACTAGGTTAACAGATCCTGCATTTCAACAAACAGGCTGAAATGTAGGATGAAAAATGCTTTTTCTCCGATTGCAATAGTCTATTTGCTAAACTAAGATCCTTTTTGCATGAGGTTGAAGCTCTTTGGATGCTGAAAAGGTCTTTTAGTCTGATAACCAAGTGTGAGAGGCGTGCACAACAAAAAAAATCTAAAATTTCCAAAGCTCTGCAGCGTTACAACAAAAGCAAAACGTGATTCAAGGGACTGTACGTAGGATTTTCAATGCAACCAATGATTGGTAATCTTTGGATGAAGCTCTTCATGGAAGTCAGTTTATTTGGACTAAGAACCAGTATCCAAGTGAGTCGCCGGCCAGTTTTGTTAATGAGACATAGATTTAAATAGCCACAAACAAAAAGGTTACAGCAAAATCCTCCGAGAATGAACAACCAGACAACACAATTAAAAATCAACATTAATTAGCTTAAACCGATGTTTTTTCATAATTAGAGAGGAATCAGGCCTCTAATTTTTGCCTCTAAATATCTGTTAAAAAAGGCAATTTCAACTGTAAATAAATTTAAAAATTTGTCGTTGCTTTAACTCATTTCATAGAATTTTTAAGATATATTCAAGGACAGGTATATATATTTTGTTAAAAATTTTAATCAATTGGGAATCCATTTTTAATGAAATCTGGGGATAAACCCAACTTTCGAAAAGGTTCATGTTTTAAAAACTCCAAATAATTTTTGGTTGAGAGTTCCATTTTTTCTTTAGCTATATTCATTTTGGTTGAAAACAGTCATAGAGTAACGTTGATAACCTGACAAAGCTAGTTCAAGACAATACGTTTGTTTTTAGACTTAGATTTGGACTATTTGACTTTTAATTTATTCAATTTGTTTTAAGCCAGTTTATCATTTGTTGATAAATTTGAACTTCACGGAATTTTTCTGACAACGTAGTGCTGCGAGGGCCTATGAACAGCCAATAAATATCCAGGATTGGAAAGGAGCTTTTTCTAATTTTGCGGTAAATGTATATACCTTGCTGTGATGATTTAGAGGGGAGCTCACTGTTCCGTCCAATGAATTGATCAGACCAAGTTGACCAATTCCAAAAGCTCAAACAACTTTTAGATATTTTTTCTTTTTGAGTCTCACTTGAAATATTCCAGAGCTTCTTTAGAGGGTAACAATTTGGAGGATAATGAGCAAACATTTTTGCTTGATTTTAAAGGCTTGCAACGAATGTTCAATTTAAGTCTGGTAAAATATGGTATAGGTAATGGGATGTATTAGCCATGAGTGCTTCCTTAGCCCTAGATTTGCCAAATCTTTGGATAAAATTTGTGAAAAACCCTTGCAGAAACCAACTGAGGTAAGGTAGAAAAAACTGCTGGATTGAAGGGAATGTGCGTTGATTTTAACCGACTCGTGACTTTCCGCGGGAAACGAGTCGAGTGCGAATCATCTAAAAAGTGATTTCATTAAAAATGCCAAGGTGTTCCGGACACGGAAATTGAGAATGTGCAGGGTATTTTTCTAGATCTGTTTATTTTGCGCACAAAAAGGTGCAACCGAAGACAAACATGAAATGAAATCATTCAAGAGCTATGTGGATGACATTGTGTACACTGGTAAATAGAATCCTCTAGAGAACCTTGAATATGCAAACTCTTCACCAAAACCTACAATTCCCTGTTGAAACAGCCAACGCTAATGGAAACCACTACGATGACCCACAAAATAGCTGTCATATGTATCAAAAATCAACTGATACCGAAAAATCTACAATTTCCGTAGCTGTTCACCGTTACAACATAAGCAAAATGTGATTCAAAGGACTTTACATAGGTTTTTTTTGCAACCAGTAATTGGCAATCTTTGCATTTAGCTCTTCATAAAAAGGAAATCTTGACTAAAAACCAGTATCAAACTGAGTGCTCTTTCAGTAATTTTATTGAGACGTTGAATCAAATAGTCGCAATTGAAAAGGTTACATTAATACCCTCTGAGAATGAAAAACAGGTCAAAACATTTAAAAATATCAACAACAATTAACTTACACCGGTGGATTTGAGTATTAAAGAGGAAGTATTATTCTAAATTTTGCTAGCAGTCTGAAAATCTTGTGTTATATTCAAATAGTTTTCTCAACAAGGTAATTAAGATTTGGCTCGCTCACTCTGAAACCATCTTTTGACAAAAAACTTAAATTGCTTGTGGTATTGAGAGTCACATGTAAGGATTCAATTCTATCTATTCTGGCCAATCAAGCTACCACTAGACGATCGGAGCATCAAAAGAAATATTCTCTTGCTGGCGAACACTTCGTTGAAAGTTGAGGAACAGCGCATAATATTGAATGTGACATCCTCAACGCATGTTGTGAAGTTAATAGCAAGTAAAGCTGTGCAAATTAAAAAGGTAAAGCCGAAACCAAAAACGCGCGACAAGTACCGGTTGCGATATTGACATTGAAGTATTACTTAAAAAGCAGAAAATTTCATTTTTGATATTCAAAAATTATTTTGGCATATGTTAGTTCAGAATTTTGTCAACCTCAACCAATGAAGGATAACAGCAAATAAAAATGAGGGTTCAAACTCCTTCTCAGGAAATGAAAAACAAAATACTCGTTAATTTCAAAAACTCAGGAATATAGATTTTATTTGTTTGGTATATTAAAAGCAAATAAAACTAAATTTAGCTTCAACTAAAAATAAATTTAAAAAACTGTTGCTTTAACTCATTTCATAGAATTTTGTAAAAGTCTATACACATTGTTAAAATTTTTAATCGATTGGGTATGAGCTTTAATCAATCCTGGCAATGAACCCAATGATCGGAAAAAATTTTTGTTTTAAAAAATCAAAATAATTTTTAGTTGACATTTCCTTTTTTCTGCATCTATTTTCATTTTGGTTGAAAACTGTCATATACTAACGTTGACTACCTGACAATGCTAGTTAAAGCCGAATCGTTTTTTTAGATTTAGAATGGGACTAATTGACTTTTAATTTTTTCAATTTATTTTAAGCCAGTTTGTCATTTTGTTGATGAATTTGAACTTTACGTAATTTTTTCCGACAACGTAGTGCTGCGAGGGCCTAGGAACAACCAATAATTATCCAGGATTGGAGAGAAGCTTTTTCTAATTTTGCGGTAAATTTATATACACTGCTGTGATGATTCAGAGGGGAGCTCACTGTTCCGTCTATTGATTTGATCACACCAAGTTAACCCATTCCAAAATTCAAACAATTTTAATCTCTATTTCAATTCTAGATATTTTTTCTTTTTGAGTCTCACTTGAAATATTCCAGAGCTGCTTTAGAGGGTAACAATATGGAGGAAGATGAGCAAACAGTATCGCCTGATGTTGAAGGCTTGTATACCAATGAACCGCTAGAGGAGGTGATTGAAATTGCTCTTAGAGAACTGTACTCTTGTGACGACGTTCCGGAAAGTCCGAGGTCAGAAATGAAAAGTTTTTAAAGATAGCTGTTATGAATGTTTAATTTAAGTCTGGTAAAGTATGGAGTAGGTAATCAGATGGTTTAGCCATTAGTGCTTTGCTAGCCGTAGATTTGCCAAATTTTTGGATAAAACTTCTGAAAAACGCTTGCAGAAACCAATTGAGAGAAAGAAGAAAAAACAGCTGAACTGATGGGAATAGGCATTGAATGTAATCGACGCCTTGCTTTCCGCTTGAAGTTAATCGAGTGCAAATCATCTAGAAATTGATTTCCTGAAACATGCCAATCTATTCCTGACACGAGAACTAAGGACGTGCAGGGAATTTTTTGGAACTGTTTATATTGTGCGGAAAAATATGCAACAGAAGACACACAAGAAACAATAATATTGAGTACAGTGGTAAATAGAATCCTCTAGTTAACCTTGAATATGTGAATTTTCTTCACTAAAACCTACAATTCACTATTGAGATAGCCAACGATAATAGAAACCATGACAATGACCGACAAATAAGCTGCCATAGGCATCAAAAATTTACTGATACCTGCAAAATCTAAAATTTTTGTAGCTCTGCTCCGTTACAACATAAGCAAAATTTGATTGAAGTGACTGTACATAGTTTTTTTAATGCCACCAGTCGTTGGCAATCTTTGATTGTAGCTCTTCAAAAAAATCAGGAGATCTGGACCAATTAAAATCTTGCTCGCCCACTCTAAAACCATCTCTTGACTCAACTTTTATATTGCATGTGTTATTAATAATTGCATGTAAGGATGCAATTCCAACTATGTTGGCCCATCAATTTACCACTAGAATTTCTGAAAATCAAAAGAAAGATTCTTCTATGGGAGATCACCTAGTTGAAACTTGTGGTACAGCGCATAATTTTGAATTGAAACATTCTCGATACAAGTCTCGGGGTTAAAGAACTAATGACAATTGTAGAAATTCGAATCAGAAAGTTAAAATCACAAACAAATAAGCGCATTGATAACCGTGGAATGGAAATTGAAGTATCGGTTAAAAGCAAAAAGTTCTCTTTTGAAATTCAAATATTGTTTTCCTACACTGTAGTTTGAAATTTTGTCAACCCTATGAACGGAAGAATACCAACAAATTGGAATGAGGTTTAAAATTTTTCTAAAAAATGGAAAAAAAATACCCGTGGATCTCAAAAACTCCGGAAAAGAGATTTTAATTTTTTTGTTGCATTAAATGTAATACTATATGTCTATGTAAGTTTAACTAAAAATAAACTCAAAACGTCGTTGTCACTTTAACTCAGTTTGCAAAATTGATAGATATAGTCAATGATAAGTATATATACTTCGCAAAAATTTTTCTCGCTTGTGAATCTTTTTTAAACTACCGTGATTAAGTGAGAAATACGGTGAGTATGGGAAAACAGGAACAAAAAACGCAAAGCATCGCGGCAGTTTAGCAACTGATTGAAAACAACGTTACTGCTTGAGCGAAGTTGGAACAAAATGTATTTTGCAGCTACATAAACAAGAGAACGAAAACACGGGAGGCAATCCCTTGCCTGGGAGAGCACGATGGAGAAAAGACAGCAGACAAAACGAAAACAGACAAAGAGAAAGTATATTTATTTTCTGATTTCTTTCTATCAGTATTCACCAGGGAACCACAAGGATCTTGCGGTATTCACATTGAAGGTAAGTGTTGCATATCCGACGACATTAATTTCAACGAAACTGAGGTACTGAGAGAATTAGAAAAGATTGATACAGATAGAATTAGAAAAGATTGATAGGACACTACTAATTAAAGACCGGTTAGTTTAACATATATTGAATGTTAAGTCATGGAAAAGTTCATTCGGTGGCACATAATTGGTTATCTAAATGAATAAAATGTCCTAAGACCAGTGCAATTGGGATGCAAGACCGGAAAATTGACAGTTAAATAAAACCATGGACGAGTGGACCGAAGCACTGGACAATGGACACTAAGCAGATATTATATATCTTGACTTTAAGAAAACCTTTGAAACTGTGCCTCACGGTCGTCTACTTGGAGTGCTAGAGCAGTAAGGAATAAAGGGCAGAACAATGGGTTGGATAATATGTTTTCTCAGACAATGGGATCAAAGGGTTGCGTTAAACAGGACCTACTCCAACTGGGAACCAGTTCAAGGTGGCATCAAGCAAACTTCCATATTGGACCTACACTTTTCATCATGTACATAAAATTAATGGCAAACTGCTCGAAGTCACCTATAAAAATTTGGGCAGATGATGCTGAATTATTCAGAACAGTCTATGGAAAAGACGATCAGAGACCACTTCAAGGAGTTCTGAACGATATTTCGATGTGCTCTAAACATAGTTTACTATGTTTCAGCTCACAGGAATGCGTTAGATTATCTTTACCAATTAAAAACAATCGAAGAGAACACGTCTTAAATTTGATCAGTGATGAAGATCTGACCTGAGTTGAATCAGAGACCGACCTTGAAGTAAGCCGAGTCTACTACGTTTCAGCTTACAAAAATCAGCTAGGTTGACGTTACCAACGGAGAACAGTCAAACTGATTGGATCTAGAACTTGGACAGTGATGAAGAACTAACAGTAGTTGAATCAGAAAATGACCTCGGCGTAAGCATAGACTACTTTTTTTCAGGTTAAAAAAATTCGCAAGACTGACGTTGTCAACGAAGAACAGTCAAACAGAGTGGAAAAAAACATGGACAGTGATGAAGAATTAACTAGATTTTAATAAGAGAAATACCTCGTTGTTAGCATAGACCGAAAGCTAATGTAGAATCCTCATATAGCATCACAAGTAAAGAAAGCAAACTCAGTTCCTGCAGTTATCAAGAATAAATTCCAAATGGTGGCAAACCAGACCTTCTTCCAGCTGTACAAGGCATTTGTATGGCCACTCGTTGACTATGCAAACAAAGTCTACGTAATGAGGAAACGTTAAATTTATTAGAGAATGTACAACGTCGAGCAAACTGCATTGTTGGATAGATCAGAGGAAAGAATTACTGAGAGAGACTCAAGTTACTGAGGCTGCCTACATAAATTTATCGCAGAAAGTAAGGCAGAATGATACAATATACAATATGCTGACAGAGATGTACGACGCAAAGGTGATAACTGGCATAATTGGAGAGAAATGTAGAGACATAAGGGGGAACCAATGCAAAATCCTCGCCAAGAACTGAGTTGTGGAAGAACTACTTAATAGTATAGGCACAATATTAGTGGAATCAGCTACCAGATGAAGTATGAAGACCATCCCTGGACAATTTCCAGGCGAGACTGGATAAACACTGAGCCCTCAACAATAAGACACCTTTGAGTTGATATGCGTTCGATGGATAACACTGATGAGCTGATCAACAGAGGCGTGAGCCCGTCAATCAGAATGTTTAATTTTAATTTTATTTTAAGTAAAACTGGAGATGATTTCATTGTTCGAAAATTTTCGTTTTTTAAAATCAAATTAATTTTCAATCGGTAATTACTTTTTCTCTGCACCTATTTTCATTTTGGTTGAAAAAATTTACAGAGCAAAGTTGATGACCTGACGATGCTAGTTATAGCAAAACGTTAATTTTTAAGTTTAGAATTAAACTAATTGGCATTAAATTTTCTTTAATTTTATTAAGCCAATTTATTGTCATTTAATTGATAAATTTGAACAATTTGAAATATATTTTGACGACGTAGTGCTGGGAAGGCATTGGACCAGACAATATGTACGCAGGATTTTGGAAGAGCATTTCTTAATTTTGCAGTGAATTTGTTTACGCTGCTGTGATGCTTCCGATGGAAGCTCAATGTTCCGTCCCTTGAATTAATCAGAACCATTTTTAGAAATTTTTTGAAGATAAGTGGTACATTATCGTGAATCTATTTTGTTTTGCCCCACCTCGGATTAAAGGGATTATGTTTTTAGGCTCCCTAGACACTGGTAATGTTTTTTACATAGGAACGTTCTATATATAAATTTTTAATTTGTAACGGGGGGCGTAAAGACACTCCCCAGACCGCAAATAGTTGGCAAATGTCTGATTATTGTATTAACCTATATATGCAATACGATCCAATTTCATTAACGGGTGGAGCGTTTGGTAATTAATTTTGAAGCACTGTTCAGGAAAGCCCACCAGCTCCTTGTTTTCCGGCGATAGCAGGCAATAACTTAACAGCTTCCCATCAGAAAACTTAGAGTCAGAATGATAATATAAATGCGTCACAAACTTTAAACTCTGAAAGCAGTTTGAGTTCATCACCAGAGCACTCTGCAGGGGAAAGTTCGCCAGCATGCAGTGGAAGTGGAGCAGAAGGGGGAGAATCAGAATCGGCAGACTCGGATACAATAAGTGGAACCACTAATAGATCAGAGCACCTGAATAATCAGCATCAATCGTCTTTGGAGGAGACGATCAGAGTATACCTCAATGATATCTGAACAATATTTTGATGTTTTCCAAGCATAGTCAACATCGAGCAGACCGCATGGTGGGAGAGCTCAGAGGAAAGAATTACGGAGAGAGACTCAAGATACCGAGGCGGCCTGCATAAAACTATCGCAGGAAGAGAGGAAGGATGAGATAAAATACAAGATGATGACGGAGAAGTACGACGCAAAGGTAACAATGGGCTTATTTTGAAAGACCTGTAGAGACATAAGGGGGAACCAATGCAAAATCCTTGCCAGGAACTGAATTGTGGAAGAACTATTTAATAGCATAGGCAACAAATGAGTGGAATCAACTCCCAGATGAAGTATCAAGACCATCCCTGGCAGAATTCCAGGAGAGACTGGATAAACACTGAGCCCCTCAACAATAAGACACCGTTGAGTTGATATGAGTGAGATTGATAACACTAATGAGCTGATCAACAGAGGCGTGAGCCCGTCAATCAGAATGCTGAAACTAAACTTATGTAAACCTGACGAACATAATATTTGAAAAGATGCAGAGAATTAATTGTCAATTATAATTTAAATTGATTAATTAAAACGAACGTTTTCGAACATTGCGTTCATCGTCGGGTTTAAAAAATTAAATGAAATCATTTACAAAGTATATAAAATTGTCTTTGACTATAATTCTAAGAAATGACTTAAAGTAACATCGATTTTTTGAAATTATTTACAGTTAAATTCACATTTACAACATTTTATTTACACTTATTACACTAAAATCAATTCACTTTTTTATTCCGGATTTTAAGAAAATCCCGAGTATAATGCTTTCTGTTCCTGAAGAGATTTTTTCTTTCATTCCTATCTGTTTTTTTTTTACTTTTTGGGGTTGACAAAATTTCGAATTAACATGTACCAGTATATAATTTTTTGAATTTTAAAAGTCAAATTTTTCTATTTGAACTAGCACTTCAATGTAAATTCCCGCCCCCGATACTCGTCGCGCGTATTTATTTTGCGGTTTCAACTTTTTTATGTAGATCGCTTCTATCGTCATTAGGCTTTCAACCCCGCGACATGCATCAAGAATCTCCCATTTTACGTTATGCGTTGTACCACAACATTCAACGAGGTGTTGTCCAACAGGGGAATCCTTGTTTTGATTCTCTGAAATTGTAGTGGTAACATGTTGGCTGGTTTGGCCAACATAGATGAAACTGCATCCATTACATGTAACTTTATATACCACGTGGGATTTCAAATTCTTATCAAAAGGTGACTTCAGGGTGGGCAAGCAATTTCTTAGTTTTCTTGTTATGAAAATGATTTGAATATCACACAATTTTTTCAGTCTACTTGCAAGATTTTGCGTGATATTTCCTCTGTATTGAACAAAAAACCTAGGTTTAGGCTCCCTATTGTTAAGATGTTGTTCAATTTCGGGTGGTTTTGCTGTGACTTTTTCCTTTCTGACTATCTTATCCAACGTCTCAGTAACAATACTGGAGGACCACTCCGTTGGGTATTGATTTTAATTCCAGATCTCTTGATTTTTCTTAAGAGCTACATCAAAGGATTGCCAGTCACTGGTCTTATTAAAAATCCTATGCACATTCCCTTGAATCACATTTCTCTTATGTTGTAACGGTGCACAGCTATGGAAATTTAGGATTATGCCGGTATCAGTTGAATTTTGATACCAATGACAGCTGATTTTTCTATCTTCGTTTAGGTTTATGTTTAGATCTAGGAATGCCAGGTCTCTACTTCTGTTTTGTGTCTCAAGAGTGAATTGTAAGTTCTTATGAAGAGAATTTGCATACTCAAGGTAATCTAGAGGGTTCCACTTTACCGTGCACACTACGTCATCCTCATACCTCTTGAATAATTTCAATTCCAGTGTGTCCTCTTTTCTACCTTTTTCTGCACAATAGGAACGGATCCAAACAATTTCCTGCAGGGTCTTATATTCGGTGTCAGTGATACCTTATCATTTTGCATGAAACCAGTTTTTGCATGATTCGCTCTCGACTCCTTTTCCGCGGAAAGTAACGCGTCGGTTACAGTCAATGCATATCACATTTGGGTGATGAGTTTTGATCCCCCTTCCTTTTTTTGGTTTCTGCAAAGATTTTCAAAGGATTTCAACCACAAATTTGCCAAAATTACCGCCAGGAAAGCACCCATTGCTAAACCGTCCGATTGAGTGTACCATATCTTATTACACTTAAAGTGATCATTCGTTGCGGCTAGTCTCAAAAGGCTCTTCATAGCTGACCTCGGAATCTCAGGTACCTCGTCACTGGAGTACAATTCCTTAAGCGCAATTTCAATTGCCTCCTCAATCGGTACATTGGTGTTTAAACTTTTTGCATCGAGAGATACCACTAGCTCATCTTCATCCAGTTTGGTAGCCTCTGGAGCCGCTCTGGCATCTTTCGATTTTGTCTCAATATTTGCACCTGGTAACTTCCCGAAAAAGGGAGAGAGAAATTTATTGGGGTTCTCGTAACTACTAACGGGTTTTGACAGAAGAAGCCGAAGCGGCTTACCAATCTTATGTACCTTAGCAAGTCCAAAAAGCTTGGCTGGTTGCGATCCAGTTGTGCTGAGCCTGTGATAATTTTTTTTACTTATTTTTCTATGGTTCACTAATTGGTGCAAACTGCTATATATCAGTTTCTCCGTGTTTATTGTTAGATCATCACGTTTTTCATTACGAAGCTCAAACTGAATGGAACTGAGAATTTCATTTAGTTTATCCGAGAATGTTGTCTGTTTCATAATAAAAAAACCGCAACCTTTATCAAGTGGTACAGCTAGTGGTTTTTGATCTTTCAAATAATCAATAGCTCTTTTAACCCCTCTATCCATTGGGGTTTCACGTACATTCTTGGTTTATCATTTGGCAGACGATTCTATTTCAAATAACTTTTCACCATCAGTTCTGTTCTCCCTTAACTCACGAACAAATCTGTCTACATCCGCAAGGAAGTGCACTTCCTTAAATTTGTCCCTGACTGGATGCTTTGGATCTAACGATAAAACGTCCAGGACAAATTTTGGAAGTTCAACACCATCCAGTGTAATAACATTCTTATGAGATCCATTCCGCAAAGGCCTGTTCATTTTTTCAAATCAAATTAACTTTAATTGATTATTATTTTTTCTCTGCATCTATTTTCATTTTGGTTTAAAACACTCATAGAGAAAAGTTGATAACCTGACGATGCTAGTTATAGCGAAAAAGTTCGTTTTTGATACTAGAATTAGACTAATTGGCTTTTAACTTCTTTTGATTTTATTAAACCAGTTTATCATTTTGTGATAAATTTGAACAATATGAAATGCTTCTGACGACGTAATGCTGGGACGGCTTTGGACCCGCCAATATTCACCCAGGATTGGGAAAATTTTCTTTTTTTTTGCGATGAGTAGTAGCAGTAGTAGTAGTAGTAATAGACTCAATTCCTTGTTAGGGAAGAACTTAAAAGCGTACAAAGAATGCTAAAACAACTTTTACAGATCAAAAGGTGATTAAATTAAGACAAAGTTCTGCAAAAAGTGCAACAGCATTTTGTATAAAAAGAACATGAGTTTTCTAGGTCAAAGTACTCAATTCGAGTGCGTAACAACTGGTCAGTTGCATACGTAATCTGACGTTTAGACATGTCAAATTCGATAATCTTCATTCGCATCAGATGATTGATGATTTGCGGCACGTTGGGATCGATTCAAAAAGTTTTCATCTGTCTTAAGTTTCATGCTTTTTGAAATTTCAAATTGTCGAAAGTTATGAATTCTTGATGTCGAGGTGACGAAGTTGCATTAAGATTCGAATCAATAAAACCATTTAGTAATTTCCATAGAAGGAGTAGGTCTCTTCTTATTACCTGAAAAGAAACGGGCAAGATGTCCAAGACTTTCAAACTTTCAAAGTAAGACAATTCAGAACCCATTTGAGACAGCGGTGTTGAGACTTTTCCAACTTTCGCTATGCCGAAATTGAAGGATACCACGCAGGCGAACCGTACTCCAAAATAGACGACACCATCGATTTATATAAAAGTTTTCTTCTAGAAACATAAACTCCGATTGGAACACTACGCTTCAAAAAATTTAAAGATTTCGTAGCCTGTGCAATGCTGAGGTCAACATGCTTATCCCAACACAATAAACTGTTCTTAGTGATGCCCAAATCTACAATTGAATCCACGTGTTTCAAGCGCGACCGATTCAAAGAGAGTTCAGCATTTTTGTAGCGTTGACTAAAAGACAAAATTTTTCACTTGTCCGGATGAAAGTCCAACTCGTTTAAAATTGACCAGGAGGATAAGCTGTCTATATCATTTTGAATTTTGTTTATTGAAGAAACAGAAAACAATTTAAGGTCATCGCAATAAAGAAAATATCCAGAATGTTGTATTGAGTCTGTAACATCGTTAATAAAAATGATAAGGAGAAGTGGACCCAGCACGCTACCTTGAGGAACTCCTGATGTCACCACTGCGTCACTTGAAAAACATCCCTCCATTTTAACAACTTGCTTTAGACCGGTGAGATATGATTGAAAGAGCATTAGGAGATTGTGATCAAAACCAAATGAAGATGAATTATGTAACAGTAACCCGTGCGAAACTGAATCAAAAGCTTTTTTTCACATCAAAATATACTATCAAGCAATCGTGAGTTGTATCTTTAGCAGCTTAAACTTTGTCCAAGTATGAAATGAGTTGAGTGTCCGTGCTACGATGTTTCATGAACCCGTGCTGTTCGCGTTTTAATCATCACAGGAGCGGTAAATTTATATACGCTGCTGTGATGATTCAGAGGGGAGCTCACTATTCCGTCCATTGAAATAATCATACCCATGTTTATAAGATTTTGAAGATTAGTGGTACCTTATCGCGGATCTATTCTGTTTGCCCCCCCCCCACCCCCAGATCAGTGGGATTATATCTTTTACGCCCCTAGGCACACGTGCTATTTTTTACATAGTAACGTGCTATATAACAACATATACTTTGTAACGGGGACGTAAAAACACTGGGGGGACAGGATACAGAACAGGTCCCTTTTCGCAGTGAAGAATGATTATAGAACTGATGGTGTCTTGAAATACGCGATGCACACTCATTTCAGCTCAAAGAGTGCTTTTCAGCCAGTACAGCCAAATTCTGGTGCAGGAACGACATCAGCTGGCGCAGTAATACCTACAATGCAGTATCCTCAAAGTCAAATGTATAATTATCCCCCAAACCAGTTTTATGCCGGGCATATGAATCCCACGCCCCAGACCGCAAATACTCAGCAAATGTCTTATAATTATTCTAACCCTTATATGCAATACAATCAGAATTCATTCACGGGTGGAGCGATCGGTAACTCACATTGGAACACTGTCCAGGGAAGTCAACCAGCGTCTTCTGGTCCGTCGATAGCAAGCAATAACTTAACAGCTTCCCATCAGAAAACTTCGAGTCAGAATGATAATATAAATGCGTCACAAACTTTAAACTCTGAAAGCAGTTTGAGTTCATCACCAGAGCACTCTGCAGGGGAAAGTTCGCCAGCAGGCAGTGGAAGTGGAGCAGAAGGGGGAGAATCAGAATCGGCAGACTCGGATACAATAAGTGGAACCACTAATAGATCAGAGCACCTGAATAATCAGCATCAAACCATCCAAACATCATCTGGTGCTACTGGGGGAACTGTGCAGTCTAGAAATGTTAACAGTCAGTATAACAGCTCACAGCCTGTGCCTAAGTCAAGTGTCCTGGGCAAGAGACCAGCTGCCAATCCCGGTGGATTTACGTACCCTACACCGGTAAGAAAAAGTATCTCAAATTGCCCTCAAACGAAGTTTATAGCTATTGTTTTTTTGCATTATTTTGTACTGCCATTTTTTTGGTTTTTTTAAAAATGAATTTTTCACGCTTGACTTCTTGATCTTTTTGTGTTAAATTGCCCTGATTCAGTATAATTTAAATGGCGGCAGTTTACTACTAAAAGTCATGTGAAAGCACGCCGATATTTTGTTTTTCAAATTTAAATCTTGCTTTGTAAAATGAGATCTAATAGCAGCACTTGAAGCCCCGTTTGTAACCCTTTGCTAAAGACATTTTAATTGATCCCCCATTGTTTGAGAGAATTTCGTCCGGCATTAGTCGATTGTTTGAATTAGGGTTTTTATGTTGTTCTGTTCGCAAGCTTTTTGTTCTTCGGGATCCTCCTCCCCCAAGCTTAGTAGACAGACAGGTTACCCCCATCACATAGTATCATAAATATAGCGTGAGCATCATTGGGGGTCTATAACGAGAAAGATCTTATTTTTTTTAGTTATGCAGAAATTGGTGGCAAGATTTGTAAATTCAAGATTTTATCAACTGTTAATTTTGGAAAATAAATTTGGAATTTTTTAGTCGTGGCAGCAATCAAGAAGTTATGGAACACCAGCTGCACCTCATTTTCCTCAGACACAGAACGTTCCTTCAGGCCCGCCAAATATGAATTTGCCTCAAAATTCAAACAGTTATGCGAATCAATATCCCACCACCAGTGCAGCTGGGCCAAGTTTCCCACCCCAACCTCCCACATCAACACAATACATGGGATCGATGCCAGGCCAGTTTTCAAATTTGTCTCTTTCTCCGCAGAACAGTTTCAACAATGGCTCATCCCTGCCGCAACCTGTAAATTTGCTATCGAATAGGCACATTTTGCCCTCAAAACCTGTGCCACCTGTTAGCCCCAATGTGCCCGACCAGTACAAAGGCTTGAATTGCGACCCCAGCATAATGCGATGCACTATAAATGCAATTCCACATAAGCAGGAGGAGATAACGAAAGCAAAGCTGCCGTTTGGTCTCTTGATACACCCGTTTAAAGATCTGCAAAATTTGCCCGTCATTCAATCCTCAGTCATCGTGAGATGCAAATCGTGTAGGACATACATCAACCCATTTGTGTCATTTGTGGATCAGAGAAGGTGGAAGTGCAACATGTGCTACAGAACAAACGACAGTGAGTAAAAGATCATGCTTTCGACAAATATTTCTCATTTTTTGAAATCACTTTAAAAGCAAATTTTTTGAAAGCCAAGTTACCGAGACGAGTGCTCCAGTTGTCTTGGCTTTGGCTGCTCTATGAGTAGCTGCCTTGCTGTTTTTTGTTTTCCTTTGCAAAGTCAGGATGTGCGTGCGGTTTCTTGTTTCAGAAAAAAATGCATTTTTTATTTAGCAAATTTATTTACCAATTTTAATTAATTGCTCTTGAACGAAGTTGATAGCAATTGTTGTAAACGTGTTGGTCTTTTTTGTGCAAATCTTTCGCTTGAAAATTTTGCGCTTTTCTTCTAGAACATTCTTTGACTTCTCAAGTGACTTTTTCACTCTTTCGTTCTTCATTTTTGAGTGATCTCTCTTGCTCTCACTCCGAAGTAAAGCTTGTTACTAATATAAAGTTGGTTGCAGCAAAGAAAAGTTAAGGGCCAAACAGCACAGTCCGCAGTGCATAGAGTTATGAAACGGGAGGTCAATGGTTTGAATCGCGGTGGGATAAAATTTTTTCCCACCTGCCTGTCGTTCGAGAAATGTGTATTGTTAATTGTTCTCAAGCGAAGTTTGTAGCATTTATATTAGTCCTGCAGGTCGTTTTTATCCAATTTTTCGTACTACCCTCTTTTTGTCAGACTGGTCGTTTTTCGTCTGATCGTGTGATTTTTTGTCCTCAAAAACGGGAAAAACAGGTAAACGCATTAAGTGGCTGAGCAGCTTAGACCCTTATTGGTCTCCAACTATGCTATTCACTAAAATAGCTGAGAAGACTTTTTTCATAATCTCACTCCAATCCCCTCCCCCCACTTCAACCCCCACCATTGAGATCCGCCTTCGCTCCCCCCATGCTCCCTCTTTTTCTACTTTTCACCTCTCAGTTAAACAAAAGCTAGTCACCCTAAGATCTAGCTAGCTATCGGCGAAGCCAGTCGTTTGAGAGCAAACTGCCTGAAGTTAGTGAGTTATGTTTTATGATGTTCATTCGTTTTGTATCCGGGTCAGATCCATCTTAAACCATGACATACAAGTGTTATCTCATTTAAAAAGGAATGGCTGTTTTAGATTAAGTATAGTGAAAAATGAAAATACGTATTTGTTTTCCAATCGATTTTTGTGTAATGCGTTTAGCCTATTTTTCGTTTGGGCAGTTTAATTACTGCCATTTCTGACTATAGTTTTGCTTGTCTTAAATTTTTATTTCGGTTACTTCTGTTCTCTAATTCACTGAAAAGTGTTTATTTTTCTTCGCATATCTCTAACAGTTGATGCTGACGCTCAATTAAACTTTAACTTCGATTCGTTCCCGGAACTCTTGTCTTGTATCCGTGTTTTTTGGTCGGGCGTATAAGAAAGGAGGAAAAGTTTAACCTGAAACTGTTGAACAAAGTCAAAAGCAGAAATTAGAGGAAATTGTTTTTTATTCATACTAACAACGTATGATCAATCAATATGGCTAATTGAGCAAAATCGATTCAGCGTTAATGCGTTTTTACATAGTTTCAATTTGATTTCATTTTGATATCCAATTTAAAATTTTTTGACCTATGATTGTTTGAACATTTGCTGGTGTTTTTCTTGAAATATGCTTAAGTTAAAATTTTAGAGTTGTTTTTGGTATTTCGCAATATTGAGACTTTGTGATTTCCACCGTCATCTGAAGTCGACAGGTGATTTCTTTGCTGGCCTAGATCAAGTAACTGACTCCGTTTACTGTGAAGCTTTCCGGACTTTCCATCATAGTTTTTTAGGGTTTCTCAATATTCTGAGAATCAATTCTCTAAAACTGCTACCAATTTTTTGCATTCTATTGCTGAGAAGCGACAAACGTTGTTTCAACCCTTTTAGAACAAATATTTTTTTTCTGGCGTTTTGTGTCTTTCATTAGTTTTTCTGTTTGTATTTATTGACTTCTGTTGATAATAGTAATTTTTACTTCGCAAATAGAGAGTTCGAATTAAGTTCTTTTGTTTTTTTGATATTGTTTTTCTCATTAGAATCTTTTTGGGCCTTGATGCAACGTATCGTTTCACAAAAACTTGCTGTTTAGATTTTACGACAGTTCTTAATCTTTTAAATTTATATCACATTTAGTGTTTTTTCATTGATAATTTTTTGATTTTTGCAAGCTCCGAGGGTTGCTCTTCTGCTATTTAAAGTTTGAGTGACAATGTGGACATTTGTTGTTCCGACCCTCTTGAGGGGGGAGGAACTATATACTCAAATGGGTTTTTTGTTCAGTCAATTTTGGCCGATCGATATATTCATCGTAGAGAGTTGAGCCTGGTATCATTAGAAAGCTTATCCGGCAAAGAATATGGAATTAAAAAGATTTTTTGATTTTCGAATTTTACGGGGAGTTATCGCGAATTAAACTTTTGAGAAAATAGAGTGAATTCCGTTGATTTTATTCACTTTTTCCGGAATTTTCACCAATTTTCGACTAAAATTTTGCCTATTTTGTTAAAACATTTTTTAAGAACGTGTTGTTGATTTTATTTTTAGATATAAAAAATTCTCGGCTTTTTTTATTTTGATTTTTTTGTCAAAAAATCTGCCTAAATATTTCAAAATTCAGACTTCTTCATCAAAAACACGAAAAAAAGTTTCTTTAGTCCACTTTGATTAAGTTTGTAGGAAGCAGACACCCAAAGACCACTAACACAATCTTTATAGACGCAGAAGAGGGCTATTTCTGCTTCAACTTCCGATGCGAGTGCTCCGTAAAAAAACTGTGCCGTTTTTTGCTAACTTTACTCGTTGATTATCAAAAAACTCCCATTGACACAAGGGAAGGTGTCAAAAGAAATTGGTGTCGAAAAATCAAGTTTTCAGAATTTGTTATGACTTTACTGGCTTCGACACGCGTTACAAAAAGTAAATTAGTTTTTGATTTTAGTCAATTTGACGTTCTTTTTGTAGACGTAAAACATATTCTGGATAATTGCACGTCTCAGGGCATCTTTTGGAAGAACAAATGAATCTATTTCTTTGTTAATAGCCGCACTGCGATAGCTGGGGCTATTATTGGCCTTCTCTTGGTTTTTTTATTTCGTCGTCATGATTTTTGTTAGGACCATATGACGTCACAGCCACTTTCTGTGCATTCGTTCATGCAATTTCAACTGAATTGCACGTGTGACGTCATTTTTCGCTCTTAGTGGAGCGAGTTCTTTTGTTCATGCGCGTGATTAAATTTTTGATCACACTTGACTTACCTCACTCTGAAAAATGACTTCCTCACTTTGAAATTGACTTTTATTTACTTTAATTCAAAGAGATAAGGTCAAATGGGTGCGTGTCACTCTAAATGAAAGTTATTTGAGATCAGCTAATAGAGGCAGCAATAACTTATACAGATTTTTAATCAAAATATAACAGATCAGCCTTCAATGAAAAGACGAATTTTTTTGGTCTCTTTTTTACTGTTTTTTTAAACTGCCGATCTACGAATCTATTGCGGCTATTTTCTGGTAATCTGCCAGCTATGTTTTCATTTTATAATTAATGGCTTTCTTCTCTTTGGAAATATTTTTTTTTCGAAAAAAAAGTTACTTAATTTTGCCTTTCTTTTTGTCTATTTGTTAAATGAGAGGTCACATAATACATACGAATTACGTACAAGGCCCTCCTTCGGAAGAATAAACGAATCTATTTCATTATTTCATTTTACAATTAATGGCTTTCATCTATTTTGAAATATTTTTTTCGAAGTTTTAAGTTTTACTTATTTTTGCCTTTCTTTTTGTCTATTTGTTACTTAGTTTCATTAATAAAAGGTCACATAATACTTTATCGGTGTTCAAAGAATGTGCAATCAAACATTTTTTGAGGGCCAAAGTATGGCTTTACGGCTTTCAAAGCGTTTTCTGGCAAGCTTTAATTGATTTTTTAATTGTTGTCTATTTGTTGTTCTTTTTGTAACCGCATAAAAATTGAATACTGACAGTTTTAATTTCCTTTCTATAGAAGCGCTTTTGCCCCGCACCCCACTGACCGAGCTTTTGCCCCGCACCCCACTGTTGCCAATCCCCCCTCCCCATCAGACCCCCGGTGTAATCACCCCCTCCCGTGGCTACTGATGAACAACCGATCGCCAAAACCACGCAATTTTATACTAATTTTAAGCTTTGTGAAAATTTTGTTCATTTTTTGAGTTTTTTCAGCCCTAGGTGTCACGGAACTTCCTCTAGGGTTTTATATTAGGTTAGTGCATAATTTGTAGTGGTAGTGGAATGGTTTCAACATTTTAAAGTCACGAATTTTAGCATTTTTTTTTTGACAAAACGTGCAATTTTCAATTTTTTTTGACATTTAATTTTTTTATTATCCACTTCCTTAAGGGTTTGATAATAAGTTACGGGAACAATTTTATTTGCCATGGAATAGCTTTCAATTTTTTAATATGACAATTTTTATCATTTTTTTGGATAAAACACGTCCTTGAGGGTTTGATAATAAGCTATTGGAACAATTTTATTTGCCATGGAATAGCTTTCAATTTTTTAATATGACAAATTTTATCAATTTTTTTGATAAAACTTGCGTTTTTTCAAGTTTTTGTCGGTTTTAAGGTTTCTCCAGCCTCAAGACTCGAGAAAATTCCTCTGGGGTTCAGAAATAGGTACTGTATAATTTCTAAATGTGATTATTGTTTTTCCAGATTTCAAAACCACGAATTTCAGCATTTTTTTTTGACAAAACTTGCAATTTTTAAATTTTTTTAACATTTATTGTCAGTTTATTATCGCTATTGTCAGTTTCTTTGTCATTATTGTCATTTATTCAGGTCTTTCAGCCTAACTGAAAATCTCCGTTAGGTCTTGATAATAAGTTACTGGAAAATGTTTGTTGACCATGGATTAGTAACTTATCACAAATTTTAGCAGTTTATTTGCAAAGTTTTTTTTTTTGAAATTTTTGTCATTTTTTGGTTTCTCCAGCCTCAACAGCCACATAACCTCCTCTAGAGTTTGAGCAGAAGTTACTGTATAACTTCTATTTTTAATGGAATGTTTTTCAAGATTTTACGATCATCAATTCTTAAAATTATTTGAAATTTTTTCAAGTTTTTTTGAACCTGTTTGACTTTATCATTTTTTCCGGCACCAGAGTCCTAGGGACCTCCTCCAAGGCTTTATGGTAAGCTGTCACATAGTTTCTAGATTAATGAAGTGGTTATCAATATTTTAATGACTCCAGCTTTAGATCTTTTTTGATAAAAATTATTTTTTTAAAATTTTTTAAATTATTTTTATGTTCCAAGTATATGGATCTTTTTGAGCCAGGGAAACTGTTGCAAGCTTGAAATGGTGATACTGTGTAGTCTCTTGAGACAATGAAATGGTTTTGAAGATTTTAATGTCTTGAATTTTAGCAAGATTTTAAAGTTTGCGATTGTTTTCAAAATTTTTGAGTGTTTTTGTCCTTTTCTGAGTTTAACTATCATACTTGCTAACGAAGTTTTTCAAGTCCTGCAGATGGGTTACTTGAAATAATTCAGGAGAGAAAAAGTAGTTTTGAACATTTTCACTGCGAATTTGAAATTAATTATTAATTTTCTAAATTTAGCAATATTTTGCAATTTTTTTAAATCAATTTTCTATTTGATTTGTTTACTAACAAAGCTGGAAAACTAAAAGTTGCAGAGTCGAATCAAGCTAACACTAGCTTAAATAAACCGTAGCTAGCTACTGACGAAGCCAACCGCAATTGGCGCGACGTTAGTCGGTTATGTTATTGATTAAGATATTGAGACATAAGCCAAGTTTCTACTTAAAATTGCTTTCATCTTCTTTATTTTTGTCAAGCCGTATGCGCTAAATAGAGAGGATTTGTTTTTTCTTGATGCGTTTGAGATCGGATGTTTTAGCTTTTCAATAATAATAATAATATTTTTCCCTCTAAATGATATAAAGCAATCAAGGTTAGGAGCACTTAAAATATACAAAAGTCGGCTGAATGTTTTTCTCCTGTGTTAAGCCAGTTAGTCCTTTCTATATATAATTGTTTTTTGTACCTTTATCTGTAAACGCTTGTATTTTTTGTGATCCAGAGTTTAAACAGCTTAGTTTAGGTGGCTGCTTTTCAAGTACTAGAAGTCTCATAGAGAGTGCACTCACAGTATCTTCATTTGAATATTTTGTTGTATAATTAGCTCTAATAAGCTTTTTTGAAGCCTAGCTATGCACCCTCAGCTGAAGCAGGTTTTAATTGATACCCCTGCCCATATGAGCCTCGAAATCAATTGGTTCAACTTTAACCGGTTATGTCTATAATTTAGTTTTTACGACCATCAAACTGCAGGGGTCAGTGTTTCTGCACTAAAACAGAAAACATTTATAGTGATCTGAAAAGTTTCCTTTGAAATATGCGAGTTCTCTGTAATTCAAATTACGCAATTCTTTTGCTGGTGTTTTGTGAAACGTTTTGGCGACCAGCTGCTTGCTTAGAGAATTCAAATTTAGTTTTTTTGCCTACAACTGATTTAAATTTTTGGATTTTTACATGTCATATACTCTTACGTTGATATCACATTGCCATGAGAAGTATTTTTAAAACTTTGTTTTCCTGCAGACCTTAATCTGCCAGTGGCACTGATCTGTGGAAAAGTATATTATTCAACTTTTGTTTGGAATTAGCAAATTTTAAATAAAGATATTAAATCCATAAATTGCTGAATTTTTTGCTGAAGTTAAGTCAAAACAGAATATTTTAATCTTTTGAGCCTAATTTTTTTGTGAAAAATTTAAATATTAAAGCAAGACCAAAGTGTATTCCGATTAGAATCGGAACATCTACTGTAGAATCAAGAGCAATTTCATCATTTTAAATAAATTGTCGGCAGCCAAACTTGCCCATGGTTAAGAAATCCACCAAAATTATTAGTTTAGTGATCTTGGTAGATTTTTCAACCCCTCTGCGCCGCGCTCACCCCACGCCTCTTTAATTAGCCAAAGCTAGCCTCCCTAAACCGTAGCTACCTAATGACAAAGACAACTTCATTAGTCGTTTGAGAGTAATTCGTCCGACGTTATCGGTTATGTTAGTTATTATTATATTAATTATTAATAATTTTAGTTATAATAATTGACGTTTTTACTTTTCAGTTCCGAGTGACTTTGTGATGACTGCGAATGGGCGCACTGAAGATGTGACGAGGCGTCCCGAGATCCGAAACTCAACAGTTGAGTTCATTGCCCCTGGAGATTACATGGTAAGAAATCCTTCAAAATTATTTAGGTCGTAGATATCCTGATCTATTATTTATTTTTTTTTGTTTTCGTCGAAGCTCAGCTGTGCTGTTCACTGCTCTTAAAGTATTTTTTATTTTGGTTACGTTATTGTGATGAAATTTTATGAATTTTTAAAAAATATTGACGGGTCTTTCCTATTGTAGCCCCTCTATGAAGTTATAGTCCCCCATTATGGTATATGATGGGGGGGGGGGGGGGGTGTTTTATCTGACCACTAAGCTGGAGGGGTGGCTATAATGGGTAAGACTATGAGGGATTGACTATGAGCGATAAACTCGTCGAACTGGATGCAATTTTTTCAACACGGTTATTTGCAAGATGTTGCAACATAACCTTTACTCAAGGGAATAGGTTCGTTGTGGGAGGGGGAATTTTACAATAGCCCTCCTCTTGCAGGGGGCTGGCAAGATAATCGTCCTTTTGTAAATGTTAAGAAGCTATACGCTATAGAAGTGTTGCATGGTGACCATCGGAGTTTGACGATATCACATGACTTGTTTTAGCTGAGACCTCCCCAGGCAGCCCTGTACCTGTTTTTACTGGACGTAACAGCACAGGCAGTGGCCACGGGTTACCTGGATGTTGTGTGTCCGGTATTGAAGAAGAATCTTGCAAACCTGCCCGGAGATGCCAGGACAAAAGTGGCCATCATCTGTTTCGACACCTCTATTCACTACCTAGCAGTGTTGGAGAACCAGGAAAAGGCTCAGCTTCTCACTTTTCCTGATATTGAAGGTTTGTAAGGAATATAATTTGGCTGTCATTGTCATTGATACACCAATTTATGAGATCTCGTGTGATCACATTCACAGACGATGAAACGGAAAAGAGTGCATGATTTATAAAAGTGCGAGTTATCGGACTCTGAGCTGAATGTTTGTTGTGTTAATGTTTTTAATCAACTCTTGCGATTACAACAGTAGCATAACTGTGTATGTGATTAGACCACCTTTTCTGTCACTCTTCATATAGCAGTAGTGGCAAGAAGTGCCGTAAAAAGATAGTCTAATCCCAAAGCATAGTTTCGCCATTGTTCCAGATTTGCGTAAGATACTTCGGCCGCTAACTAGTTATTTCATCGGTAGGTTATGTGACTGTTGATATCGCAACGAAAGTAGTTTAATATGTATTCCTTCTAGACATGCAATATAGACCAAATAATGCATCACTGAATCGCAAATAATAATCGGCTAGGCATGAAATCAGTTTCCCCGATAGTACTTTATTATTAATAGCCGCCCTCATCTTCTCAGCCGGCTATTATAGCGCTCCTATTTTTTTTACAATTCAAAGAATTTTTACAATTCAAAGAATTTGAATTGTATTGGGGCGCTGTCTTTTTTTTTAAGATCTGTTCACACATTTTCATGATATTTGAAGTCAAATTGGAGTAGTGATTTTGGTCACGCCGAAACAGGAAATGGAGCGAAAAAGCGAGTGGTTTTTTGGGCGTTTTTTTTCGCTCTAATTTTAAAGTAGAGTGAGAAAACGGTGTTTGAACAAAAATTCGGTTCCTCGGTAGTGGTTTTTTGTTCACATGCGGCAATTTCACTCTGATTTTTAATAGCCGCCCTAATCTTCTCAGCCGGCTATTATAGCGCTCCTATTTTTTTTACAATTCAAAGAATTTTTACAATTCAAAGAATTTGAATTGTATTGGGGCGCTGTCTTTTTTTTTAAGATCTGTTCACACATTTTCATGATATTTGAAGTCAAATTGGAGTAGTGATTTTGGTCACGCCGAAACAGGAAATGGAGCGAAAAAGCGAGTGGTTTTTTGGGCGTTTTTTTTCGCTCTAATTTTAAAGTAGAGTGAGAAAACGGTGTTTGAACAAAAATTCGGTTCCTCGGTAGTGGTTTTTTGTTCACATGCGGCAATTTCACTCTGATTTTTAATAGCCGCCCTCATCTTCTCAGCCGGCTATTATAGCGCTCCTATTTTTTTTTACTTCGTCGAATAAAAAAATGTTTCGCTTTACCTCATTTTGCCGCCTTTTCAACATTTTGCGTGAGATCTTTTTGACTTCTCTAGGCTAGTTTCTCTCTTCTCCCATTCTGCTAAAAGTGATTTTGAACATCAGTTGCTCAGCAAAGCAATTCAAAATGAACAGAGTCAGTATAAAAAATTGAAGTCAGAAGTAGAAACGGGATAAACCCATAAAGCCCAATTTTAGATGCCCGCTAGTTGAACGTCAATCCTATAAGTCTTAGTTACCATCTCTAATGCTTATTGGTATTGATATTAGCCCCTGTAGCCTCTCTCTAAAACAGAAGTATGTTCAACCACGAAATGCCATCAAAATAAATCGGACTTAAAAAAATGTTTTTGCACAAAAATCTTTTTTTTTCAATATCTTCTGTTATTTCACTCCCAATCATGCTTATTGGAATCAACGGCGGCTATTTTCCGGCAATCTGCCGGGTATGTTTACTGTTTTTTCAATTTTTTGGATTGGATTTTTTTCTAAATCGTTTTCCCAATCCATTCACAGCTCATTCTAGACCTAGTTTTTTGTTTGAATTAATTTTTAATTTCTCGCTAGTGGTTTTTTGTTTTTTTGGTTCACATGCAGCATTTTGACATTGATTTTCTGTTTTTTCTTGTTTTTTATCTGATTTTTTCTAAAATGGTTTTCTCAATTCACTCATAGTCCATTCTAGGTCTAGTTTTTCTGTTTAGTCAATGAAAATTCTTTGAATTATACGTCAGGACTTGTCCTGCTATGTTTTTTTACTTCGTCGAATAAAAAAATGTTTCGCTTTACCTCATTTTGCCGCTTTTTCAACATTTTGCGTGATTTCTTTTTGACTTCTCTAGTTTCTCTCTTCTCTCATTCTGCTAAAATTTATTTTGAACATCAGTTGCTCAGCAAAGCAATTCAAAATGAACAGAGTCAGTATAAAAAATTAAAGTCAGAAGTAGAAACGGGATAAACCCATAAAGCCCAATTTTAGATGCCCGCTATTTGAACGTCGTTCCTATAAGTCTAAGTTACCATCTCTAATGCTTATTGGTATTGATAGTAGCCCCTGTAGTCTCTCTCTAAGAAACAGAAGTACGTTATGTTCAACTACGAAATGCCATCAAATTAAATCGGACTTAAAAAATGTTTTGTACAAAAATCTTTTTTTTTTCAATATCTTCTATTCTTTCAATCCCAATCATGCTTATTGGAATCAACGGCGGCTATTTTCCGGCAATCTGCCGGGTATGTTAACTATTTGAACAGCGAATGTTTTCGTGGAGAATTTTGCCTGGTCAAAAGTTAACTCACTTTATCATATCTACCAGATGGTCTGAGGCTCTTTAGTAACAATACAGTTTCTTTAAGTAGTCCTAAATGGATTCAATTTAGTAGCCGTAGATACGGAAGAAAACAGCTCAAAATTTAATCTTGGCAACATCTTTTTACCTCAATGGAAGATATTTGAGGAACATTTTTATTGAATTTACTGTTCAATGCACTGTACGCGTTCGGAAGAAACATAAAGTAGATATGCTCATTTTTCATGAAGCAAATTTAAATTTGAGTTTTGTTGAATGTATCTTTCGACCATGGCATCCGATGAATCAAACCTTTCATCTCATCATCGGAATCCATGTATGAGTCATGGGCAAACAATGTAATGGCCCGTTTGGTCCGTGTGTAACAGTTATTCATAACATTATTTGAGTGAGTTCTATGATTAAATTGGGTTATCGATCTTGTTTTCAAATGAGTTCTGAATTTCAAAACATGTTTCAGATCTTGAAGTTCCTCGACATGATGACCTGTTGGTGAATTTACATGAGAACATGGATAAACTGTCGAATCTTGTTGACAAATTGCCTGACATATTTCGGAAGAATGTACAAACACGCAGCGCACTTGGATCTGCGCTCACAGCCGGACAGAAGCTTTTAGTAAGTCCTTTTTAATTGCTCTCGAACGAAGTTTGAAGCGATAATGTTCCGTTTGACCGGTTTGTTCTAGAACATTCTTTCGACTTCAGCTTTTTTGAGTGACTTTTTCACGGTTGACTTTTTGATTTTTTTTGTGATTTGAAATGCATGCATTCACAGAAATTAAGTTGTTGCTATACTTTTTTAACGTGGTAGATATGGATGATGTCAACAAGGATGAGGAAATGGAAAAGAATTGATAAGAATAAATTGTCTTCTGGTGCTATTATCAGAATAATTAGACATTTTAATGACCTCTACTCATTAATTTAAGAGCATCACTCCTGAGAGATCACTTTTAGGCGAGATGGCCCCTTTTTCACGCGCAAGCGTAAGAAATTGGAAGTTTTGTCCGTTTTTTAATAGTTAAAATTTATAGCGGAAAAATTTCCTTACCCTTATTCATTGTGATTGAGAAAACAAAATTTATGAGAAAGAAGTATGTGTCATTACTTAAGGTTGAATTTATGATGAATATGAAAATTCATAAGCAGCAATTATGGACAGAACAACGATAGTTTCCTCATTTTTGTCATATGTTAGAAATTGTATCCAGAAGGTCGTGTTGGTGGATTTCTTCTATGGCATTTATATAATGTTTCAGGCCAGCACGGGTGGCAGGATAACAGTATTCCAGTCAGTGTTGCCATCATTGGGTCCTGGAAGACTCAGCTCTCGAGAAGATCCTAACGAGCGCGCATCCACGGTATTGAGCAATTCCTTTCAACGCCTAATGTTTTAGTTACGCTAAGAACGCAAAATGGTTCCTAAAACAAAGCTGGGATGTTACTTCAAAAGAGCTGGACCAGTTCTTATTGAGCATGTTTGACTTGATCAGAGCGCGACGTTTTGCACAGCTTCAATGTTTAACTGTGGAAACGGGAAGATTCTAGTTTTTTCTTCGAAAGCTAACGATTTTAGGCATTTATTTTTAAGGAGTGTTGTTTTTTCGAGCGATAACAATCATAGTATCTGTTTTTGTAGGAGATCAAGAATCTGAAGCCAGCTACTGATTTCTACAAGTCGTTGGCTCTCACCTGCAGTGGAAACCAGACAGCGATAGATCTCTTTGCCATCAACTCAGAGTACATCGACATGGCAACGCTGAGTAAGTTGCTACGCAACAGTTCTCAAAATTTAATTATTAATAGCCGCCCTCATCTTCTCAGCCGGCTATTATAGCGCTCCTATTTTTTTGCAATTCAAAGAATTTGAATTGTATTGTGGCGCTGTCTTTTTACGACTCGAAGAGGAGTATTGGTTTTCTTAAGGTTTTTTTTTTTTTTACCGGAAGTACTATTCGTTCAGACGCTTTTTTGACCTAAAAGCGAAAGCGAGAAAAATTGCCGTGTGAACTATTTTTTTCTGAGCGAGAGAAGTTTTTTGATCATGAGCTGCGTTTAGTGAATGACTTTTTGACTTTGAAAAGTAGTTTTTGACTGAATGGCACATATAGATAACCGTTTTTAGCCGTTTTTCGTCTAAATGGCCCATTTTTTTGCTTGTAATTTGGTTTTTTGTTCGAAATGATTTTTATTCGATGCTATATTCAAATGTAAACCTTGGAAATTATTAGCACAGTGTTTTGCAGAGCCTGAAAACGCGTTTCAAGTTCCATATTGGCATAAATTTCTTGATTTTATAATTAATTTTTGGCTTTTTTCCTATTATTTTCTTAATTTGTGGATCTTTTGGCCGTCTTTTTGTCAAGAATCAGTCAATATGACAACTTCCCGTTTACAATTCATATACTCAATGCCTCTTTTCACCTCGATGTAATTTTGTTTTTATAAAATTGTACATATGCTAATCCGATTTTGGTAGCTTTTTTTCCTATTTTTCTCAGTTTTTTGTCTGTATTTTGGTTTTAATTACTAGAAATATTCTTTTTGTGCAACTTGAGGGGCTTTTATTTCGTTTCAATATAAACGTCAATAATTTTTTAGCATTAAATTTTTGAAAAACCGTTAATTTTATAAATGCAGTCCTGAAAATTTTTTTACATTTTTTTTGCAAAATGTTTCAATGTTTCGTATGTTTGATTTCTGCTTTTTCTTTTTTTAGCTGTTCAGGAGGATAGATTTTTGTCTGGGATGAATAGTTGTCTTTTCTATGTCTCGAATGCTGAAAAATGAAATGGTGTTAGTTTTTCTTGTTGTTTTAAATTTGATTTTTAAACTTTCAAAACTTTTAAACTTTGATTTGAACTTTCAAAAATCAAGAATTAGTCTTTGTTACGGTGTTCCTTACATTGTTTCCATTTTTTTCACATTCTAGGTTGTATCATTCTAGCTCTGTCCTGGCACCTACATTTATACTGGTTATATTGATTTTTTCAGTTATTGACAAATTGAATGATTTCGGCTTTTTCTTAGATTTTCGTCATTCCTTTGGGTTGCAATTGATTTCATTCAACATAAGGCAGTACTAAGAGTTTACTAGAAAACCTTCTCCAAAATTTCCACTTATTACTTTTTATTGTATTTTTTCCGACCTTGGTATTGTTCTTAAACATTTTTTTGCCTTTAAATATTACTCTGTTGCTTTTCTATGATTATTTTAATTTTTGAATTAGTTTGAAATCATGTTGTCTATCATATATACAAGATAAAAAAGTATATGTTGTTTTTGTCTAAATTGCAAAGATGAGAAATCTAACTGTAGTAGTTTTTCTGGTTCTTAACTTTGAGCATTATTTTTTGAAAAATTTAATTTAGTTTCTAAGTTATTATTATCTGCCGTTTGCAGTAGCGATCTTTTTGAGATTAGAATCATGAATTTTTTGAGGTAAGTTGATAGCCCTTTCAGCTTTTTGAGACTATCAGTGTTTTGACTATCCTAGTTATTTTGCACTTATCCTTCCCAAACGTTTTCAATAATAAATTTTTTTGCGGCATTTTGTTTCTCTTGGTGACAGTGGTTTAAATTTCACCAATTTTTAGATCAGACCGCGGGGGGGGGGGGGGTGAAACCATTCTAAAGGGAATGGTTTCAGCTGCAAATAGGGTTTTTGTCAAGTTTTTACGCTTCGAGTCGCTTCCGGAATTCTTCCGGCTGTTTTTTTTTAAGATTGTTCACACATTTTCATGATTTTTGAAGTCAAATTGGAGCAGTGATTTTGGTCACGCCGAAACATGAAATGGAGCGAAAAAGCGAGCGGTTTTGTGGCGTGAATTGTTTCGCTCTAATTTCAAAGTAGAGTGAGAAAACGGTGTTTGAACAAAAATTCGGTTTCTCGGTAGCGGTTTTTTGTTCACATGCGGCAATTTCACTCTGATTTTTACTGTTTTTTCAATTTTTTGGATCGGATTTTTTTTCTAAATGGTTTTCCCAATCCATTCACAGCTCATTCTAGGCCTAGGTTTTTTGTTTAAATTAAATTCTCATATCTCGCTGGTGGTTTGTTCACATGCGGCATTTTGACATTGATTTTCTGTTGTTTTCTTATTTTTTTGATCTGATTTTTTTTAAAAAATGGTTTTCTAAATTATCTCACAGTCCCTTCCAGGTCTAGATTTTCTGTTTAGTCAATGAAAATTCTTTGAATTGTACGTCAGGACTTGTGCTGCTATTTTTTTTTAAGATCTGTTCACACTTTCATGATTTTTGAAGTCAAATTGGAGTGGTGATTTTGGTCACGCCGAAACAGGAAACGGAGCGAAAAAGCGAGTGGTTTTGCGGCGTGAAATTTTTTTGCTCTAATTTTAAAGTAGAGTGAGAAAACGGTGTTTGAACAAAAATTAGCTTTCTCGCTATTGGTTTTTTGTTCACATGCGGCAATTTCACTCTGATTTTTACTGTTTTCTCGATTTTTTGGATCGGATTTTTTCTAAATGGTTTTTCGAATCCATTCATAGTTCATTCTAGGCCTAGTTTTTTGTATGAACCAAATTTCCATTTCTCGCTAATGATTTTTTTCTTGACATTTTGACATTGATTTTCTGTTTTTTTTTTTGTTAAATTTTTTTTTCTGATTTTTTTGAAGTGGTTTTTTTAATTCGCTCATTTTAAGGTCTAGATATTTGTTTAGTCAATGAAAACTCTTTGAATTGTTCTTCAGGACTTGTCCTGCTATGTTTTTTTACTTCGTCGAATAAAAAAATCGCTTTACCTCATTTTGCCGCTTTTTCAACATTTTGCGTGATATCTTTTTGACTTCTCTAGGCTAGTTTCTCTCTTCTCTCATTCTGCTAAAAGTTATTTTGAACATCAGTTGCTCAGCAAAGCAATTCAAAATAAACAGAGTCAGTATAAAAAATTGAAGTCAGAAGTAGAAGCGCGATAAACCCATAAAGCTCAATTTTAGATGCCCGCTATTTGAACGTCGTTCCTATAAGTCTTAGTTACCATCTCTAATGCTTATTGGTATTGATAGTAGCCCCTGTAGCCTCTCTCTAAGAAACAGAAGTAGGTTATGTCAACTACGAAATGCCATCAAATTAAATCGGTCTTAAAAAATGTTTTTGTACAAAAATCTTTTTCATTATCTATTCTTTCAATCCCAATCATGCTTATTGGAATCAACGGCGGCTTTTTTCCGGCAATCTGCCTGGTTTGTTTTTCTTTTGCAGCTTAGCAAATTTCAAGAGCTGGGAAAAGAGTGGCGATATTGTCAAACAGAGCGAGAGAAATGTGAAAAAATTCGCGTTATAAAAAACAAACGAGTAAAAGTTTTCTATCATGCAATTTTTATAGTTTTAATTCCAACTTTTTTGGCCTGAGGGGTTTGTCTCGCAAGTATTTGTAGACGTAGATGCATTTTTTAGCTATTTTTAACATTTTGACGTCTTAGATTTTAGAATTTCAAGTTCCTTGTTGACGGAGTTCTTTTCTATAGCTGCGAAGCTGTAAGCTGAGTGGACCTATATTGCGGTGATCTTGGTTTTTTGTTTCGTCGTCTGACGCTTTTTTTCCTTTTACATTTGTTAAGACAGCAAAGCTGTAAAGATCAAATTTTCTGAATGACTTCTTATTTCTCACTAACTCTGCGGCTATTATTTAGGCGCTCTTCTTACATATCAAAGAATTTGAAATGTATTGTGGCACTGTCTTTTTTTTAATAGCCGCGAAGCGATAGCTGAGGCTAATATTGGCCTTCTTTTGGTTTTTTTATTTCGTCAAAATTTTTGTTATGACCATATGACGTCACAGCCACTTCAAATCTGCTGTTTGTTCTTTTCTTTATTCAATTTCAACTGAATTGCGAACGTGACGTCATTTTTCGCTCTTAGTGGAGCTAGTATTTTTGTTCATTCGTGTGATTAAATTTTTGGTCACACGTGACTTACCTCAATCTTGAAAATGACTTCCTCACTCTGAAATTGACTTTTGTTTACTTTTATTCAAAGAGATAAGGTCAAATGAGTGATTGTCACTCTAATTGAAGGTTAATTAAGAGCAGCAAATAGAAACAGCAATAATTCATACAGATTCTTAATGAAAATTTAACGTCTCAATCCTTAATGAAAAAAATAAGTTTCTTTTTTTGGTCTGTGTTTTTTTAAACCTTTTTGAGACTACAGATCTATGAAGCGATTGCGGCTATTTTCTTGCAATTCGCCAGTTATGTTTAAGATCTGTGCACAATCTTTCATGATTTTGTATCGGAATTTTTCTGTGCACAATCTTTATTGTATCGGAATTTTTTTCCAAATGGTTTTCCTAATCCATTCATAGTTCATTTTAGGCCTATTTTTTTGTTAGAATTAAATTTACAATTCTCGTAAGTGGTTTTTTGTTCTCGCTAGCGGCATTTTGACCTTGATTTTCCTGTTTTTGTTTCTTCTTAATGGCCGCATTAGCGTTTCCCGGCGGCTCTTCTTGTGCTCCTAATTTTTTTTGTCTAACAGATTTTTGTTTCGTCTTACCCTTACTTCTTGGACTTTTTCAATGACTTCAGTGACCTCTACTGATTTGCAGTTGAAATTTATGTTTCTGACGTCATTTCTGCTTTTTGGTTAATTGCGTGATTTACCCCACTCAAAAACATGACTTCTGAGCTCACTTTTGGAACTTTAAATTTTATGAACATTTACTAATTAAAAGTCACTAGTTTGCATCTAAGTAGTGCCAAACTTATATGAGTAATAGAGTCTTGAGTTTTAATGTCGAATATTAATTTTGAAAAATCTCCAATAGGGCTTTTTCCTTGTAGAGCAAATGTGTCTCATAAAAATGACATTTCGAATCTAACCCAAAAAGTCTAGTGGTCTATTAAAAAGCTGGTGGTCGATCTGTCAATCCTATTTCTTTAGTTGTTTCGATACATGGTAGGCCACAAGCGTCTATCGCGGCTATTTTTCGGCAATCTGCAGGCTATGTGTATTGTTTTTTTTTATCTGATGTTTTTTAGAAATAGTTCTGAATTCACTTATAGTCCGTTCTAAGTCTTGTTTTTTGCTTAGCCAGTGAAAATTCTTTGAATTGTACGTCAGGACTTGTTCTGCCATGTTTTTTTAAATTGTTTTTTTCTTTGGTCATGTTTTTCGTTTTACATAAGTCACGATTTTCACGTTTGACTTCTGGCTTACTGCACTCACTGTTTGAACTGAATGGATTTTAAATTCTTTCACGCATTGAATTATTTAATGTAGTGAATACGATCAATGTGAAGATAGCGAAATCAAAAGAGCGAGATTAACCGTTAAAGCCTGGCCATTAAGTCATAGTGCATTAGGTTATCAAAGTTCATTAGACTTTGCTAGCTGACATTGGTTTTAAGCTTATTAACTTTCAGTTTAAAAGCTGAATTAAGTATAGTTTTAGAATCTAACTGTAACTGCACGCCAAATTAACAATTTTGACACTGAAAAAAGAAACAGAAAATTTGGTCAATTTGTCTCATGTCCCTTTTCTGTTTCAATCAATACCGATGTGCAGCCAGCTTGTCAACAGCAGCTATTTTCCAGCAATCTGCCGGCTATGTTTAGATTTTGATCATACGTGTTTTAACTTCACTTAATAAATTGACTTTTGCACTTTAAAACTTAATTAAGTTTAATCTGAATTAGTTCAAGGCCAAAAGAACTCATATGTGCAGCATAGGTCCCTTATAAAATGACTTATGTGGAATGATTTTTAACAGTCTTTATTAATTTATCGCGGAATATTTCTTAAATAGCTTTTTGAGCGGCATCGATTTTTCAATCAATTCTGATCTGTATTTGATTGTATCTCTATTGTACGGCACGCAAGTCTATTTCGCAGCTTTTCCGGCAATCTGCCGGCTATTTTGTCCAAATAGAGTTTATGGAGTTTGTTGAAAAAATTTATATCATTAAACCAATTGTCGAGTATTTTCAGTTTTGCTTTTTTCACAATTGTCCGAGTTCTATTGGTGGCTTTGATGATATTTTATTGGTATCGTCTTGATGGGCCAGGCTTATCAAATGATGGAAACAATTTTGTACACAAAACTATTCAGGTTTTTAATGGCCGCCTTCAAAGAATTTTAATTGCATTTGGGCGCTGTCTATTTTCACGATAACTTCATTCTTTTTGGATAAGTCAGATTAGACTGATGAGGTTTCACTCATAAAGAGGAAGTTGAATGAAAAGGTGGCAATTTTCCGGCAATGTGCGTCTATTTTGTTAATATTTTCAACTCTCTCATTCGAGGTGATTCATTTCAGGTGGAATGTCCAGATTTTGTGGTGGAAGCGTGCAGATGTTTCCAAATCTGTCGCCTAAATCGCCGCAGCTGGAAAGACTGGAGAAAGATTTCACTCGATATCTCACTAGAAAGCTCGGGTTCGAGGCGGTGTTGAGAGTGCGTTGCACAAGAGGTAAGGAATCGTGCAATTATATTTGAAAGGGAGCCAAAAAGATGGTATCGGACATGTAGAAAAAAATGAGTGGGTTTTAGGTGGGGTTTGTAATCCAGCTGAGAGCGACGTCTTTGAAAAGAATAAAAATATTTTCAAACAATTCTTTTTTCAATGCAAATAATTTTGACGTGAGTGAGCGTGAGTTTATTCGAGTTTTCGATTTGATGAATCGCAGTTCTAGCATGAGGTTTGATCCGGTTTGTGTTGTGTGATTAGGATTGACAGTATCTGACTTCTACGGGAACTTCTTCGTGCGGTCCACGGATCTGCTGGCATTCCCGAATGTGAATCCTGATGCAGGAGTGGCCATGCGAGTGAGGATAGAGGACAATCTCACAAGTGCATCTCATTGCTGCTTCCAAGTTAGTATATTGAACTCTGCTATTGATATTTGAAGTCACTGCGAATACAAGTCTTCTTAGAAATTAAGATTAAAAAATTCCGCTGTCAATGAAAAAAACTGCTCGTGGTATAATGAGATGATACGATCGTGGTTGTAATGGGAGAATGCGCGCCTGATGTAAAATCTAAATTTATTACCAACTTTTAAGTGTCGATTGGTTGTAACCCCTGAGTGTTTTCTACTCCGAATATAAGGATTAAAAGGATCAATTCTCCCAAGCTTTGTTGGCAATTAATTAACGTGCTATTTAACTTATAAATTGTGATTGGGGGCCATAAAAACGGGGGGGGGGGGGGCAGATGAGATCGTAAATTTTACTATGCTCAAAGATTCGCTCACTCTCAATGACTCAATGAAAAAATCCGTTCATTTGATTACGTGTTGTAATGAAAACAGTTGATCGTTGTCAGAATAGGTGACTGCCCACTTGATGAAAAAGTCTACATTTACTACAAACTTTAAGTTCCGATCGGTTGTCACCATTGGGTATTTTGTACGACAAATATAAGGATTAAGGTACCAGGGAGCTGAAATTCCTCAGCGCCCATTTCGTCCTGATCATAAAAGCAGGCTCTCAAATACAACGACAAACTGCCCGCGCTGTAGGGTAAACCTTATTGTGCGCTAGATGGATTAAAAACTCAATAGAGGCTCTAGCGATAGCGATTAATTAATTTGAGATTAATTAATTTGAGATAGCGATTAATTAATTAATTAATTTTTTGAGAATCAGCGAGACATTTTAGCCTGCTATTATTGAGAGAAACCATTGTAACAAGCTAAGATTTAAAAATCACGAAAACTGTTGTGCTACTTAAATGATAAACATGTGAGTGTTTTGTTTGCAGGCGGCATTGCTGTACACAAGCACGAAAGGTGAAAGACGCATTCGTGTTCACACTTTGTACCTGCCTATGGCCAATGGGGTGCAGGATGTCGTTGCCTCAGCAGATGTACAGGCAGTCTCTTGCTTCTTAGCACAAATGGGTTAGTTGTAACCAGATTGACAAGATATCGAAAACAGTTTATTTTTACTCAAGAAACGTCCAGAATACGTATTCTTTAAGTTGATCGAATGTTTGGTCGAAATTGATTCAAAATACTTACTTTTACAATAATGGGCAAATTTTTTTATTGCAGCTCGGTAGTATGCCTTTTAATGGCGGCAAGTTTGTGGCTATTATATTAGACCTGTAGTCTTTTTGCGCAATTTTTGTTTGATCAAATCTTTGCCTTACGTTTTCAACCCTTTGTCCTCAAAACAGGATAAACAGGTAAAGACCGGATTGGATTGACGTAAGTCACGGAGCAGGGATTTACTAGTCTCTCAAAAACAGAAAATCATGTAAGGGACAATTTTTGGGCGGCTTGAACCCCATCAAGTCTGCACACTCCACTCCTAATATATCCACTCATGCTTTCAAGCTGGCTACCACTGACGACAACCAGCGGCCTGTCATTTGGAACAATTCGCCCGAACTTAGTTTTTTTTATAGCTGCGAAGCTGTCAGCTGAGCGAAGCTATATTGCGGTGCTCTTGGTTTTTTTTACAATTCAAAGAATTCGAAATGTATTGGGGCGCTGTCTTTTTTTTAAGATCTGTTCACACATTTTCTTGATTTTTGAAGGCAAATTGGAGTAGTGATTTTAGTCACGCCGAAACAGGAAATAGAGCGAAAAAGCGAGTGGTTTTGCGGCGTGAATTTTTTTCGCTCTAATTTTAAAGTAGAGTGAGAGAATGGTGTTTGAACAAAAATTCGGTTTCTCGGTAGTGGTTTTTTGTTCACATGCGGCAATTTCACTCTGATTTTTACTGTTTTTTCGATTTTTTGGATCAGATTTTTTTTCTAAATGGTTTTCCCAATCCATTCACAGCTCATTCTAGGCCTAGTTTTTGTTTGAATTGAATTTTCAGTTCTCGCTAGTGGTTTTTTTGTTCACATGCGGCATTTTGACATTGATTTTCTGTTTTTTTTCCCTTAATTTTTGATCTGATTTTTTAAAATGGTTTTCTCAATTCACTCATAGTCCATTCATGGTCTAGTTTTTCTGTTTAGTAAATGAAAATTCTTTGAATTGTACGTCAGGACTTGTCCTGCTATGTTTTTTTTGTTTCGTCTTTTTTCGTTTTACATTTGTTCACACAGCAAAGCTGAAGAAGTCAAATTTTCTGAATGACTTCTTCCTCTCACTAACGGCATTTGCGCGCGTGACGTCATTTCTCACTCGCTTTAGCAAAAGTTTTTAGGTTATTTGCATGATCAGATTTTGATCATACGTGACTTACCTCACTCAATAAAATGACTTTTGCACTTTAAAACTTAAGTTTAATCTGAATTTGTTTAAGGTCAAAGGAACTCATATGTGCAGTAGAGGTCCTTAATAGGAAGCTTCTGCGGAATGAATTTTAACAAGGTTTGTTAATTTATCGCTAAGTGATTTTGTACCTAGTTTTTTGAGCGGCGTCAATTTTTTTTTCAATTTAGATCTGTATCTGTTTCTATCTCAATTTTATGGCACGCAGGTCTATTCTTTCGCAGCTATTCCGGCAACCTGCCGGCTATGTTCATAGTTGATGGATCGTGCGCAAGAGTAGCTGAAATGAGTTCAGAGGTCGTGATTTCGGCGTCTTTTTAATTGCTCTCAAACGAAGATTGTAGTCCTGTCGGTCTTTTTTTATGCGATTTTTCGCTTGATCGATTTTTCGTCTGACGCTTTTGACTTTTCATCCTCAAAAATGGAATAAACAGGTAGAGCCCAGTGGGCATTAAGTGTTCTTAGAGCCTCTCAGCTCTGTTTCAGCTCAAACTGTTTTGGAGACATACTTATAGTGTGAAGGGTGGTTCTTAGAGGTTGAAGACACCCCCACTGTTGACCCCCAACCCACGCCCCCACCGCGCTGCTGCCCCCCACTGTTGCCCCCTCCCTCCCCATCAGCCCTTCAGTGCACCCCCTTCCCATGGCTACGTTCGAACAACTGATCTCGCTAAAAAAACGCAATTTTATACTAATTTTCACGTTTTTTCATGCTTTTTGAAAATTTTTTTCATTTTTTTGACATTTATTTTCATGATTCAGGTTTTTCAGCCTAACAAAAAATCTACGTTAGGGTTTGAAAATAAGTTTTTGGCCATGGATTAGTTTGCAACATTTTTCACAAATTAAGCAGTTTTTTTGCAACTTGCTATTTTTCAAGTTTTTTGAATTTTTTGTCCTTTTTTAGATTTTTCCTGCCTCAAGAGCCACATAACCTCCTCTAGGGTTCGATTATAGGTTACTGCATAGCTTCTTGATGTAATGGCATGTTTTTCAAGTTTTGAGTTTCAGTCCTAGGTTCTTCAAATTTTTGGATGTTTATCAGCCAACTTTTGATTTTTTTGTCTTCTTGGAGTTTAACGATAGTTTCTGGCCAATGAAGTTTTTCAAGTCTTGTAGATGGGTTACTTGACCTAACTCCAGAGACAAAAAGTAGTTTTGGACGTTTTCACTGCGAAATCTGGAATCTTTTCTTTTAAATTTTGAAATATTTTGCAAATTTGTAAAATATCAGTTTTTTATTGGATTTATTCACTAACTAGGCTAGAAAACTAAAAGTTGCATAGTCGAGTCAAACGAAGGTAGCCTCACTAAACCGTGACTAGCTACTGACGAAGCCAACCGCTCGCCGGTCGTTCGAGAGCAATTCGCCAGACGTTAGTCGTTCATTTTACATTATGTAATTGAAAACTACTCAGATTTAATAATAGTTAGTCAAGTTTGTAATTTACTTATTAGTTGAGCTCAAACGATGTTTGTAGCAAGTATATTAGTCCTGTTGGTCTTTTTTAATGTGATTTTTTGGACAGAGCTGAAAGGCTCTAAGAGCACTTAATTCCCACTGGGCGCTACCTGTTTATCCGTTTTTGAGGACGAAAAGTCAAATGGGTCGGACGAAAAATCGGTCAAGGATAATTTGTAAGATTTCTAAAAGTTTGTGCACTCTGCCACTATTTGCGTTTAGCATGTAAGGCGTTAATTGCTGTCTTTAACGGCTCTTATTTAGTAGTTTTTGAAAAAAGTCGTTATCAGTAAATTTAGGTTTTGGTGTGTTCACTTCATAAAGAATAAAAAACTAATAATTTTCATAAGAACTGAAAAAAAGATGTTGTTTTTCATCTTTCAAAAACGCTCTTCGTTTGTTCTGTATGAGAAAGTGACAATCATTAAAGTATTTAATTTTTCTATTTATAGAAACGCCCATCGACCGGAAAAGATTAATTCGAATTGCAATTTCAATGTGCAGAGAAATAAAAAATAATTGTCTTCTAAATTTAGTAAAAAAAGTTTTTTTAATGTTTTACCTGGCGATGAATAAGTCCTCTAACTCACAAATTCTTCTGTATTGCAATATGCGAGAGGAATTTAGTTCGAACGACAGAAATACAAACAAAAAATGTAAGAAAAGATTTCCATCTTTACTGTTCAATCTGACGAAATAAAAAGAATTGATGGCAAAAGTACTCTAGAATCTAGACAAGAATACATTTTTCTGCTTTTGGTAAGAGCACTTAATGCCCACTGGGCGCTACCTGTTTATCCGTTTTTGAGGACGAAAAGTCAAATGGGTCGGACGAAAAAGTTGATTTTTACTATTTTGATAGCTCGGAATTGCCGGAAGTCCTCTGTTTTCCTAAAAAATCTGTTGGTTACAGAGAAACACTTGTTCTTTTAATTGTTTTTCATCGGCAGAAACAGCATTTTAGAAAAAATTTGTAGACAAAAAAATGTCCAAATTTTTGGTTTTTCGAATTTTTAGGCTTGAGAGAGCACAGAATTGGTCCTGAATACTAAAGCTCCCTTGACCTAACTAATTTTACAGGAAATTTCACCATTCTTTAATTTCAATGCGATCTGTTAACCCCCACCTCCCCAGAGATTTTTGTTTTCGATTTTTCCCTCGAAACTCTAAAGCATTCCCCCCTTTTTCAATTCTCTGATTTTAATCAAAACTACATCCTGTGGACTATAAAATGTTTTTTCTCGACGATGCGTAAACAAGAACAGTGAAAATTTGACTGAATGATTTTTTTTTCAAACAAATAAAGAAAAAAACTGGATTGAGCAGTGCTGTGCAATGGACGTGCTGCAACCTATCAAATGAACGTTGTTTCATGGTGTGTGGGAGAAACGTACGAGTAGATAGCGGACAAGAACATTTGTTAAAGTACAGTGTAGAATTAAAAAGATACATTCTTAGTCGGCGACTATCCTTGAAAAAAAATTGTTGCTGTTGTTTTCTTAGAGCAACAACAAAGCCAAGAGTGCTTGGATTAGTAGCCTTGAATTATAAATTTTATGAGAATTTTAAATTTTCGATGTGTACAACCGAAATGTTCCATCTAAAAGCTGCATGTAACGTTTTTTTACCAATTGTAGAGATGATTATGTAAACTAATTTCCACTTTAAAATCAACGTCCGACAAAATTTTTTAAGCAATACAAATAGTCTCATTTCTATCGGCTTTTGCATTTCTATCTTCGACGAACAATTGCTTCATTAAGATTAACCTACCCGACAGATTGCCAGATTATAGCCGCAATTGATTCTCATGATCGCTATTGGGACTGAATGAAGCAAAAAAATGGAATCAGTTTTCATCAATTTGATCCGCATCAGACATTTAGTAATACCTTACAACCGAGGAATACCCGTTTATTCCGCATGAGACAACACCAAATCCAAGTAAAGGGTACTTTTGTGTCGCTTGCGGCATTCTGGTTATAAGTTCGTTGCAATTTTTGCTTGAACGGGAGGAACTGGTAAAGCCTGAGGGCATTAAGTGTCTGAGCAGCTCTCTTAGGTCCTTAGGAGGCCCTGAGTGTACGGTTCGGCAGATCTGCCGAGGAACCGTTTACAAGGCATCTGTTCACACACTTTCTAACTTGAACTGGTGTACAGTAAAGAAGAAGGGAATGGACCATGTTGAAAAGTGTGAATTAGGATCAGCAAAGGGCATGGAGCACTGCGGCTATTAATTAGGGCACCCGATGATGGGTGATTAATGTCATGCCATATGGAAAGATATGACAGAGTTCAAGCTGCCTTACTACGCATGTAAGGAGAAGACTATCTAGTCATGCTAAATTGTTTGCTGGCAAGTGACAAAAATGAAGAACTAGAAATACTAGAAAACTTATTGCGAGAGAAGTGAACGTCTAGAAACTATGCTCATGATACAATTAGTGGTGATTGTGATCAAACTTCGGTAGTCTAAGAATGGGATGTCAGTTCGCTCCATTATCAACGTGCTACGCTTGTCTCATTTAAAAATTCTCTTAGAATGTCCACGCTGTCGCTAGTCCAGTGCCTTTTGATGTTGAAAAGATGTGTCAAAAGAAGCTGGCATAATGCGTGGAGCCAAGATAATATGCAGTTTTGTTTCAGCTGTTGACCGGAGTCTGGACTCGACAATTGGCGATGCCAGAGACGCTCTAGTGAACGCAGTTACAGATTGTCTGGCCGCCTACCGTGCTTCGTTGCCAGGCCATGCTTCGAGCGGCACGGTGTTGGTTGCGCCACCCTCGTTGTCCCTCTTCCCGCTATACATTGGTGGACTGTTGAAAACTCGGGCGCTAAGAGTGGGTGCGAGCACTAAGTTGGATGACAGACTGGCATCAATGATTGAGATATTGTCGATGCCAGTGTTTCATGTCATGCATATGGTTTATCCTCCCTTGTATCCCGTCCATAACATTCATCACCAGGTATTCAAAACTTTATTCATATAGAAGGAAAATCATAATTTCTAAAATTAGGCAGCTTTAGGTTGAACTAGTCTCAAATATAGGTTTTATTAATAGCCGCCTCAGCTTCTCAGCCGGCTATTATAGCGCTCCTATTTTTTTTACGACTCGAAGAGGAGTGTTGGTTTTCTCTCGATCTTTTTTTTTACAGGAAGTAGTTTTGTTCACGCGGCATTTTGACCACGATTCGAAGAGGAGTGTTGGTTTTTACGACTCGAAGAGGAGTATTGGTTTTCTTAAGGTTTTTTTTTTACCGGAAGTACTATTCGTTCAGACGATGTTTTGACCTAAAAGCGAAAGCGAGTAAAATTGCAGTGTGAACTAATTTTTTCTGAGCGAGAGAAGTTTTTTTGATCATGCGCTGCGTTTAGTGAATGACTTTTTGAGATTGAAAAGTAGTTTTTGACTGAATGGCACATAGATAACCGTTTTTAGCCGTTTTTTCGTCTAAGTGGCCTAGTTTTTTTGCTTGTAATTCGGTTTTTTGTAGAAATAATTTTTAATCGATGCTATGTTGAAATGTAAACCCGGGAAATTGTTAGCACAGTATTTTGCATAGCCTGAAATTGCGTTTCAAATGCGAAATTGGCACATATTTCTTGATTTTTTAGTTAATTTTTGTTTTTTTTTCTATTAATTTCTTCATTTTTGGATCTTTTAGCTGTTTTTTTATCAGTTAATATGGCAACTTCCCTTTGATAATTCATATACTCAATGCCTCTTTCTACCTCGATCTAATTTTGTTTCATAAAATTGAACATTTGCTAATCCGATGTTCGTAGTTTTTTGCAATTTTTTTTCAGTTTTTTGTTTGTATTTTGCTTTTAATTACTCGAAATAGTATTTTGGGGAAAATGAGGGACTTTAATTTCGTTTCAATAAAAATTCAATCATTTTTTGGTGTTAAGTTTTTGAAAAAACAGATAAGTTTTTTTCATAAATGCAGTCTTAAATATTTTTTGACCACTTTTTTGAAAAATGTTTCATTGTTTCGTATGTCTGAATTCTGCTTTTTCTTGTTTTATTCTGTTCAGCAGGCTGGATTTTTGTCTCGAATGACTCGTTGTCTTTTCTATGTCTCGAATGCTGATCAATGAAATGTACTCGTTTTTCTTGATTTTTTAAATTTGATTTTTAACTTTCAAAAATCAAGAACTGGTTTTGTTACGGTGTTCCTAACATTGTGTCCATATTCTTCACATTCTCGTTTGTATCATTCTGGTTTTGTCCTGGCACCTACTTTTGTTTTCGTTATATTGATTTTTTCAGTTGTTAGAAAATTGAATGAATTCAGCTTTTTCTTAGATCTTGGTTTCTTCGGTTTGCAATTGATTTAATTCAAAATAAGGCAGTACTGGGAGTTTGCTAGAAAGTCGTTTCCAACATTTTGACTTATTACTATTCATTGCAATTTTATTCCGGGCTGGGTATTGTTTTTAGACGAATGTTTGCCTTTGAATATTATTCTGTTGCTTTTGTTTTTCTATGATTAATTTAATTTTTGAATTAGTATGAAATCTTGTTGTCTAGCATATATACAACAAGGAAGAATCATGTTTTATTTTTGTCTTAATTGCCGTGATTAGAAATCTAATTGTAGTGGTTCTCTGATTCTTAAGTTTGGGTACTCTTTTTTGAATAATTTTGACTTTCCTGTCTTTTTGAAAAGTTTTTTATCTGCCGTTTGCTTTCGCGATCTTTTTGAGATTAGAATCATTAATTATCTGAGGGCAATTGATGGCCCTGTCAGCTTTGTCAGGCTATCAGTTTTTTGACCATCCTAAATATTTCAGTTTTTTTAACCTTACCAAACGTTTTCAAAAATAAAATTTTGCTGCATTTTCTTTCTCTTGGTGACAGTGGTTTAAATTTCACCGATTTTTAGATCAGACCCGCGGAGGTAATGAGTTAATGGTTTAATACAAAAGCTATTGGCTTCAGCTTTTTGTGAAGTTTTGGTGCTTCGAGTCGCTTCCGGAATTCTTTCGGCTATGTTCTCTCGGTCTTTTTTTACAGGAAGTAGTTTTGTGCACGCGGCATATTGACCACGACTCGAAGAGGAGTGTTGGTTTTCTCTCGGTCTTTTTTACAGTAAGTAGTTTTGTTCACGCGGCATTTTTGACCTAAAAGCGAAAGTGAGAAAAGCTGTCATGGTGAACAGATTTTCGCTAAGTGAAAGAAGTTTTTTGATCATGCGCTGCGTTCAGTTAATGACTTTATGACTTTGAAAAATATTCTTGAGAGAACGGTGAATATAAAGAACCGTTTTTAGCCGGTTTTTCGTCCGTTCGGCTCAATTTTTTTTACTTGAAGTTTGGTTTTTTTTTCGAAATTGTTTTTGATCAGTGCTGCGTCAATATGTAACTTTATAAAATTGATACCACAAAATGTTCAAGAGCCTAATAATATTCAAGTGTAGAATGGGCTCATGTTTCTTAATTTTAAACTTGATTTATAGATTTTTTCAATTATTTCCTGTTTGTACCTTCGAGCGAACTTTTTTCTGAAAAATAAATGTATATGGCAACGTTTGATTGGTAATTCGTGCATTGGAAAACTCTTTTGGACTTCTTTGTTTTCTCAAATTGTACACATACTACTCGTTTGTTTTTTGATGTCTAATCTTTGAAATTCAAGGGAAATTCGTTTCCTAGTTACAATTTTATTATTTTTTATACATAATTTTAATACTTTGACAATTTTTTTTGCAAAGTGTTTCAGTTTAGCGAATCTAAATAATAGCTAAATAAATATATGTACCTAATTTTGGATCAATAAATTTTTTAGTGTATTTCAAACAGAATAAAAAAGTCAATGCCGCATGAGAAAACTGTGTTTAGGCCTAACGGGTAAACTAATCGAAAAGCAGAGAAGAAAGAGCGATTTTCTGATCGTAATGTTAAAAACCATCGTATATATTAAAGACGATAAAAGTAGTTGTGAAAAAAATTTCGCTAATAGAACCAATTTTTTGATCACGTGCAGATTTTTCATAACAGTTTCTTAGTTTTAATGCCCTCTTTTCAATCAAAGGTGTTTCTGACAATTTTCTAATCTAGTAGTAGTGTTTTGGAAGCACTTTTGACCATCTGAAGCAAATATTACACTATTAGATTCAATCTTCATCTATTTTTACCATTTTGCCTATTTTAAGCTTTTCTTGCTTTTTGTATTCCTCTGTAAATTTTTTTATAATCTTTGAGGAGCTATGTGGTTGAAACAAGTTTTTGTAGCGGTTTTTGTGATCCTTCGTCATGAGCTATAAATTTTCAATTTTGAGAAAAACTGGCTAAATTCGAGCAAAATTTTGCAGTTTTTTTTCTACGTTTTTATGGTTTTTGACTTTCTTCCGACCTTACGCTTCCCGCTCTAGTCTTTCTCTGTCAATTCTAAGTGGAGAGTTTTTTTTTCGGTGTTGCTACTATGAACTGAAAGATGAAATCTAGTCAGGCAATTTTCTCAATCTTAAATTACCTTTTTTTCAGTTTGTTCTTAGCAGTTTCCAACAGTCAATTGATTTTTTCTCCCTCGTTTTGGTTGAGTGACTGATCTGGCAGAGAACGTTTGAAAAATAGTTTACCGAATAATAGTTGTGAAGAATTGTGAAAGCTAAACAGGTCACATATCACTTTATTAAATTAAACAAATTTTATAATTAATTTGTTTTTTTGCTCCTATATTTTACTTGTTGCTTATTACTCTCGAGTCAGTTGTTGGTTGGATGACTGATTTACGAGAGATTGTAAATAACGTTTTCCCCAAATTAATGGCTCGGAAATTGCATTTAGCGTTTGCAGAGATTTTTTGAGATTTCTACTTCAAATTTTTGTCCGTCATCTCCTTTCCCTTTCGAGTTTCTTTTTGTGAACCCATTTTATCGGGTTGTCTGTCAATTGTTATTATTTCGTTGCAAACTACCTGTATAACAGGTTCCCTTACCAATAGTTTTTTTCTGGAGTTGCCCCGAAAGTTTAATTTTATCAGTTTTTGTAATACTTATAATTTTCCTGTTTTTTCAAAATGCTCAGTATAATTAGGTGGAATATGCATTAGGTCAGTGAAGATGGCCACTTTTCTACTTCGAGTCAGTTCCGGAATTCTACCGGCTATGTTTTTGTACCTCGTCCAATAAAAAATTTTCGCTTTACCTTAGTTCGCAGCTTGTTCAACTTTTGCGTGAAATCTTTTTGACTTCTCCAGGCTAGTTTCACTCTTCTCGCATTCTGCTAAGTGTTTTTCGACAGCAGTTGCTCAGCAAAGCAATTAAAAATAAACAGAGTCATTATAAAAAAAGAAATCAGAAATAGAAACGGGATAAACCCATAGAGCCCAGTTTTAGATGCTCGTTACTCGAACTTGGTCTTAGTTATCATCGCTAATGCTTATTGATATTGATAGTAGCTCCTATATCGCCTCACTATGAAACAGGAGAATGTTCAACTGCTAAATGACATCAAAATAGTTTGCACTTTAAAATTGTTCTTCTACAAAAATCAATTTTATTATTTTCTCTTCTTTCAATCCCAATCTTGGTTATGGGAATCAACGGAGGCTATTTTCCGGCAAGCTGTCAGGTATGTTTTAAGATCTTATCGCTAATAAAGAAGAATTTCTCTGTTACAAACGAAATTAACGTAAGTTCTATTTCATTCAGCACAAAGGACAGTGAGCTGAAAAACTGGGCAATCTATAATTTGGTTCCATTGGTTACTTAGACAAGTGGTAACTTTATTTGATTCTTGACTAAATTTCGTTTGAGCTAAAAATAAAATATTTTTCTAATTTTCCAAGCAAGACTGTGGGGTAATTGAAAATACTTTATTATATAGCCTCTGATGGGGGGTTCTGATTCTGACGAGACACCTACAAATACAAACCCTGACACGACAAACTTCAGTTTCTCAGAGGGAGTGGTGCCAGAGCCTCCTCAGTTGCAGCTGTCTGCTGAGAGTCTTTCAAGGTGAGTGTTGTTTCAATCAGGTGACTGTATTAAACCAAAGATCTTTGAACCGGCTGTATTGAACAAAGGATATTTTTTGCATGGATTATTGTACGCTGTTGAAAACAACAATTGACGTCCAATAATTTTGCGTTATTGAACTTTTTGTGTGCTGTGGAACATTTTGATTGAATTAGGGCCGTATTTAACCATGTAAGGGATTTTCTTTTATTTAATTGCATTGACTTAGTTTTATTTTAGTTTTATTTTAAAAGACATCTAATTGAAAGTACAGCTGCATTCACAATTTGTCAAATCCTTCAATCACGAGTTTTTATTCTTACCTGACCAAAGTGGGGAGAATATAAACGAACATTTCACGCGTGCAAATTTGAAATGGACAGTTGAATTTAGAATTATTGAACTGCTGATCTGTTGAATTAATTACCATAGTTATGATAACCAAGTTAATTATAATTTAATTATAATAAAAATTTATTTTATAAATTTTCATTCTAGTTTTTAAAAGATTTAGGATTTTAAGTTTCATTTAATGGATTTTGTGTTCATTAATTGCATGGGCTGATTTTTAATGATGCTTAATACGATAATTTAAATTTCTAGGGACGGTGCGTATCTGTTGGATAAAGGCAAACAGATGATCATTCTGGTCAGGCAACAGGTGTCCATGAATTGGTGCATGAAGGTCCTCGATCTCCCCAATACAGCTTCAATTCCCGCTGGGGGAATGGTGAGTGCCGATAGTGTAATCTTATATTTTTTTTAAAAAAAAAGTGTTAAATTAAAAAAAAGCCGTGTCCGTTTAGAAACACCTTCCTGAATTGGACAATAATGTCTCGAAAGCCCTGAGGGCGTTCATCGACCACCTTTTGGACTCAAGGCCAAATCATGCTCCCATCCTCATTCTCAGGTAAGATGAGGAGTAATTTTTGTCCAAGCCTTGAATCAAAGTTCTTCAAGATCACACCATATATTTATAGTGTGTCATTTATTATATTCGAAAGTTCTAAATTTTAAAGGGAGGTTATTGACTTCGGCTGCTAGGAGTTTCACTTAAAATGATGTTGCGGTGAACTAATAATCAAGTGAACATCTGATCTCAGATATTTCTTTTGCTTCAATTAAGAGTACTGAAGGTTGATCAGCTTTAGTTGTAGCCTACAACTGTGATGTTTTTCGCAGCCTCAATTTTAAGGCGAGCTTTTTCTTCTGTTAATTTCAGCAGAAAAATTGGAGCCCCGGTAAAATTGCTGATAACTTTCTCAGAAAAACAGTTTAAATTAGGATTGTTAAAGTTGTGGAAAATTGGGGAACGCTTTCATGCTGGTTGAGATACTCTCTATGCGGCAATCAGCAAATGATGAATTCTCACTGGCTGAAATTTAGTGTGTCTGATTTTTAGAAATGTAGAGTTTTGATATATCAATCTCAGTTGTTTTACTGCTGATGAATTCATCTAATAAACGACACCACAGAACTTGTAGATGCTGAAATAAATGCGAATATCTCGAGTTCCTTCATCCGTCCGAATTCTCACTTTATGTGGTTATTTTTAAATTTTTTATTAATAGCCACCGTCAGCCTCTGAAACGGCAATTATTTAGGCGCTCTCCTTTTTTACAATTCAAATCATTTGAACTGTATTGGGGCGCTGTCTTTTTTTAATGATCTGTTTACACATTTTCATGATTTTTGAAGTCAAATTGGAGTGGTGATTTTGGTCACACCGAAACAGGAAGTGGAGCGAAAAAGCGAGTGGTTTTGCGGCGTGAAGTTTTTCGCTCTAATTTTAAAGTAGAGCGAGAAAACGCTGGTTGAACAAAAAATCGCTTTCTCGCTGGTGGTTTTTTGTTTACATACGGCAATTTCACTTCGATTTTTACTGTTTATTCTTTGGAGCGGATTTTTTTCTAAATGGTTTTTCCAATCCAATCATAGTTCATTCTGGGCCTAGTTTTTTGTTTAAACCAAATTGCCCTTTCTCGCAAGTGGTTTTTTGTTCACATGCGGCATTCTGTCATTGATTTTCTGTATTTTTTTTTTAAATTTTTTAATCTGATTTTTTCAGAAATGGTTTTCCCAGTTCACTCATACTCGGTTCCATGTCTAACTGTTAGTTTAGTCAATGAAAATTCTTTCAATTGTGCTTCAGGACTTGTCCTGCTACGTTTTTTTTATTCGCTTTACCTTTTGATCAAGTTTCCTGTTTTACATAAGTCACCATTTTCACGTTTGACTTCTGACTTACCTCACTCAGTGTTTCAACTGAATGGATTTTAAGTTTTTTTACGCATTGAATTATGCAATATATTGAATACTGTCGAGATCAGAAGAGCAAAATCAAAAGAAACGGAATAAACCGATAAAGCCCGGTCGTTAAGTCATAGTACATTAGGTTATCAAAGTTCATTAGAGCGATTGCTAGCTGATATTAGTGTTAAGCTTAATACCCTTCTGTTTAGAAGCTGAAGTAGTTTAGGCTAAGAACCTAACTGAAACTGCACACTTAATTAGAACAATTTTTGAATCTTAGGGAAAAAATTGTGTCAATTTCAATCTTTTTTTGTTTTCCGTTTCAATCCCGATGTGCGTCTAGCGCGTCAGCGGGGGCTGCTTTCCAGCAATCTGCCGGCTATGTTATAAGCTTTCAGTTGAATGTCGGAAACAGCTGAACGGAAAGACAGGTGTGCGAGACCCCTTTGACAAGGACTGCGCAGATTTTTTGTTTCCTGGCTAGTTTAGACTACAATAAGCAGCTCGCATTGCTTAACTGTTTTGAAGACGAGATCGAATGAATTATAACTATAGCTGTGCCGATATTTGTTTTGCTCGAGGTTTCGGCTTTTTGGTCAATTTATCCACAGCGCAGATTTCGTCTATTCCCTAATTTTTGTTATCGATGCCAAAATTTTTGGCCTATTGTCTTTAATATCCGAGGCATCAGAACTAATTTTTTAAATCATCTTTGTTGGTGTGTTCAGTTTTTTGTAATGTTTCAGAGGTCTTAGGCTTCATGTAAGAGGTGCAATAATTTCTAGAGCACGTAGTTACAACTATTCTACTTGTGAACTTAAAACCAAATTTCGGAATTTGAGATCTTACTGATTTGTTAAATTTTTCAAATGCACGAAAAGTTTTAAATTTTTTTCCACTAAATGAACTGATTTATGGTCTATTTTTCGGAAACATGGCGTATCGAAAATTTCAATTAAATTAATTACTCTTCTGATGATGGTAATTGGTGAACACTAAAGCTCATTTTGCAATTAGGTAATTTAGTTCCGGCTGTGTCAATTGTGATTCAGGCTCTGATTTTTATACCCCTTCTCGTCCAACTCAAAAACAATTTGGCAGAAGTTTTTAGTCTACTACTCAAAACAAATTTTGATGTGTTAAGTATTCTTAAACCAAAGGGCTTCTTAACTTGTCTCATGCTTGCTGGGCTTCGTGGATAATTGCTCTATTTTCGACCAATTATCGAAAGGTAAAGGATTCCCATTTTTTAGACGTTCAACCTTCAGCAAAATGGGCAATACTGTCAAGCTTTTTTGTTTCAAACATGAAGTGATCAAATTTTTTAAGACATTTCACAATGACTTCGAGCTGTTTATTGGTGGTGAATGTGTTTAATGCCTTATAGAAATCCCTAATTTTAAATCCACGATTAACAGCCGTGAGCTACTTAGAAAGCTATGATTTGGACACATTTTTTGCATTCTAAAAGACTAATAGCCGCCGTCAGCCTCTCAACAGCCTTTGTTTAGGTGCTCTCCTTTTTTAAAAACACGCTTTACCTTTTAATCACGTTGTTCGTTTTACATAAGTCAGGATTTTCATGTTTGACTTCTGAATTACTTCACTCACACCTTCAACTTAATGGATTTCAAATTCTTTCACGCATTCAACTACGCGATGTGGTGAATACTGTCAAAGCGAGAAGATTAAATTGAAGAGGGACGGGATGAACCGAAAAAGCCCGGTCATTAAGTCAATGAGAATTAGATTATCAAAGTTCTTTAGAGTGTTTGCTAGCTGACATTGGTATTAATCTTGTTAGCTTTTAGTTAAGAAGCTGAACTAAGTGTAGGTTCAGGATCTAACTGAAAATGCACTTTTAATTAGAACAATTATTGAAATTTAGCAAAAATTTTTGTCAATTTCAACAAGCTGTTCTTTTCTCTCTGTTTCAATCCCGATGTGCGTCTAGCGCGTCAACGGAGGCAATCTGCCGGCTATGTTATAAGCCTTCAGTTAAATGTCGAAAACCGCTGTACGGAAGGACAAGTGTGCGAGCCCCCTGTGACCAATAGGATTGCGTAGATTTTCTTTTTCAAGGCTAGTTTTGACTGCACTAGGCAGCTCGCATTGCTTAACTGTTTTGAAGACGAGGTCTAAGGATTTATAACTATAGCTGTGCCGATATTTGTTTTGCTCGAGGTTTTGGCTTCTTTAGTAAAGTTATCTACAGCGCTGATTTCCTCCATTACCTAGTTTTTTTGGCGATGCCGAAATTTTTGGCCTATTGTCTTTATGATCCGAGTCATCAGAACTAATTATTTAAATCAACTTTGCTGGTGTGTTCACTGTTTTTTGTAAGGTTTCAGAGGTCTAAGGCTTCATTTCACAGGTGCAATAATTTCTAGAGGAGGTAGTTGCAACAATGCTACTTGTGAATTTGAAGCAAAATTGCGGAATCTGATATCTGAGTGATTTATTAAAATTTTCAATTGCGCGAAATGAATTGATTTCTGGTTCAATTTTTGGAAACATGACATCTCCAAAATTTATATTAAATTAATTTCTCTTCTGATGATGACGAAGTAATCTTTGAACACTACAGCTCATTTTCCAATTAGGTAATTTGGTTCCGGCTGTGTAAATTGTGTGATTCAGGCTCTGATTTTTATTCCGAAAACAATTTGACAGAAGTTCTTAGTTACTGCTGAAAACAAATTTTGATGTTTTAAGTTTTCTTAAACCACAGGGGCTTCTTAACTTGTCTCATGCTTGCTGGGCTTCATGGATAATTGCTCTATTTTCGACCATTTATTGAAAGGTAGAGGACGCCCATTTTTTAGACGTTCAGCCTTCAGAAAAATAGGCAATACTGTCAAGATTTTCTGTTTCAATCATGAAGTAATCAATATTTTTAAGACGTGTCACAATGACTTCGAGCGGTTTATTTGTGTTGAATTTGTTTAATGCCTTATAGAAATCCCTAATTTTAAATCCACGATTAACAGCCGTGAGCTATTTAGGAAGCTATGATTTTAGGCTCATTTTTTGCATTCTAAAAGACTAATAGCCGCCGTCAGCATCTCAACGGCTATTATTAGTTGCTCTCCTTTTTTAAAAACACGCTTCACCTTTCGATCACGTTTTTCGTTTTACATAAGTCACGATTTTCATCTTTGACACTTCACTCACTCTTTGAACTGAATGAATTTCAAATTTTTCATGCATTCAATTACGCAATGTGGTTAATACTGTCAAAATGAAAAAATCAGAAGAGACAGGATAAAACTATACAGCCCGGTCATTGAGAATTAGGTTATCAAAGTTCTTTTGAGTGTTTGGTAGCTGATATTGGTTTAAAGTTTAGTAGCTCTTAGATTAGAAGCTGAATTAAGTTTAGTTTTAGAATCCAACTGAAACTGAACGTGAAATTAGAACTTTTTCTGACGTTGAAAAAGAAACTGAAAAATGTCCGGTCATTTCATCGAATTGTTTCTTCAATCCCTACGTGCATCGAAGGAATCAACGCGATCTCCTATTTACAAATCGAAGACTTTGAATTGTATTGCGGTGCTGTCTTTTTAAGATCTGTTCTCACATTTTCATGCGTTTTGAAGTCCAATTGGAGTTGTGATTTCGGTCACGCCGAAACAGGAAGTGGAGCTAAATGGCTGAGAAAAAGCTCTTTTGGGGCGAGAAAGTTTTTTTGATCTAAACATAAGGTACAGTGAGAAAACTTTGTCTGAACAAAAATTCGCGTTCTCGCTAGTGGTGTTTTGTTCACATGCGGCTATTTCACTTCAAATTAAATTTTGATTTTAAAAACATTTAAATTATATGTTTTTTGCTTTTTTTGATCGGGTTTATTTTCTTATTGGTTTTACCAATTTGTTCTTAGTACATTCTGGGCCTAGTTTTGTGTTTGAACCAAATTTCAATTTCTCACTTTAATTTTGAATGTTTTTTTTTTATTTTTTGGATTCGGTTTATTTTCTAATTGGTTTTTCCAATCCGTTCATGGTACTTTCTTAGCCTAGTTTTGTGTTCGAACCAAATTTCGATTTCTCGCTATTGGTTTTTTGTTCACATGGGGCTTTTTGACATGGGTTTTTTTTGGTTTTTTTAAAAAAATATTCTCAATTCACTCATGGTCCGTTGTAGGTCTTGTTTTTCTTTAGTCAATAAAAATTCTATGAATTGTATTCCAGGACTTTTCCTGCTATGTTTTGTCTCTTTACCTTTTGATCTAGTTTTTAGTTTTACATAAGTGACGATTTTCACATTTGACTTCTGTTTTACTTCACTCACTCTTTGAATTGAATGGATTTTAAATTCTTTCAGGCATTCAATTACTTAATTTGATGAATACTGTCAAAGTCAAAAGATCAAAAGAGACGGGATAAACCGATAAAGCCCTGTCATTAATTCATGGAAAGTTAGGTTATCAAAGTTTATTAGAGTGTTTGCTGCTGACAATGGTATTAAACTTAATAGCTTTCAGTTTAGAAGCTGAATTAGGTATAGTTTTAGAAAATTAAAAGTTTCAGTTTTCACCTTATGGTTCTTTTTTGATTTTCTTCCAACAGTCTGCGCCTGTTAATCGGTCTAGATGATATAGCTCTGTGGCTATAAGAATTTTTAATTCATATTTCTGTTTTTTTTTGTTAGTGACAGTTTGCAATTTTTTTCGCATGCTTGTGACTACTTTCTGAGTTTTCCATGTTTCTGTGGTTGAAAAATGCAGATGTTTTGTTGGCTTGATCCCATTACCTCAATGATTATTTTCAAGGCATTAAAAACTTTTTTCCCCGGTATTTTGCTTATTTTTTGAAGCTGAGCTCTGTACAAATGTGTGATCTGAAATTGCTTCTCATCTGGCTTTTCAATCCCATTAGTCTTGATGGGGCTCAATGGCGGCTATTTTCCGACTGTCTTAATTAGATCTGGTTTTGCTATTCAAATGTCTATTTGAATTTCCGATTCCTCTGATACAATTTTGCTCTCATTATTATTAATGCAGCTGTGCTTAGTAGCCATAAATAAATGGTCTTCAGTTTTGTTTTCCTTTTTTTCCCAAACTAAGCTTTATCTAATTATTCTTTTATTCGCCATCTTCTTTTCATACCGCCCTAAGCAAACGTTGTTTGTATTTAGTACTTCGTCCGACATTGTTTTGGTACTCTTTATTGTAGATAATGGCGCTTTTGTTCATTTTCAGGTGTTCATGCAATAACTTCACCAGCTAAAATTGTGACGTTTCTGCTGTCTGCTTAAATTTAGTTGTAATTTGTTGTAAAATGTATTGCCAATAGCCTGTTTAATCGATTAAGGTGGCCTTTCCGGTAAATATCTATTCGAAGTTAAAAAAACAGTTATCCAATATTTTGTATTTGATATCCGCAATGCTCGACATGCTTAGGCGCTTCAACATTAGATTGGAAATTTGATACCTTATAGTATATGGAAAATTTAATGGATAGCTGTGAATGACAATACTCTTTCTTTTCAGAGATGACGAACCAAATAAGGCGCTCTTTTTCGAGTGCCTCTTTGACGATCGGGCTGAAAACAGTTCCTCATACGTTGAATTCCTACAACACATCAACAACTGCATTGTCAAAATGAAGAAATAAATAAATTAATCAACCTCAAACAAACAAACAAACAAACGAACGAACGAAAGAAAAGAAAAGCAGACATACACTGACCCGCTGATATTTATTCCCTCACTCAGCTAGTTGGGATTCAATTTACAATCCTTGCTTTTCAATACTTCTCTCCTAAAAATAAAATGACGCTGACTCTCTCTTCATTTGCTGGTTACCAAAACAGGCTAAATTTTATTATTTACTTGGTGCTATGGCTTGCTCATTTTGCTGTTTTCTCATGGCTCTCATGTTTCACCCTTTTCCGAGATTTATTTTCAGGACAATATTGTTATGTTTGGCTCTGGGTTTTAGCATCAAAAAGTGCTTAAACCCTAATTTGTGGAACTACCTGTGAAATTTTTCCCTCTTCACTCTCAGCTGTCCCAAAATAGCGTAATAATTTGTTCGTTTTTGAATAATTGATTCATATATAACGTTTAATTGAAATCACTGTAATTAGATCTTATGTTGCGGTGTAGCCAAATGACAAACGAAAGTGCTCCAGCATTTTGATATAATTTGCGGGCTAGGACAGTAGATCGAAAGACAGTAAATGAAAGCAAAAAAAAATTAGGATAATGATTGAAAGCGATACTTAATTATGCCTTGAAGTGGTTAAAGAAAATCAAAGAATACGCGATGTTTTTGTATAACTTATCGGTCTTGCTAATTTGTTCGGTTGTGATAGATTCATATCAAGTCCCATGGCCCACGAGGTCACATAGCCAATCTCATGTTTAAAAATTTACAAGTCTTAAAAGTCTTAACAATTGTCAATTAGAGTATATTACACGGTTTCTATTTTTCTATCTGTTGTCCCAATTCTTGCGAAATCTAGCATTTGCAATCTACTGTCCCTTCGATTTACTGCCCCCTCCCCGATATAATTTCACCCCTCACCATACCATTGAATTATGAAATATTCTAGATATTCCGATTTAATTATTTCCTGTAAATTTTATGTAGTCTCTATTTCTCCGGTTACCATGTAATTATTTGTTCCTGTACCAGCGAAGTTTACCTTTGGAGTGGTGTATTTCCATCATTTTTCTTTCCCTTTTTGAAGTTTAGACGACATCCAATCATTGATGAGGTGAGATCGTTACACGTTAACCCTAAATTTGTTAACCCTAAATTTGTTAGCGCTGAATTTGTTGAAGTTAAAAATTTCGTATAGGGTATAACGTGTTATGTTGAAATGTGGGCTATTAACCCTACCCAGTTAGTCGAAACTTGATGCAGCTTGATAACACGTGCATGATCTTGCAAAGCTTGAAACATTTTGCCAAGAACTTGATATCCATACAAAGATCTTGCAAGTTCGTACATATCTTGATGTTTTCATAGCAAGTGCCATGTAAAGATCTAGGCAAGATGTTTTGTATCTTATCAAGGTGTATCATGTTTCTATTTACTGGGTACCTTTTAGTTGTTTCAATCAATGCTTAAATTTTGGGATTATTTCAAACCATTTTCATGCAATATGTTGAAGTAGCATTAATATACTCGCTGTTGTTAGTATAACTTGTGAAGACAATAATGTTGGATGCCGGGTTGATTTGAAAAATTATATTGAATTATTTTTGAGAAATTTATTGTAATTGCAGAAAGATGGTGCGGAGAATAAAGATGTTAATGATATAATTTTGTCGAAAGATTGAATTGAAGCATCGCTGGTAACTATTTTACTGAAACAAGCAATACCAGCTGTTTTGAGACTGACAGACGAGATAATCGGGTTCCAGTTGTTAATGGCTTTGACATTAATTTTAACACATCTTGGTCTTCTTTGTCTTCCGGCTGTATAGCAAGAGGCTGATAACAAGAACGGGTTATGGATAGCGTTCGCTGTGTTCATTCTCAAATTGATCTTTCTTTCTTATTTGCTTCATTATGAATTACTGGAGAAGAGATGAAAGCTCATTTTATGCAATTTTCAACGTTACTAAGAGCTGAGATAGCAATAGCTGAGTGAGGCTATTATTGGCCTTCTCTTAGTTTGCGCGACGCGGAGAGGAGTATTGCTGGAGCGTCTTATTTGATTGATTATTATGTTGGAGTGTATTTGAAACAGAAAGGAAAAAGTTTTTGGGCCAAATTGCTGAAGAAAAGAGAAAGAAGAGAGTGTTTTTGTGTTCACTCTCTTCTCATTTTTGGAAAAGGCTAGAAAATAGGTGTAATAAATTAACGCTGAGCGAGCAAAATTTTATGACAACTTGCGGCTTTTTAAAAGCATTTTTTCAGTTTTAACCGTATTCTTTTCGCCCGAAATGGTGTTTCATCGTTTTATTAAACAGTAGTGGCGCGTTTGGACGTGTTCTTGTCCATTTGAAGCAAATATAAAGAGTTTTTGATGCAATTTTTAGCTATTTCCTTTTTAGACGCTTTTTCAGCAGGTTTTGTTTTCTATTTTTTTGGTATTCGGTGACGTAAGTTTTCACTCTTGCGAGTGGAGCGAGTTGTTTTGTTCGTTCGCGTGATTAAGTTTTTGGTGACACGTGCTGTACCTCACCCTAAAAATTACCTCCTTTTCCCTCATTTTCAAAAAATGATTTTTCTATTTAAGATAGGATCAACTGAGTATGTTTGTCTTATTGAAGATTTTGTGAGGGCAACTAGTGAAAACAAGACAGGTTTCTTTCAATATCTACTAAATCAAAATTTGACATATGTGCAATAGATATATAAAAACTGATCACTTCGGTCTTATTGTTCCGACCCCACTTTTAGTGGCCTTCTCTTAGTTTGCGCGACGCGGAGAGGAGTATTGCTGGAGCGTCTTATTTGATTGATTATTATGTTGGAGTGTATTTGAAACAGAGGTGAAAAAGTTTTTGGGCCAAATTGCTGAAGAAAAGAGAAAGAAGAGAGTGTTTTTGTGTTCACTCTCTTCTCATTTTTGGAAAAGGCTAGAAAATAGGTGTAATAAATTAACGCTGAGCGAGCAAAATTTTATGACAACTTGCGGCTTTTTAAAAGCATTTTTTCAGTTTTAACCGTATTCTTTTCGCCCGAAATGGTGTTTCATCGTTTTATTAAACAGTAGTGGCGCGTTTGGACGTGTTCTTGTCCATTTGAAGCAAATATAAAGAGTTTTTGATGCAATTTTTAGCTATTTCCTTTTTAGACGCTTTTTCAGCAGGTTTTGTTTTCTATTTTTTTTGGTATTCGGTGACGTAAGTTTTCACTCTTGCGAGTGGAGCGAGTTGTTTTGTTCGTTCGCGTGATTAAGTTTTTGGTGACACGTGCTGTACCTCACCCTAAAAATTACCTCCTTTTCCCTCATTTTCAAAAAATGATTTTTCTATTTAAGATAGGATCAACTGAGTATGTTTGTCTTATTGAAGATTTTGTGAGGGCAACTAGTGAAAACAAGACAGGTTTCTTTCAATATCTACTAAATCAAAATTTGACATATGTGCAATAGATATATAAAAACTGATCACTTCGGTCTTATTGTTCCGACCCCACTTTTAGTGGCCTTCTCTTAGTTTGCGCGACGCGGAGAGGAGTATTGCTGGAGCGTCTTATTTGATTGATTATTATGTTGGAGTGTATTTGAAACAGAGGTGAAAAAGTTTTTGGGCCAAATTGCTGAAGAAAAGAGAAAGAAGAGAGTGTTTTTGTGTTCACTCTCTTCTCATTTTTGGAAAAGCTAGAAAATAGGTGTAATAAATTAACGCTGAGCGAGCAAAATTTTATGACAACTTGAGGCTTTTTAAAAGCATTTTTTCAGTTTTAACCGTATTCTTTTCGCCCGAAATGGTGTTTCATCGTTTTATTAAACAGTAGTGGCGCGTTTGGACGCGTTCTTGTCCATTTGAAGCAAATATAAAGAGTTTTCGATGCAATTTTTAGCTATTTCCTTTTTAGACGCTTTTTCAGCAGGTTTTGTTTTCTATTTTTTTTTGGTATTCGGTGACATAAGTTTTCACTCTTGCGAGTGGAGCGAGTTGTTTTGTTCGTTCGCGTGATTAAGTTTTTGGTGACACGTGCTGTACCTCACCCTAAAAATGACCTTTTCCCTCATTTTCAAAAAATGATTTTTCTATTTAAGATAGGATCAACTGAGTATGTTTGTCTTATTGAAGATTTTGTGAGGGCAACTAGTGAAAACAAGACAGGTTTCTTTCAATATCTACTAAATCAAAATTTGACATATGTGCAATAGATATATAAAAACTGATCACTTCGGTCTTATTGTTCCGACCCCACTTTTAGTGGGGGGGGGGAGGAACTATATACTCAACCGGTTTTTTTTTGTTCAGTCGATTTTAGCCGATCGATATATTCATCGGAGAGAGTTGCGACTGGTATCATTAGAAAGCCCGTCCAGCTTAGAATATAGAATTAAAAAGATTTTTTTGATTTTCGTTTTTTACGGAGTTATCGAAGTTTAAACTTTGAGAAAAATAGAGTGAATTCCGTTGCTTTTGTTCACATTTTCCGTAATTTTTGACAAATTTTTCGTTAATTTTGCTATAATATCTTGAAATTGTTGACAGTAGTGGGATTGATCTTATCTTAAAAGATATAGGGGTTTGTAGAATTGTTCGATCTGAGCTTTTTGGCTAAAATTTATGCAAAATTTTTCAAAAATCAGACTTTTTTTCGTCAAAAATGGGACCAAATATGCATTTTTGGCCCGCTTTCACTGAATTTGCTAAAAGTGGACACGTTAAAACTGCAGTCATATTCATCGCAGGCTTGAAGAGAGAGCTAGATGCACTCCCGTTGGTTTTAAGAGTCTTCAGAAATCGTAATTTCGCCAGATTTTTGCAAATTTAATCACGATAATTAAACAAAATGCATTATTTATTTTTGATATACTGAACAATTTTGTTTAAAAATTGATTTCTTTCGCGACCAATTCAACAATTGAATGTCTTCTTAGTCGCGTAGCAATATCAGGGCTCATATAGATCAGGGCTGGATATAGATCCATACGGTAAAAAATTTTAGATTTTAATGGGGCGCGGCCTTTTTTAAAAAAAGTTTTCCGCATATAGTTTCTAATGCATATTGCCGACAAGAATTTCAATTAAGGTCTCTTTTATTGACAGATGCTTTTCACAAAAAATGAATACTAACGACCATATTTTTTGGTCTCAGAGTAAAGCTCATGCATTTTATGGCTCTGACCAATTGCTTTCGTAAAATTTTGTGGATTTCTTATGTTTTGCATTCATTTTTTTAATACTTTTTGTAGTCCAATGACATAATCACCCCAATCAGTGAGCGGAATGGCTTATAAGGAGGTATATTTGAAGTAGACAATGCTTTCAGTTGTTACCTAATGTCTCTTATGACTTTGAATTCATTTGTTTTAAGAAAATATAGGCGAATATTTGAACTTTGCCAACGTTTTCTCTTATTTCTATCAGCTTCGGCGTAATCTCAATAAAAACACGCAAAAACCATTTCATGTTAGTCAATAAATTAATGTCTATAACGGTTTTATATTTACCTAATGGATTCTTGATTTTGACACTACGAATTTCGATTTTTTTTAGTATAGTTGCAGATTTTTTGAGTTCATTTTGTTTCGTTGTCGAATTATTAAATTATTGACAAATCCAGTTGAAGATAAGTATAACTAGGAAATGAACGGGGTTACAAAAAGGCGTATCCGAATATGTTAATTGTTTTTATTGAATAGTTTGCGCTTCTGGGCTGAGACACTGTTTTCTCTTGCAAAATTTATTGATTTTTTTTGCGTAAACTTGTCTTTCTTTTGGTTGTTATACGACATACCTGATAATGCTTGCTCTCAATTGCTTCCCCAGGACATATAACAACATATTTTAACCTTTCAGTATATAGCTCTTTCTTCTATTAACTTTCAAGCTAACTTTTAAAAAAAAGACTTTTTCAACTGTTTCCTTTGTGTCGTGATTTTTGTCACAATGTAACTCAATAACACTAATAAGAAGTCTCAATTACTTTTGTTGACTCAAAATTTATTTTCGCGGTGGATTATATGTTCTGACTGATTGCTTGGGCCATTTAGTGTCATAAGAAATTTTCGAGATTTCTCTACTTCAGTTTTTGTGTCTTTTGTTGTGATTTCTATGTAGTCATTTTATAGGGAAAATACCAATGATTTTCAGATGAGAACCAAGTGATGTTCTACAGCTCTTAAGATAAAATTTTATAAAAGCTTCTGCCTGTTTTTGTTATTTTGTCATCTCGTGACTTAGTCTCATTAATGACAGGCCCAATTGGCTTTCTGAGGTGTTGCATTTTAATTGACCTCTTGTTTTAAAATCTTATGTCTGTTATGACATTTGAAAAAAAATTGTTTTTCAAATATTTGGAAAAAGTTTGCATTTTTGAGCTTCGCCTTTTTTTAAATTGTTTTTTTTTGGTGGATTTGTAAACCTTTGGTGGATTAACCTCTGTAAAGACAGGTCACAACCTGTTTCTAGTGAGCTATAATTAATAAAATAATGGTTTTAGTGCCAACCAATTGTTTCTCCGCTTTGTTACTGCTGTTACTACAAAATTTTAACATAATTGAGAATTTTATTCATTTGTACATTTCAAAGGACTTTTGTTTTCTTTTAAAATCATTACGCTAATGGTAGGTCCCATTGGCTTCGGAATATTGCGAAATTGAACATTTTCATTAGTAAAAGTTTATGGTTTCAACCGTTTTAACGGTTTCACTGGCATTTCGTGCAAATCTTAGTTTTGCCGGTATTTGTCCTTCTTTTTGTAGTCGTATGACCTACACTGGATAATGGCAGGTCTCAATTGCTTATGTGCAGATGTAAATAAAATGTTTAGTGATCTCACTTATTATCTAATGATAATAACTAATTTTGAAATCAATTGTTTTCAAAAATAGAAGCGTATTTCTGAATTTCGTACCTTTTTGCTCTGTTTGTCAACTTGTTACCCAGTCGCATTTAGAACAGGTCCCATATCTTTTCTATTGAAATAAAAGTTATTTTTTTGTTTAGTTCATCTGATGGAAGGTTGATTTTGTAATATTTTAAATGTAGACATCGAGTTTTGGTCGTAATTAATGTTTGTTATTTAATTTTTATTATAGTCTTTTCCAGTAGTCCTATTAACAACAAGTTTTATAGGCCCTCTAGCGTGGCCTTATTGTATCACATTATGGTTTATTGAGCGATATGTATGTTTTTGAATCTTTTCTATGGGTTCATTATTTGGTAGCCAATTAAGTCAAGAATTTGGATGAGCGGGGTCGGAACATTATGTGCGTACGCACATTACCGAGCCTCCTTGTTTTTGTTCATTGTCATTTTGAGGCTACATTTCTGCTAAGCTATCGCAGCTATTTTCTGTAAGTTCCCCCGACTGAATCACGCTGCAATAAATAAGATTTGAGCTCCCACTAGTCCGCCAGTCGCTCGAAAGCAATTCTTCAGACGGTAATCGGTTACGTTTTTTGACATAGTTAATGTAAATATGAAAACATTTTAAATAAATCTAAATTCTAAAACAAATGACATTGAATTCATGTAAAATACAATAGGAAAATATCGAATAGGCTTGTGAAAAGAGCGGTGCGTTTTGGTCAATATTATTATCATGGAGTCGCGATTCCTGGATGATACTTTATTGAACGCCAACTTATAGTAGTATCTTCGCATTTTTTTAATCATTTTGAGGCAGCAACATCTTTTAGGGTCATTTTCAAAAACTATTGTTTTATTATATGATAATGATAATGAACTATTATACGATAAGCCCTGAACAGTTTTTTTGCAGCAAAAGTTTTTTTATACCTCATTTGCCAAGCTGGAACGCGTAGAAACATAGATATGTAGAAGATTATCTGGCCACCCAAAAAATCCGAGAACTTTATCAGTCATTTCAATTATGAGTTTTGGTATTTTCTTTCTACGTTCGACTTTATTGCACCCAGTTCCCATTAACCCCCCCCCCCCCCCCCCCCCGAAAACTTTTACCCCAAACCTTGCGGATCTTTTCCGTTTGTGCCCCCCCAGTACCTTATGCACTCCGCAGTTACAGAGCACGTGCCATTACATGGTAAATCATTGTAAAAATATGGCACGTGCCTCTGGGGGTTGCAAAAAATATGCACTCACTGAGCCGGGGGGGGGGGCACAAACGGAAAAGATCCAACCCTACTTATCCATAACTTTGAATGTTAGTTGTATAAATTAAATGAAGAATTATCATTGGTGTGAAATGCTAGAGGGTGCGGATTAATCAGAGTGAAACCATAATTCCCGTTGTTAAGTGCATGCTTTTGTTTAATTGCTCTCAAATGAGGTTTTTATCAATTATCAATTGTATTAGCACATTGCGATTTAGACAATCCGCCCCCCCCCCCCCCCCCCCCCCGTCAATACCCCATCGTCCCATTCCATCCCGAAGGCGTGATTTCCCCCCTCCCCACTCAGACCCCAACTTGTTCGCTCCCCCATGCAGGCCTTAATGATAGTATCCTTGAGCACAAGCTGGCAGCCGCTCCTGGTCGTTTGAGAGCAATTCTCGCGACGTTAATCGGTTATGTTTGCAATACCAGCTGCTTGAAGTGTTTGAAACTATATCTTTGGCATACTTTCATAAGTTGTTTGAATTGTTATTTCAGGTCAAGTATGCTACGTTTAGTATCTCGTCAGCATAGACTCAAACGATGGGGCATAGTTTACGATGTGGAACCAGGCCTCGAAGACTTCTTGATCTATTTACACAACAAACCAATATTCTGACCTGCGCGAACAGAAACATGCTTTTGCAGAGATATAGTTCTAGCAGTTTGTCAAGAGCTAAGAATCTTATGTGATACTTGATAGAAGACTCAATTCTACAGTCATCATATAAAATTGGTAGAATACAGAAAGGAACGCAAGTACAGCATGATAATCCTTGGACCAAAGACTCAACGGTACTGTGAGGTGTTTCTACAGCACTGCACGGAGAAAGAGGGTCAACTGGTGATTGTGTCAGAGGACGTGAAGAATGTGTTCAGAGGGTGCAAGCTCTACCCCACCCCCACCCAAGTCCTTAACCTTGTCCACCAGTCCAATAAGAGCCAATCGCCCAAAGGTATGTTTTTCCAGCACAAAATACCTTATTTTCATTGCCGGAATACAAATAAAACGTTTCAATATTGTCCGCCTGGAAGTTGTATCCTTAAGTGTGGGAGTGCATATTTCGTGAAATTGTTTGTAATTGCTCTCGAATGAAGTTTGAAGCAATTATTGTTGTCGCATGTCTTTTTTTTACTTGAACGTCTTTGAATTTTTCTAGTTTTTCGTGATCTCGATTACGCTCTCATTCATAATTTTCATCATCTTTCCTCCATTGGCAGTGGTTTACTGTAAAAATTCAATTGAAAGTGCGCCGAATTTGGGCTTCCTTTTTCGTTTTAAATCTTAATACTAGTTTATAATTACCTCTATTGACTTCATTTGGAGCCCGTTAGTGAGCGTATATCCCCTCCCGCCTCGCAAGCTAACGGGCACTCCGCCTCCTAGACTAAAGCGGGATGCCCCCTACAGTCCTTGGAGTGCAGTTCGTCCGGTGGTAGTTGGTTAGTTAAATTAGATACCAAAGTTATTTTCTCTGAAACCAGCAGTGATAACTAATTTCAATACTTCTTGACGAAGTTTCAACTTAACTAATTTGAGAGTAAAATTTTCTGTCTCTGCAGCACATTTGAAAAGCTAATGTCTGGTCATTCAAGAGTTTCAAGTGGCTCCAAATTGAAAGTTTTTCTTTTTCACTTCAGGTGCAATCACATTTGGCTGCTTCTGCGCAGCAATCTACGAATTCGAGACCAGGCTGGCTCTCGCCAGGCAAACCAGAGAAATTCCAAGTCCAGAAGAAAACTGGCACAACATGAGCGAGAGCCACAGTCCCTTTCAGCAGTCGAGCCCTCTGAAATCTTCCAAGACCATGGTATTCTCGCATGAGACGAAGAAAAAGATGTCATCGTTTGACAGAGACGAAGTGTATGACTCTGGCAGTAAGACTGTCAGTCGGATGACTTCAGCCTCTTGTCACAGTTCTCCCTTGTCATCCACTATGGACATTGTTTACAATAAATTAGGCATCCATTTTTTCCTTTTCCTCAAGTTTAAGAAAGAAAGTAAAGAATTTCTTTAGACATGACGCAGTTTTTGCTTCAATAAACTAATTTGAAATATAGACGTAAGGAATATAGAAAAACATGTGTTGATTTAACTCGAAATATTTAAAATGTTGACTCAAAAATTAATCAACGTTTTTCCTAGATTCTACTGTTGATATGGTTATCACAAATCACATGTAATATATGTAATGGGATTAGACCACAGCAGATATAGTAATTAGAGTATTGAAAACTTGGCTATCAAGTTAAATGATTGAAATCTCCAGATTGCTAATTAGACCTCAATTTTCTCTTCCTAACTGATTATTGACAATCGTGTCTCCAGTTTACTTCAAAAATGCTTCGAGTTTGGCTCGAAAATGATTTCGCTGAATTGTTTTTTAAACGAATTTTGGAATCTTTTCTGCTATTGGCTCCCTCCCCCTTGTAGGCGCACGGGCGCTTGTACAATGCAGATAATATGCCCCGACTACGCTGGGATAGGTTGGACACAAACAGAATATCCAACTTCAACATATGAGATTAGGTAATACTTATTAAGCTATTGCGGTATAAATTACATTTTTTTTCGGGGTAAGGAAGACCCGAAAAATTATCTCTATATCGAAAGATGGATAGAGAGACTTGCGGCTGTCGGGACGCAACTCCTCAATGAGCGACGCCCCAAGTGGTTGACGCACTTGGGCTCTGCTCCGGACACTTGGAAAGGGGTTCGTTCCTGTAGTGATCTGTAGACTAAATACTTAACGCTTCGACAATTGGGAAGGTGCACGGAACCGAGGACTGTAATCAAGATGTTGATTACTAAAAATTGATATTCGTTGATGTTAACATGTGGGTGGGGCTTTCGCAGAGAAAACGTAGATAAAGATCGAATCAAGTTGTGGACATATCTAAATTTCGAAACACATTTCTGTAAAAACAGTTATTAATTCCTCTCGAACGAAGTTTAGAACAATTATTGTAAACGTGGGTGTCTTTTATATGCAAAATTTTGCTTGACCTTTTTGCGCTTTTCTAGAACATTCTTCGAATCCTTGAGTGACTTTTTCAAGCTTTCTTAGTTGCTCTCTTTCTAAAATAAAGTTTGTTGGTAATATAAAAGCGATTGTGACCGAAAAGTAATCACGCTTTGTGGTTAAGATGTTGGATTTGTTTCTTGGAGGTCCGGGGTTTGAACCCCTGTGGGATCGGAGGTTTTTTTGATTTCTTAAAACTTTTCTAAGCTACACCCCCTGTAAATTAAATTGCCCCCACCTGTCGTTAGGGAGCAATTCATCTGTCGTTAGTTGGTTTATGTTTTGATTTCTGGAAAAATACGAGGAAAAGGAAATGGTCGCCACAGGTGCACAAGCAAAGTTGACAACTGCAGGAAATTCTTTGCAAAACTTTTTAATAAAACCCCACGAAGTGTTTTTGGGCGGAGCTTGTAATCCCACGACATGGAGATGGGAAATTGCAATTCCGTACCTGAAGCACAATTTCACAACTTATTTCAATCCTCAAAAGGACAATTGGTCGCCAGAAATGATCGAAAGCGAGGAACTGGCGAAACGAAGTGCCAAATTGTTACTATTTGTTCTGGACTGTCGGGAAACGCGTGGAATTGTATCGTTGATTGAAGTGTGTTATTTGACTGGGGCCAAAAAGCCTCTTCTGGTTGTACTGATTGGTGAGAAGTACACAACTAGTACTAAAATTAACGGACAGAGTCTGAACAGTGAAGAGTTAGATGATCTAAACCGGGGTCTGGTCTTGTTAAATACCTTTATTGACAAAATGATGGTCCCAGTGTTTGCCGAGATGAAATCTGCTCTGCAAGGTTAGTAATTACTTCATTAAAAACTGAATGCAATATTGAGTTAATTCTAGTATGCTTTGAACTAGATTTTAAGAGCTGCGGGCAGGAATCTTATTTTTTTCCACGAGAAAAATTGGCTTGTTATGCCCCCAACTGCTAGCCTCTCTAATTTTGAGCTTACTACTACCAAGGCTAACCGCTCGCCTTTCGTTTGAAAGTAATTCGCCTGATCTTAGTCGGTTATTTTTACGAGTCGAAGGTGAGTGTTGGTTTTCTTCTTAGCGGAGATACTGTCCTTTGTTGGCGTTTTCAACTTGAAGCAAAAGTGAGTAAAATTGTCGGTGAACTTGTTTTTGCTGAGCCAGAGACGTTTTTTTCATGAGTTGCGCTGAATGCATGACTTTTAAACTTCAAAAGTTTTTCGACTTTATGAGGGATTTTTGCCGTCTTCAAGTCAATTTGGTTAATTTAGCTGGTTTTAAGTTTTTCAAGAAAATAATTTTCAATTGATTTTATTGTTGAAGTTATATCTAACCCTCAATTGACATTACATTGTTTTTGAGAGACCAATAATGCGTTTAAAGGGCAAAAGAGGCTCATTTCTCACCTTTTTTTTCAATTATTGTCTCCTTTCAATAGTTTCTGTGTTTGTTGGATCTTCGAACTGTTTTTTGTAAACAATGTACATAGTAACTTGTTTTTAATAAATCTGGCGTTATTGTTTTGTTTTTATCGTCATGTTTTTCGTCTAAACCGATTTCGATGTGCAATTTTTCTGTGATTTTTTGTTTTGGTTTTGACTTACTAGAATTAGTTTTTTTGTGCACCCTGAGAGTTTTAAATTTCGTTTTGTTGATAGTCAAATCGTTTTTTGGGAACATTTTATTGAAATCAAATGTTCCCAAAAAACGATATATTTGCCAATTATATTGATGTCTCGGATCTCTGCATTTAGTTAACTGTTTTTATTTCGACAGGATGATTGTGCAGTAAATTTACTCAATGTCCAAGGATAAATAATAATGTTTGATTTTCAAAATTTTGAAATTTCCTGTTTTTTGTTCTGACCCCTCTAGAGGGGGGAAGAACTATATATTCCCTTTTTTGTTTTTTTGTTGGACAATTCTGACCGATCGATTTATTCATCGTACAGAATTGTGAGTGGTATCATTAAAAATCCAGTCCAGCGTAGAATATTGCTAAAGGAGAATTTCGTCAATAGTGCTAAAATGAGAAAAAAATTAATAACAAAAACTTTTTTGATTTTTTACTCATGAGACAGAAAGTCTTGCTGACTATTTTGATTTATTTTTTTGGCTAAAATTTGGCTAAATATTTCAAAATTCGGACTTAATCAAAAATTGTCCGAAATAAGCTTCTTTAGCCAACTTTGATTAAGTTTAACGGGAGTACACACCCATAGACAACTAACACAATCTTTGTAAACAAAACAGGGAACTAGTCCTACTTTCACTTTTATTGAGAGTAGTCGGGAATTAAAATTCTGCCGTTTTTGCTAACTTTTTGATTATCAAAAACAGCATTTATTTTTGATCTTTTAACTAACAAATTATCTAGATCTAAAATTTTCGAAATTGAGTGTTCCTAATGAACGAACAGCAATAGCAAGGACAGTCTTGGTCCATTTTTGGACTGTTAGAATCCAAAAAAAAGTTTTGATTAAAATCACTCGGTCTTTAAAAAAAAATCGATATTTTTTATTTTAAATAAACAACAATTCAAATCACAGCTTACTGTTGATAGGTCCAATTGGCTTCCTAAGCAGTTCCAAATTATTGTATCAATTTTTTTACTCGAAAGGTTATGGTCGTTTTGACTTTTAATAATTTTTCATTTTTAAATAAACAATGGCTTATTGAACCTTGCCACAATTTTTCTTTTGGTTTGGTCAACTTGTAGCTTAGTGTCTGCAAAGAAAGAATGCTTTTTCTTCCACTTCTTTCTACTGAATTAAAACTTGATCTTTTTTGCGGTTTTACGCGTTATGGTATTCTGGCGTTCATACTACTAGATTTCTTTGTTTTTGATTTTTAGAAATTGGTGCATATTTAACGTTTTTTTCTCGTTTTGGCACATTATCACAATATTGATAGCAGTTCACATATTGCATCATTGACGTTCAAAATAAGACAACATTGAACATATAAGTCTTTAAAGGCATAGATAATGGTTTTAACGGCTTCCACACCCTTTCTAGAAGAATTTATTTGAATTTTTCACATTTGTCATTAACTGTTGTTTTACTTGTCTTTTTAGCTGTATGAAGTTTTCTGGATAATGACAAGACTCATTTGCATATTATGGACGATTAAATGAGCCAATATTCTGATTTGAGTTGAGAACTGAATGTGTTTTAAAGACTTTGAGAACAATTGTTTTCTGAAATAAAAATGACTTAACTTCGCATTTTTGTTTCTTTTGTCAATTTGTAACCCAGTCTCGTTAATTACAGGTCATATATAACATTATTGTCCTGGAGGGAAAGTGCAACTATACAAAATCTAATGTTAACGAATTGGTTATGAATTTACTGGCTTCGACACGGGTTTTTCGCAAAAAAGTAAACTAATTTGTTTTGTCTATAATTGACGTTCTTTTTGTTGACGTCAGACATTTTCTGAACAATTACAGAACTAGATTGCATTTTTTGGACGACAGCCCAACTTTTTTAATTATGTTTTTGTAGATAATGGTTTTCATGACTTTAATTAATGTTTTTCGAAAAATACAAAATTATTAATTATTTTTGCTGTTTCTCTTTTTTGTCTACTTGTTTCCGATTCTCTTTAATGAGAGGTCGCATACCACATAATTAGCGTTCAAAGAAGGCTCAATTGAACATATTTTGTGAGACAAAATCTGACTTAACGGCTTCGACAGCGTTTTCTCGCAAGTTTTAATTGAATTTTTGTTTGTTTGTTCTGTTTGTTGTTCTTTTTGTAACCGCATAAAAAACTGAATAACAACAGCTCTTAATGCCCTCCTGTAGACGTGCATGTGTTCATAAACATGTTGGATGTTTTTAATTGCTATTTAATGGTTTTCATTACTTTGCAATTAATTGTTTTTAAAAATAAAAGCCAATTTTTTATTGCTGTTTGTTCTTTTTCGTCTAATTGTTACCGAGTCTTATTATGGAGTGGTCCCATATCTGTCTTAGCGAAGTACAAGTTGTCTGTTTAGCATCAGTTTTATCTGACGCCTTTTTGACTTGTTAATAAGTTTTTTTTTAAATGGACAAAGTTTTGGGTGTAAATTATGTTGTAATTGTTGTTTGATTTTGTTGTTCGTCTTGACTTGTTTTCTTATTAATGGCTGATCCCATCAATCTTATGCGGCATTTTTAGAGTTTTTTGCGTTGCAGGCGATCTTTTTGTTCATACACATTTCTTTTTGAAAAATACTGTTCCTCATTTGGTTAGACATTTATTCCAAAAATGTGGTCGGAACTTCATATGCGAACGCACATTACCGAGCCTCCTTGTTGTTATATATACATAACATTTTACTTTTTGGCTGCTTTTGTTCATCGAATATATCTTTAATTAGTTTTTTACCTTTGATAATCCTTAATTTTGTTTGCTCTGATTTTGTGATTTCTATGAGAATATTTTTCTCTAAGGCTTTAGTTCTTTTTGTAATTTTTGTATGGTTTCTGTTTGGCTTCCTAATTGTTTTTTGCTTGCTTCAATTAGTTTAAAGCGGAAATGCTCGTTACGATAGGGGACAATTTTTTCAGATATTTTAGTTATTTTTGGTGAGAAAAGAACAACTGTTTCAAGAAAAGGAATAATTGTTGTGGCTTCAATAACTTGTGCTTGGAAGGTCCGGCGCTTCGAGTCGCTTCCGAAATTCTTCTGGCTGTGTTTATTATGAAAGGGAACAAGTAAATTAAGAAGCATACAAACTTGAGGCTAAATATTTACATGGTCACAAATGTCAATTGACCAATCAAAAGAATTATTCATCTTTTAAATTAATGTAGTCAAAGTTGGCATGATTCAATTAAGCCAATACTTTTTGTAGACCGATGCCAGGCTCACTAACTGATCAGGTGTTAAACAATTTAGACAACAAACTTTCCAGAATTTTATTGAAAATTTTAATCTGTTTTAGCGTGTTCTTATTTACTCAAATACAACAAATCACCCTCCTGCCTTAACAGTTACTCTCAAATCCCAGACTTTGTCATTGGGGAATCACTCGGAGAAATCAGACGTTGCTTCACAGAGCTAGACATCAAATGTCGAGGACTCCTCTCAATAGACGAGTGCTGTCTCGCTTTGAAGCTCCTTTTCGGAGTTCAAAATGAATTTCCTTCAGTGTTCTATCAAGTTCTCAAATCTCATTATATGCAGAGATCAATAGCTGATAGCGATGACGAAAGCAATGAAGATTACGATGTCAATAGACCAGACGACGTAGCAATAGTTAGCTTAGACGATTTTGCGGCATTAGCGGTAGAGTTTTCAGAATTTTTGACTACATCAAACCAAGCAAACCTCAGACAGAAAAAGAGCGGAAAACGAAATTCTTTGGCTAATTCTTACAGAGCGCCTACCTATTATACGTGGTTGTCATCAGGGTTTTTGTCTTCCGAGCCCAAAGAGAAAAGAGAGCGGACGAAAGATGTTGAAGATTTTAGTCTGCTTCTGACTTCTCCTTTCGTGTCATCATGTGGGCCGTTGAAAAAGGATGTGTTCTTAGGTTAGTAGAAACAAATTCATGCATGTAGCTATTCATTTATTTTAGCGCGTTCCTACTTTAGTCTGTTGCGCTACATAATTTATTTCCAGCCAAAGAAAGTTTACAGCAATAATTTTGGTTAGTATGAGCTTCCATGTAATTTTTTTCTGTTAAATTTGAGATTTGATGTTCTCTTGTTTCGGCTCTTTTTAACTTTGAATTGCGACAAGCCGAATATCATATTGGTTGATGAACAACAGGCTTCCTTTTTATGGCTGTGGAGCTGTAAGCTTAACCTAGCTATATTGCGGCACTCTTGGTTTTCTTTTTCTTTCGTCGTCTGATGCTCATTTTTCGTCTAATTGTGTTCGAACGAAGGTTGAAGCAGTTATTGTAGAGTGTCTTTTCTATACAAGACCGTTCTTTTTAATAGCCGCCGCAGCTTCTCATCCGTCTAATATAGCGCTCCTATTTTTATTACAATTAAACGAATTTGAATTGTATTGGGGCACTGCCTTTTTTTTAGATCTGTGCACACATTTTCATGATTATTGAAGTTAAATTGGAGTAGTGATTTTGGTCACGCCGAAACAGGTAGAAAACGAAAAAGCGAGTGGTTTTGCATTTCGCTTTCTCTCGTGATTTTTTGCTTTCTCTCGTGATTTTTTGTTCGCAGGCGGCAATTTCACTTTGATGTTTACTGTTTTTTCAATTTTTTGGATCGGATTTTTTCTAAAGAGTTTCCCAATCCATTCATAGTTCATTCTAGGCCTAGTTTTTTGTTTGAACCAAATTTCCTTTTCTCTCTTGTGGTTGTTTGTTCGAATGCGGCATTTTGAGATTGAGTTTCTGTTTTTTTTTTTATTTTTATCTGATTTTTTTCAGAAATGGTTTTCCCGATTCACTCATAGTCTGCTCTAGGTCTAGTTTTTTTGTTTAGTAATTGAATTCTTTTCGAATTGTACGTCGGGACTTGTCCTGCTATGTTTTTTTACTTCGTCGTATTACTTTACCTTATTTCACATCTTTACCTTATTCACATCTTGACTTTATTTCACATCTTGTTCAACATTTTGCGTGAAATCTTTTTGACTTCTCTGGGCTAGTTTCACTCTTCTCTCATTCTGCTCAACGTGCTTTTGGACAGCAGTAGCTCAGCAAAGCAATTCAAAATGAACAGAGTCAGTATCAGAAAACGAAATCAGAAATGCAAACGGGATAAACCAATAAAGCCCAGTTTTAGATGCCCGTTACTCGAACTGTGTTCTTATAAGTCTCAGTTATCATCTCTAATGCTTCTTGGTATTGATACTAGCTCCTGTATCGTCTAACTTTGAAATATGAGTTTGATCAACTACAAAATGACATCAAAATAGTTCGCGCTTTAAAATCGTTTTCCTACAAGAAATCATTTTTCCATTATTTTTTTCTCTTTTCAATCCCAATCGTGGTTATTGGAATCAACAGTGGCTATTTTCCGGCAATCTGTCGTGTATGTTTCTTTTTTCCAGATCATTATTTCGATTTGACTTGTGGACTGACTTTCTCATTCTTGACTCTTGATTTTTGCTTGATCCAAATTTTGCCTATTGAGAAGTAAAGGCTTGCTAAAACAAGCCGATTGTAAGATAGGAAATTGCAAGGCAATGATATCGGAGTTGTTAATGCTGCAGTCTAGCACGACTGAGGTCAGAGGTTCGAACTCCTTACTAGTAGAAAAATTTTGACACCAATGAAACATCTAGATTACAACCCCGCTTCTTGTTCGAAAGCAATATGCCAGACGTGGGTCTTTTTTATGCTAAAATTTCCAACGCCACGGACCTCAAGAATCGTTTTTGATAAGGTACCCCTTTCGCTCTACAACTAGTTTTATGACGAATTTGGTAGCTCATTAGTGGAGGTTTAACTCAATTGCGTGATTAGTTTTATCATAAAAACTTAAGGTCACTCAAAGCAGTCTCAATATCAGCAAAGAACAACTATTTGATAAATGCTGGTGGAAGTACAGCTTCGGAAGTGTAATCATATTTTATTAAGAAATTCCTTTTTAAAACAAAAATAAAGATGACTTTGAATTTTATATTAATTTTGATGGATGACAACTCTATCATCTCAGTGCAATATCTGTTGCTATGTATATACTATGGCACAAGTCTTTTTGCCGCAATTTGGGCTATGTTTTAATTAAAGCTTTAATGAGGAATGCTATCGTCGCTTTGTCAATTTCGTTACGATTTTTTCACGCTTCTTTTGATGAAGCTTAATACATTCAGGACAACTTCTTAAAACTAATTATTTGCTCTCGAATGAACATTGAAGAAATTTTTGGTTTTTGGTCTTTTTTGTGCGAAGTTTTTGCTTGATTGTTTTGACGTTTAGAGTGACTTTTACTCCTTTTTTTCGTTTACTGACTTTTTCGTTTTGCGTGACCTAAGTTTCTCTCATTCACAAGTGTCAGCAGCTGAACTCAAGTAGCGTCAGTTAACTACTAAAAGTCAAAATGTGCGCCAAAATTTGTGTTTTTTGTTAGGGGTTAGTTATATATAATAACCCCCAATGAGTTAGTTCCACTGACCTCCAATTTAGTTACCCCGTACCACCCTGGCTGAAGCAGGTTGCAGTAGACTCGAGCCCCCACTAGTCGTTCGAGAGCAATTCTTTTGACGTTAGTCGGTTATGTTTTTTTTTGCTGCGGAAATCTCAAATTTAAAATGATTAGGTAAATTTGTTCAAACCCTCGAAATTTGTCTGGGAGCTACTGATTTTATGCTAGTCTATTTTTTATGACGTCTATTTTGTCTGAACGATATTTTTCGGAGATGCTAAAGTGGGAGTCATTGGAAAGCTCTTAAACACTGTCTTGAAGCATTTTTTTAATGATGAGAAAGACATTGCGGCTGGAATTTCTCAATGTGTTTCACTTCGCCAGTTTCAAAACTGATGTACTGCTGAATTGATATTTCCGATTTGATTTTAAGGAAACTATATTTGATGTGATGGATTGATAAATATGGCTAATACTGTGCTCTGAAAAATTACCTTGACTCAATATTTTTTAAAATAAAATTAGACTTACTGAAGGTAAAGAAAAATCTACCTGGAACTTCGTTAGGTACTCGAAAAATACAAAAAAGTTATATTGAATAATGATTTAATATTATGAAATTTCTAAATCATAGTGAAGTGAAGTGCGCAAAAGTTCTCATTTTCAAACTTAGAATTGTTTAAAGTGTTAGAATTGTATCCATCAAACAGGGTGCTTATTTCACCCAAGGAGTGTTTCCGCTTGTAGAAGTTTTATTGACACATACGTTTTAGTTTATATGAGAAGTGAATATAATAATTAATTTTCTCTGAGGTGAAATTAAGAGTGGATTCTCTCCTTGCAAAAATGGGTAACCAAGATAACCATAGACAAGGCGAAATGAATGAAGTGGATAAACCAATAAAACGCAGGCTGTAATTCTATAGAAAGATTGTCAGATTCCTTGGAGCTGGTGCTAATTATACTGAAATTAAAAATAGAAAACTGGGACTTGAGAAAAACTAAAGTGTCATCTAGTCGTTTTGCTCCTGTTTAAACACTATTTGGGTGAAGTTCGAGGTCAACATAGTCCCCCCCCCCCCCCCAAAAAAAAACATGGAGGTGCCCGGAAACGTAAGACCAGTTGGTGCAATGGTTAGAACATAGGATTGCAAGTTAGAGATGCGGGTTCGAATTCTGGTTAGATACTGGTTTATATTCACAGCCTGCTTACATCCCCTTAACACTCGTTTACTGCTGCAGGTGGGAGTTGTAGTGGTCTGGATTGGCGCGAGAGGGTGGCTATTCCGTTTCTGCTGGAACACGGGATTACATTCTACAACCCACAGACACAAGCCTGGGACTGCTCCATGTTCGTCAAAGAAGAGATGCAGAAAAACTCGTGCACTGTTTTGTTCTACTTCATATCTGCTTCCACTAGGTATGTTTAATACACTACGATATTCTGGTACGTTTGTTAAGTTTTTATTGGAATAGTGTCTCTAAGTGTGTCGCGTTTTAATGGATTGAAACTAGGCCAAAGTCCGATTGTAACTATTAATAGCGAGTGTCAAACAAGAGTAGTCTAATAAACTAACTTACAGACATGCATGACAAAGTGTCCATTAACTCAACTAGCAAATAAAGCCAACTTAAAGCTAAATTAACATATATAAAATTAATGTACATAAAATTCATTTAGTAAATGCTGCACAACTCAGCTGAAAGTTGCTGAGATTTTTTTAATCGATATCCACGTTGGCTATTGAAGATGTGAAAGAAGTTGCTTCTGCATCTATTCTCACAACCTTGCTCAAAGCACATTTTTTGCAAGTTTTTTAAAGACAAAGTTGATGGAAATGTATATAGGAACTTCCAGCATTTAAAACTTGCTCGTATGTGTTGTTAAGTAATGGTTAAGTGACTCTGATTGAAGTCACTGAGAACTTCTGGCGTTTATCGAGAACCGCGAAGTGGTTGGAGATATTAAGTCAGAATTTCGAAGTGACTTCTGCAGAGTCACCTAACCATGATTAAAACACGAAACCCGCATGTTTTAAAATGTCGAGAGTCAACGGAAGTCAACTTTGGCTAAGTAGCATTTTCTAGCATTTTAACTTCTGGCACTGCAGAGTTTCGACATTTTAAGATGTGCACGTGACTGTTTTAATTTGATTTGCACACGCGCATTTTTAGATTTGGGTTTTGATATCGATTCACCCAGCTTGAAAGTTTTGACCATTTAACTAAAATTTTCCAGATGTTCAGAATTCTCCCTGCTGTTTTTATCTCTCACTGATTGTGGACGAATTTTTTCTAGCTTACATCTGGTTTTCATTTCAGAACTCTTAGGCCATTCATTAACTAACAATTTCTGATTCAGTTGAGAAAAAAGTGGTTAAATCAAGAAAAGATCAAACGTGAAAAATTTTTTCTCGCTCCAATAAAGTTTGGATCCTTTCCGTTCGTGCCTCCTGCTTAGTGGGAGCATATTATTTGCACCCTCCCTCCCCCCCCCCGACGCACGTGCCATATTTTTGCATGGTGATTTACTATGTAATGACACGTGCTCTGTAGCTGGGGGTGCATGACGTACTGGGAGGCACAAACTGAGATCCGAAAATTTTTAATTGCCTTTCAGCGAAGTTTGAAGCAATTATTGTAAACTTGTGTCTTTTTCGTGTAAAGTTTTTGCTTGGTCGTTTTCTTCTAGAAAATTCTTTCGATTTCACTTTATTTTTTCCACGCTTGACTTTGATTTTTTTGCTTCACCTAAATTGCTCTTATTGAGAAATTACGTCTGCGTCTCAGAAATAAAAGCGTTTGTTAGGTTAGGGGATCATAAGGGCCAGGTAAGCGAGTGATAAGCGCTTCAGTCAAAGACAGGAGGTTGCGGTGCGGAATCCTAACGTAGTCGGATTTTTTCACTCATAAAGAAAAGTTTGCCTTTGCTACAGCCCGCTCAGAATTCGTTCGAGAGCAATTTGTCCGTGTTGCGGCTGCTAAAGAATCTCAGCGGAACCGATATATCACAGCCTGGTTCTCGAGTTTTACGCCGGCCTGGTTCTTCACTGGGTTCGATTGACTAACGATCCCGCAGAAATAATTTGTCGCTCGGACGTATTAAAGGACTAACTTTAATTTTGTTGATTGAAGTTAAGAAAATTCTTAGTGACAATCTATGTTTAATCTCGTGCTGAAGTTTGTAAGGCTTCAACCAGTGTTAGTAATGATGCTAACTGCTCGTTAAGTAAGCTCAACTAACTTAGAACTCGCAAGATCTTAAGATCTAGCAAAACTTAGCAAAAAGACTAAAGTTGTTAAAGAATCAAATTTTAGTCAATCTGAGAGCCAACTGCTCCTGGTAACAGTTTCTAATGGTCCTAAATACAATACGGTTTGACTGATCAAACAATTGGGTTAAAGTAAATAATCAAATATTTATCATTTATAACATCATCGCTACTTGTTTCTGATTGGTTAATCAAGAAAATGATTTAGGTCATTGTTTACATAGTAAATGTCAAATTACTGCAGTATTTACTTTTGTTGACATAAGCACGGATGGTTATTACGTAGCTCTAAATGCCTCGAATGTACGGTATTTCACCTTTAATGATCATCTAAAGAATCATAAATAAACAACTTAAGAAATTTAACAATAAATAACAAAATATCAAAAAATGCCAATTTTGCACCATTTAGGTGCTAATAGCCACACTTGTGGGTCTGATGGAATAACGTTCGTTGGGTCCATGAATAGCTTAGAGGTAACCCTAACCGTCTGCCATAACCTCGGGTTGCTCGGGTTTTGCCTTCCCAAAATCGGGGGGGGGTGTACAGATTTTCGGTCCCAACTTGTAAAATTTTTCATTTTTGACCATTTTTGAGTTTTGACAAATTCTAAGTTTTTTCAGTTTCAAAAGTTATTTCTTGCTGTCTGATGGCTTTTCTAGCTGATTTGAAGTGGCGCCAACAGTCCGACCTTAGTCGGTTTATGTTTTACACTTAAATTTCTCGCTCTCTCGACAACAGTAGTATAAACTGGCAAACGATCTTTTTTCGGTCCTCTCTTTAAATTTGTTCAGCAGTCAAACCATTATAATCTTTTTAATGCATTTATTTCCTGCCTCAAAATCACTCAAATAGAATTGATTTAAAAAGACACTTCCAATACTCCTCTTCGAGTTGTAAAGGTATGTTTTATGTATGTCTCTGGCCACCTTATTTGAGAGGTTGAACGATCTCGGCCGAGGGAATTGTCTCTTTTCCCCTTGTGTAGGTTATGAACCTTCATAATTAATATTTTACATATTTATAATGTTGATAGTCCTACCTCTTATTAGGCTACGCAAAGCGTTATAAGTGCAAATTAAGCAGTAGTTGCCACTCCTGGCACTGAAAACAAAAATTTTGCGAACGGGGGAGGTGGTCAATTTGAGGTATCTACCGGGCATCTACCGGGCATGAGGTTCTGGTTGTACATGTATCAGATTCAAAGGTAGATTCATCTTCTCTTAATTAGTTGCAAGTGTATCACAGGTCCGTGGCCAGCATGTGCGAGGCTGCTTTCTTCATCGGACAGGGAGTTAAGAGCATAGTGTTGTGTGTGGAACCAGTGAATAACATCAACCCTTCCTCAACAGAAGCCACTGACTGTCTAGCCAAAGACTACAAGAGAGGTAGAGCCTACTTGACGGACATGGCCAACCAGCTCCACATTCCTGTCTATTCGACCATACAAGTTGCCCTCAACAACCTCCTTGACAAGGTCAAAGGGACTTGGGTATGACGACGTCATAGGACTGCCAAAGTCAGACCCGAGAACCAGAAAACCTCCCCGCTTGCCCATTCCTCCGTTTGGCATCGTTTGTTGTTTGTTTTTACAAACTAGATTTAATATGAGAGTATTTTGCTACTTGATAGAAAGGAATTGTCTGAAAGACCCCCCCCCCCCCCCCCCCTACCGTCTACCCATCCCCTTTATCAAAGATGGTTTACGTCAAGTTACATTCTACAATCTTAGTGGCCATATTGTTAAGATTTAGCTGCTATTTGATATAATGAACAACTTTTTTCCCTGAAATGCATATTTTTAAATCAGAAATCTGATAAAGTGGAACCAGTTGCAACTGGTTCAAAAAAAACTTTGCCTTCAGAAATAATCATTTCAATGTTATTATAATAAAAAGGAACATTGTATTTCTCCTAATATCCGTAATCATAATTTAACTAAAATTTATCTACGGACAGGCAGTTTCTAATTGCCATCTTTGTTTAGATTAGATTCAAATTCAGATGGTAGACGATACCGAGAATTTTATACAGAATATTAAGTTTAATCAATTTACCACCTTGGACTGTTAAATGACTCTACAAGAGGTGCCCAGAAAAAAAAACGTTGTTTGGTGATTTAATTTACACTTTAACCTCCAAGTGTTGTTCATACATGTAATTATCATATCAGAAGTCTTCAACAGATTCGCTATCAGATATATTCCCAACAAGCTGCAAATCCGAAAACGATATAGAAAATGCCCAGGTTTGGTGTTTAAATGCTAGCTCTATTGCTGTTTTTACTCCAACTCAAGAGAAAACTGGCTCAACGTCTGGACAATTCCTAAAATCTGTCTTTCTTTTGGATATTGATACCAATCAGGGATTAGATTGTATTAATTTATTGAACTCTTTTAGTTACTTTTAATAAACTTATATACCAAATGAATTTGTTATTGATGCTCGATTTTACTTGTTAAATTGTACATAGTAGGTTACTGAGGTGCTGTTCACTGAAATCCCCAATGCTTAATCAAATGTCAATCATAGATCTGATGAATTGAAATTCAATCAATTTTTGGTTTTCTAGGGGTAGATCGCAGACACTGATTTAAATAGCGCTACGATTCGGATAAGATTCGAGCTCTAATAAATATTCTCACCTGGAATCATGTCTGACCAATTTAAATTGCATGTTCTCTTTTTTTTGCGAAAATGGACACCTGAGTTTTGAATCTTACAATGAGTCAAAGAAATTTGATTTAGCTGATTTAGTTATCAACATTAACAGTGAAATTTTAAACACGTAATTTGTGATTAAATGTAATTTAAATTGAGGTAATCTTAAAGCTTAATTTACATTCGTAACGTTGAATCTGAGTTTTATTTCCTGTTTAGTGAAAATTTTTAAAGCGGTGTCCTTTTTCTGAAGATGCGTGTGCGTCATGCGTGAGTCGACAATCCTTCATTAAAACGAAACTCAATTTGTTAGGTTTCCGCTGTATAATTTTGTAACGAACTGGCTTAGACAAATAGCGTCTTGTAAGATTCTGAATATTGCTTAGGCAGCCCATCACGGGAAAAACATAGCCCAGATCTCACAATTCCGAAAGGTTTGGTTAGGTGGTTTTTGCAGATCTTCTTAACAATATAATTTCCCTACTTTGCTCCGGGCGGTTGACGTTACGTGTTGATAGAAAAGCACTTTAATTAAAATCTAATGAATATAACTAAAGAAACTGAATAATAATATGGATCCGTTAGCATGCGCAATCGTCACAAAACAAAATAACTTACTTTAACTAAGTTTATCACAAGCACCCACAAGCTTAGATCAATAACTAACTGAGTTATTTTCAATTCAAACAGCTGGAATTATCCCTCAGCTAATAACTGACTGATGAGCCGCAGTCTGACAACGATCATTCAGAGCAAACTCAGCCGAAATTCGCTAAGCCCAAGTTAGCGACTATTCAGAGCCTATTCAGGCGATATAACGCAGCGATTATTAGTAACTATTACAAGAGCTTCGCGCTTTTCAATACCGGCCAACAACTAGCCTCTTCACGGTTAGAAATTTCTGCCCGGGGCTTATGTTTTAAGATCCTTTGATACTGAGCCGAGCAAACATTGTTTTCTCAAAGAAAACAATCGTCATTACGCCTCAAGGATTTCAATCTTCTGTACTGTTATTGGTTGGTATGCTTAATTCCAATAAAGTCATTGCCATAATACCGTTGATTGTTGAATGTCAAAACATAATTTTTAAATGCCAATCAAGATGGCCGCCGATTCGACATACATGCAAATTCCGAATTTATTATGCGTTTCGGGCGTTTTCTATAAAGGGGTAAGTTTCGTGTATCGGCCAACCGACTGCTTTTTGGCGGGCTTAATGCTTTTTTGAGTAATGCGTTCGTGATTGTCAAATGATTCAAAAATGGTGGTATTTCCCGGTCCAATCAAACTATTCAGCACCTTAGGTCCGTTTTTGTTTACACAGGACTGTTTTAGGTGTACGGGTCCTCTCTAGCTTAAGTTTTGTCTCAGTGTCCACATGCACACTATGATAGGCGTTGTTCATGAAAACTGATGACTGGTTTCGGATTTCACCCCAGAATTACCACTCCCCCCTTCACAAATTTTTGTATGGAAAGCCTATGGTTCTCTTAAGAGGTTGGTTGAGCTCAATTCTTACCAAGATATCGACTTCCCAAAATTGGAGGGGTGGACAAATTTGCGGTTCCAACGTGTAAAAATTTTTCAGTGTGAACAATTTATGGCGATTTTGCAGAACTTCCTTTGTTTTTAGTTTGATTGGATGTTAGCGATTACCAGCCTAATATACATTGCAACAAGCTATCTTCTAATTGTGGGAAGCTAGTTTTCAACAGAGAACGCAATTTAATATAGATCTGTAAGTTTAATCTATATAAGTCGGGTAATCCGCTAAGTTCCGTTTATAAAAACCAGTCGCTTAGAAATGACATTTTCTTGTTGGGCATCATGGGAACAATGGTACTTATACTTAAATGGTATAGGTGATATAAAAGAGGTGGCCTAATCCCCTTGCAACAAACTTGATGTCAGTATTCCTTTGACGATAACAGTCAATGATGCAGTTTCCATGATTCCAGTTCTAATGAGAACAACACTCATGAAAAAGCCTACTCAGCTTGAGAACTTGTTTCCCTGTCTACAGTCTTTGTAGCTTATAGAGATTAGCAGGTGCTCACATCTAATGTTTTATGCAATTAGATTACCTAATTCTCAGCCTCCAAAAATAAATCTATGCATGAGCTTTCAATCATTAAGTTTCAGCTCTTTATGTATGATTTTACTCGTCTTGCTGATAAAATTTTGTTGAGCAATGATTCTAACATTTCCCCGTATGAGAAATCAAGGCTTTTTATGGCTGTTATTATAGAACAGAACAAACACCTATGATATCAGAGGCAGAGATTAACCACACAATCGATTGAATGAGCGGAACCAGATGCACGAGTTCTGCCAGTGGAAGTCTGATTTGATCCACAATATGTAGACAAGGTCAATCTGACATCTGCTTTCAGGATAAAAATTGTTGCACGGATTGCATCATGTGAACAATCACGTAATGTAGAAGAATCTCGCTCAAAACGCGTTCTAATCAAACTTAACTGGAAGCATGAGAAAAAACCAGAATGCATTGAGACAACTGATGTTTTGTTTTAAAATTTGAAAATAAAAAACTCAAGAAAAACAGCGACACAGAAAACTTTGATGCAAGAAAATCTCAAGGTTACTCACTTAATTAGAGCCGCGAATTCTCATTTTTTCAATGCAGACAGCCAGTAGTAGAACAAAAAGAACAGTAATTGAAGCAAGATTTAAAATTATTGGTAGCCAGAGATGAGTAAAAAAAACTCCAGTTGGAATCCAGACAGACGAGAGTAACAATTATGTCTTGTGCATAATACTGTCCCTTGAAAGGGGAAATCATATGTCTTAGTTGTTCAGATGGAACCCGTAAATAGAAATTGGCACAATGTTTCAAAGTCGTTTGGCAATAATATTTTCCGGAAAGTTCGAATAATAGAGCAAAACTGTTCTGCGCGAACGACGCGAATTTTGAAGTATTCGCCAGGCGGGAAACATTTTCAGTTTTAGCTGTCATGTTTGTTCCGAAGCAAATTTTTTTAAAAAATTTCTACCAGAGTTCAACACAGTATGTTAAAACTGAAGAGAGACTGAATTGAGTTTTTTCAAAGAAATATTCAAAGAACTACTCTTTTTAAAAACGCAAATGAGTTCACAAATTTCAGACTCAAATATTTTTTTTTGGATATTTGCGCACTTTTGTATTCTCCAATGTGCACATTATTCCAAAAATAATTCAATTGTTTCCAAGGTAGATAAAACAAGACTTAGTGAAGAATGAGTCTGTAAATTGTTTTCTATTTGTCTTTTCAACCATGCTGTAAAATTTTTGCCACATATCTGCTAACTATGGATATTATAATGTAAATTGTATCGTAATATTTGAAAATAAAAGACATTTTCTGAAATTTTATGCTAAAAACAACAAGAAAAAGCGAAAAATGCTCCAAATCACTTTCTATACCAAAACGTTTTGGAGTTAAGTAAAAATTTGTACTTGCACAAAAATGTAACTGCATTTTCAAATTTGGACATAAATATGTTTGCATTTCAATTTTTTTCACCTATCTTAAACCTTCCCGAACTTTTTTTGCAAGTGGAGTAAATGTAAATGAAAGAAGCGACGGTTGCACACTAATAGTTTTTATTATCATTACAGCTCGAAGAAACAATTGAATCGATCTCGCTATATGCTTGAATAAATCTTTGTGTGTATTTCTCTTTTGGATCTATTCTGTTTCCCCCCCCCCCCAACTTAGTGAGCTTAAATTTTTTATGACCCCAAGGTGCCCGTGCTATTTTCTTACATAGTAACATGCTATATAACAACATATAATTTGTAACTTGGGGTCATAAAAAACACTGTGGGGGCCGAAACAGAATAGATCCTCTCTTTTTCTCGCTACCATTTTTTTGGCTACGATAAGATGAGTCTTCAAGTTGTTCCTGAGTTTTTCAATGAGATTACTGCCGGTTCACAATCCCATCTAGTCTTAACAAATGAGGTGCCCTCAGTTGGACTATTTCATTCTTGTCTACATATCGTATCGGTGGGTCTTGTTTAGCATACTGTTCAACAATTGCTGGTCACCACTTTCCAGACCATTTTTGCAAAAATAGACTTTTTGATACTTTTGATGAATTTTGTTTCTAGAACTCATTCTTCGTACCCCATTCGGTTGTGTTAATGCAAGTTTAGGATTCACTTGGCGCGTGACAATCAGTCTACTCTCACGTTAGCTACACGTTGGAAAATATGTAATAAGTTTGCCAACGGATGGTGAGTTGCAGGATGAACGTTTGGAACAGTGCTAGGAAAATTGGCCAACAGGGCGTTTAGCCGACAAGGAAAAAAATGAGAAATTTAGCCGACAGTTTAGTCATAATTGGTAATAAAAGTCCATTATTGGTCCATAAATCAGTAGTTCGGTTGTGATAGATTCATATCTGGTCCCACGGGCCGCTGAGGCATGGCCATGGTAAAATACGGTGCGAGCATGGATAGACGTTCGTTACACTACTTGATGAAAAAACTGCGGTATATTTGTCCGCTTACGAAATAGTGTTTTAAATTGGCCAATCACAGCTTTAGAATAAGCTTTATTGCTCATTTTAGTTAAATTGTCGGTTAAATTTCTCATTGTTTGGTTGTCGGCTAAACGCTCTGTTGACCAATACGGCGGCCACCGTTTGGAACAAACTCAAAATGAATATGAAATAATGGAAACAGGAAATAATAGAATTAGCCACAGTGTGAAATGCTTGGCATATTCAGTCTCATAAACGAACAGACCCAATTGAGCAGACGTGACCGATAAAAAAATATGCAACAGATGATGAAACTATTGAAATGTTTGTTTAAAATCGATCGTTATTATCGTTTTAGTTTAGTTCGAATCAGCAATGTAATTGATAGCTATTTTCTATGAAAATTATTTTGAGGTATTTTCCCTGTTCTCGCTCCCAAATTTTTCCTGCTAATAATTTACGAACCATACAATAAGACAAATTTCTGATCTCCCCGCTCCTTGGTGAGACATTTAAATCTCATTAGTATTGATCGTCCCCAGTCATTGGATGGCACAGTTTTCAAAGAAGACTCCCTCTTAACGGGTGAGATAAAGATTGAAAAGTTTGCTTGAGTTCCAGTTGTGCCTAAAATCTCTTTCTGATTGAGATTGCCATATAGAATCTGGAGATAGACCAGCAGGCACAAACTTCTTGTATCAGCCAGAATGTTGGTTCGTTTGAGGTACCACAATTAACAGTTTTGCTCTTAATTTAATGAATCAGCAAAATAGGGAACTTTGCAAATATCTATATGCCGCAGGATCCAAGTGTTCGCTAACTGGGATGCTGGCTACTTGTTTGGTTGTTATCCATATATTTAGTTGTAATTAACTCTTTTGGGACAAGATGTTTAAATTTACCATAAATTTACCGCTGAAAAACAGACCATCTTGAAAAGTTTTCGAATCGATTAAAATTTGAACTAGATTTCATTTGAACAAGTGATTTCAAAAGGAGGAAAGGAAATAGTTAACAAAAAAAAGCTAAAAATATCAATATATCACAAAATTGTGAATTGCATTTCGTTAACTGGATCAAAATTGTAAAATATCTTGTCTCTTTTATTCCTTAATTCTATCACAGTATTTTATATAGTCAGATATTCACTGCAAGTTTAGATATTTTTTGTTTTGTGATGCAAACTCGTTCAGCATTTCTGATATCCCAATTGGATATTTTGCTGATTCTGCATTTTTTAAGAATTCAACGAAATTTCAGAGCACGAAAGTACCCGACAGATACCAGACCGGACGTTGTACCAAACTTGTGTTTAAATTCGTTGAAAGTACCTGGAAGCTGGGCCGATTTAATTGTAGGGCTACTTATTGTCTAACACCAGGCAACAACTTAGCTCATATTAAAGGTAACAGGAGGTTTGGATTAAATCTAATGCCAACAATCAGTTTAATAGCAAATAAGACCAAGATGACAATCAGAATTGGTCATTCGATTTTAATAATTTCTATGCAAAAATAATAAATAAATTGAATAGTTAGAGTTTCGATTACATTTTCTAGATGATATGTTTTATATAAATTGTTTTGTAATTGAACTCTGCAAATGATGGGAAAATGAAAATTCAGAAATTTGAATCTTCTGTTAGTAAAAGAAAACAAAATTTGCAACAGAGTTCCGAGATTACAACATAAACACATTTCGCTAACTCTGAATTAAAGATCAATGACACTTTCTGTAAGAAGAAACAACTGTTCGTAAGATTCCGGATTTGACTAGCTGAGGAAATTTCGGTATCCAACCCAAAATTGTGCCAATTCATCCCTGGTAACATTACGTAATTATGTCATCAATATTAAGATTTTGTCTTTGAGTTCTGATTTTCGCGTTTTTCCTAGATGGTATATATTCTTTAAGAAAATCTGAATTTTTTTTTAAAATTCATGTACAATCAAAGTTGTCGAGTGCATTAAAATTCTGGGAATTTTTTCACTTAAGTTTTTTCATTACTACGTTTGTTCCGTTGCTAACATTAAGATCTCATGCGAAAAAATTGAAAATGTTGAGAAAAAATAGTATAACAGAAAAGATAGTATGGATCAGAAAAGGCAAACAGGTAAATAGCATTCATGTGGAGCAAATTTTGATTTACTTGTTGTTGCTTAATGTTTTTGAGTAAAAATTTAAGGTTGTTCTCTAATGAAAATGACAAAACCATTTGTGAGCCACTTAGAAATGAAAAATCCTATTCCGTTTGAATCAGGAAGTGTTTTATGGCAACATTTGAATACTCCGTCTCGCTCCAGCTTCAGACACAAAACTCAGCTGCTATATATCAAAGAATTCTTTCCGTAACTAATATATTCCTGTGTCGTACGCGAATGAAATTGCGTACTTGATCTTGAGTTGCGTTTATGTTCTATGTCCTACTTGCGCGGCGAGTGCGCTTTACACAATTTCTAAATGAATCCGCTCAGCGAATCGCGTAAGGACTAATTGTTTACTTTACTCGATTTGTAAAGACAGTTAATGAAGAATAAGTTAAATTGAGCTACTGTACGCGAAGTGTAAAACTAAGAGAATGAAGATTAAGGCAACTGGTATTCCAGAAGTCATAACAAAACGTGAACACTAATTTCCCGCTATGGGAGATGGGAGCAACAGACTAGCATGTGAAATAACAATGACTTATACACATGCCCCTCAGGAATAAGTACACTAAATAAATTAAGTACATCGTATGATAAATTTACTGCACTAAATTAATTTATGATGTATGACATTTCTCCCGCTTCAAAAAAAATTTAAATTGCATAAAGTAAAATTTTAATAACAATATGAATAATAATAATACTTATTCACCGGTTAAATAGTATCAACAATATATTTACTGGTTATCATAGCTACTCATAATTAATAATGTATCAAGTTTAATGGATCAGAGTTTTCACATGTCTTCTTCATCAATGATTAGTTCATTTGAAGTGCTGTGGTCGGCTGGTCGTATACGGGGGTCCGTCGGTGACACCTGTCCTATGATAGGCGAGGGAAAGTTGTTTGCGATAGGTCCAACCCGCGTAGCTGTATCAACAATTGTTTGTACAACCGAAGGTTGTATCGATTCGATGTCGCCTACGCGTCGCTTCCTACGAGGTGGAGCAAAATTCGGAGGACACGAAGTAGTGGAGTCACCAGATGAATCTTCTTTATCATATCCATAATATTTAGGACTTTTTCTAGTCCGTTTGGTTGTTCTTGTCAGGGTATGGGGTAATGTTGTTGTTGGAATTGAAAGAGATGATAAGAGAGCTTCTTGTTGAGTATTTGTAGGAGGGGGTGCAATTAATACTTCTCCAGTTATAATTTGCTGTTCGGGAGCAGCCTCTGGAATTTCGGGTATTGTTTGGGGAGCGAAATTGTCTGGAACTTTAGGCATGCGTACTCGCATTGCGCGAGCAATGTTAGATTTATTTGAGGATACACCACTACCAGTTTCTCGTTTTCTATGCTTCATTTTTCGGTCGCCTTTTTGTATGCGGGTACACTCTTTGATGTGGCTAAGTATCTTAGCCTCAGTTGTTTTCTCGTGCGTGCGGGGTCCTCGGCGGTTTATGTAGTCGGTCAATTTGGTCTTTCGTTCTTCCCGAGTACCAAATTTTGCAATATCACTATTGCGTACTGTCACTTCCATCTTTCCCGGCTCGCGAATAACCGAAGTGTATTTATCGGTCTTTTGTACTACCGATCCTGGGGCCAACACCTCAGACAAGCCATCCAGATTCTTCTTGGATCTCTTATGAAGGTGTTTCTTTCTGGCAATGTTTAACCGTACGGCGTGTTCTTTCAATGGAAGTGGGCGATGCGCTTTCGTGGTGCGAAGGAAACGGGATTCATTATCAGTTGCTAGCCGTTCGCGAGTGGTGGCATCCTTTGTCGCCTTACACATATTCTGTTCAATTTCGTCGTCACTCCGGCTGTTTCCCCAGTGTTCCTCCGGCAGCAATTCATTAGGGGTTACAGTTTCTTCTTCTAAATAATGATTCAAAATTTTTTCATAACTTAAGTCAGATGATTTTGGTTGAGTACTTATATTACTAAGTGGTGTATTAGCTTTACGCCCGAAGTGAGATTCGAATGGCGAAAGCTTAGTTGTTCTATGTTTACATATGCGAAGCTGGTATATAATTGATTTTAATGCTGCTTTAATGGTGAACGAATTTACTTCTTTAATTGCGTCTTTTATACATGCCAAGCGTTGTTTAATAGTACCAATAAGTCGTTCAACTAAACCTATTGCACGATGATCGTTTTCCAGAGCTGGTATTAGTCTGATGTTATTTTTGGTACAACAATTTTTTACTTGGTTACCTACAAGACAACGGGCTTGATCTATTCTTAAGGAACGAGGAACTCCATGAGTTTGTATATAATTATCTAGGAATTTTACAACATTCGAGGCATTTGCAATATCAACCAATTCTGCAGAAGGGTATTTTGAAAATCTATCAATGCATGTTAAAATGTATATTTCATGTTCTTTTTCGTTATTAATGGGCCCTGCAAAATCTATTTATATTTCTTGGTTTGGAACTATACATGGTGTATGTGCTTTAAATTGTTTTGCGGGAAAGACAGATTTTAAAATTTTACCGATAGCAGTGCAAGATTTGCACTCTATTGCTTTGGCAAGCAAATCACGATTCATGTATGGCCACCAGCAGTGCTGAGCCATACATATCATCCCCCAGCTACCTGGGTGACTCGCATGTAAATCGTCAAAGAGGGCATCTTTGAGTGCATTCGGAATGGCCACCTTCTCGTCCATACAAACAGAATTATGCAGTCCCGAACCTCTTTTAGAACTGCGTCCTTACTTGTGAGTGATGCAATTAGACCTTTGCTAAATACTTTTCCCCCCACTCGTTCAAACGACATCACTTGGGGACTATCCGTTAGTGGGGTGCTTAAATTTGAATGCGAGGAGGATCTGCGTGGCGTACTTGTGGTTGCATTGTCGGTGAATGACACGCGAGGCGAAGCTCTGGTTGTTCGGGAGGAGAGTGATTTTCCCTTGAGAGATGAAGCTTGTTGACTCATTGTTGATGAGAGTTGAGTTTTTTCAATTAAGTTAATTGACAAAGAGGAAGACAACTGAATTTCAGGTTGAGTTTGGGCAAAAAGCACTTGATTGTTGTTTGTTAATTGAGCACGTGAATTATTTAAAGTATTTGAGTGTGGCTTACTAAAAAAGGTAGGAATTTGAGGCTGATTTTTGATTGACAAGTGAGAATGACTTAATGGAGTAAATTTGGAAGCATTTTGATAAGCGAGTGACGCTTTTCTTGTGTTTACTAGCATTTGAGACTCAATTTGTACAGGATTAGTTGTGAATGGTAGACTATGTGACGCAGATTCAGAGTGAATTGAGTAATTAGTAACTTGCTTTGCAAAAGAGTCATCTGAGGAATGCATTCTATTCTTTTGAGTAAAAAATAAAGGATTATGCCGGGCGGGTGTTAAATTGTTAAAGGAAAAGCGTACTCGCGATGCGAGATCGGAGGTGGTATTAATTAAATTAGAATTGTTAACTTTAGGAGTAGGATATGTATGAGCGAATACGGAACCATTTTGACTTGAATGTACTCTCTGGTCATGTGCACTAGTACAATTAATACTATTAGTGGAATGGAGAAATAATTTATGTTTTTGATCCGCGAATGATTTAGTATTATTAATTAAATGTACGTGCTGGGCGTGTGTGCTATACGGATGATTGAAGTTAAAGGAGGTAACATTAGAGTTGTATTTTCGCGCCGCGAGATTCGAACTATCATTTGTTAAGCGTACATGCTGGGCGGAATTTATGTCTATAAATGAGATTTGAACTAACGTTTGTTAAGCGTACACGCTGGGCGGAATTTATGTCTGAATTAGAGGTTTGTTTTGAATAGAATTTTGAACTATTGTTTCGCGGGGCGAGTAAATCATGAAATTCAGTTTGAGGATTTGGTGTTACGTAATTTATGGTTAAAGCTTGTGCTGTATTGGTGGTGGAATTTTTATGTTCACCATCAATATCACAATATAATTTATGAAGTGAATTAGCTGAGAGATTGTGTTTCCGTTGAAGTAATTGGGCATCAGAATGTATGCTCGACAATGTTGCAACTAAAAATTCCTCGTCATATTTGGAAACACTTTTTGCTGGTTGATATGGATTACGAGATATGTAATCAACTAGTCCCATTTTCGCGCCAGGTAGATGCTCTATTGAGAATTGATAAGACAAAAGACGATCAACCCATCGTGATAACCTACTATTGTAACTTTTATTTGATCGATGTTCTTTTAAAATGGAAAGTAATGCGCGGTGATCAGTGATAACAGTGAATTCTTTACCATACAAATAATTTTTTAAATATTCTATGGACCAAACTACCCCAAGAAGTTCTAATTCGTTAATACTATAACGTTCTTCACTACTGTTTAAAAATCGGGATGCAAAAGATATCGGCTTCCAACCGCCAACTGTTAGTTGTTATAGTGCCGCTCCCAATCCGGAGCGAGAAGCATCACATTTGATTCGTGTTTCAAGTTGAGGGTTATAGTGAATGTTTTCTGTATGATTTGCTATGCGAGTTTTAATGGCATTAAAAGGTAGTGTATGAGTGTCAGTCCAAATGTATTTAGTGGACTTACGAAGTAGAGGTCTTAAAGGATGGCAAAGTTGAGCTAAATTGGGAACAAATTTACTAATATAGTGGACTGAGCCGAGGAATGAGCGTAATTTTTTAAGTGTATTAGGTGGTTGTAATGACATAATAGAGGATGTTTTGGATTCGAGTGGCGAGATCCCAGATTGAGTTATATTATATCCTAACCAGGAAATTTGTTGTTTCGCAAAGTGGCATTTCGGAAGGTTAATTCGAAGGTTATCTGCATCCAATTTTTTAAGACAATCTAATACAAGTTGGAAGTGATCATCTTCTGAACCTTTGCTAACAATTAAAATGTCGTCTAAGAAACAGAATGTATTTTTAAGTCCAATCAGGGTGTAATCCATTGCCTTCTGAAACTCGGCAGGCATGTCTGTAAGACCATAGAATCCCGTCTTGAATCGATATGTGCCTGTCATGTCACCACTTACAATATTAAAATTACAATGATTAGCAGTTTCAGGGTGTAAGTTTAGTTGGCTGTATGCATATTTAAGATCAATAGTAGAGAAATATGTTTGTTCCGCTGGTTCTGTTTTGTAGTTTGTTATTATTTGTGATATCGAATCCATAAGTGTTTCAATGTTTGGCATCTGATATTTTTTCTTGTGTATTGCTTTGTTAAGAGTTTTAGAATCTAGTGGTAACTTTATGGTTTGATCTCGTTTGACTGTGATTACAATAGGTGAAATAAAATATTGGTCAGAACAGTTATTCAGTTTTTCTATATGTCCCTCTACAAGAAGTTTTTTAATTTCATTATTTACTCGTTCTTGTAAATTAATGGGTACTCTTCTACCCTTTTGATGTTTTGGCTGAAAATTTCGATGGAATTTAGAATTGACAATGTGTATTTTTGAGCGACCAATACGTGTAATAAGTTGAGGAAATTGTTGTGCGATACGTGTTTTAAATGGACATTGAGATGTGATAGTGTTGACCATACTACCTTCATGTTTTGGGATTTGAGTTACTGAGATTCCGAGAGCGTCAAATAGATCTCTACCCACTAGTGGTTTTAGCCCATTACGGACTACTACAAATTCAGCTTCTTCAAGTCGCCATTCATTGCTTGCAATTGGTGCCTGTATCATACCCGTCACGTTTATGGGTTCGTTTGAAAATGTTTTGAGTTCCTGGGGAGGCGCTATCATCAGCCAACGAGCAAGGGGAGAATTTTCCACAATTTCCGAAGCAAGAGACTCGGGCAAAATACTGCATACACTGCCTGAATCAATGAGAAGTCCAACGTGGGTGTTACAAATTTGTAAGATGGTGTTCTTTGGTTCGATCTGTATTGCGTTACTTGCGATGCTAGCGACCATATTGTCATCTGAGTTATCGTAGTCCGATTCGCATTGCGGGTTATAATTCATATTTTGTATAGCGTTTACCGTTTGGTCAGTTGTAGTTTGTTCAACGGAGTTAACATTAGAGCGACTAGATTTGTTTGACGAGGACTTCGCTTTTCTGCACACTCGCGAAAAATGGTTTTGGAGGCCACAATTATTGCAAGTCTTGCCTCTCGCAATACACTTGACTTTATGATTAGCTGACCAAGTTAAGCCACAGTTCCTGCAGAGTTGGTTTGGTGATCGAGGAAAGCTAGATGTAGTCGGCCGTTGATTCGGTGGTCGAAAAGATCGTTGAGGAATTATTGCATTAACTTGCGGAGCAGATTGCGAGTTTGTAATTTGTAGTTGGTTTCTTTGACCTAGTTCCATATTTCAGGCCAAACGTAATGCTTGGGCTGGTTCTAAAGTTTCTCGCAACAATTCTCGTTGAATTTCTGAATCTAACATATTTGCAATAAATAAATCTCTGAAGAGGGTGTCTTCTTGACTTCCGAGCTCACAATTCTCAGAAAGTTCTTTCAATTTTCCGAAGAAATGTTCGATGGACTCTCCTCTTGTCTGTTTCGTGGTGAGAAGTACATAACTATCAAATGTGATTTTGCGCTGACGACTAAATGCTGTTTCCATGATTGTCCAAAGTTCTGCTGTTGAGAGACTGTCCATCTTGAGGTGTGGGTTTTGGCTACAAACAATTCGACGTCCTTCAGTGCCCAAACTGAGGTATAGCATTGACACAGTCATTCGATCGGCCTGTGCCCATTGTTTGTCTCCGCACATTATTCCTATCTCCAGTTGTCTCTGACACCGATTTTCCCAGTTCATTTTTGATTGAGCGTTCCTCGCCAATCTTTCCCTTTCCGATTGTGCCGATGATCCTGTTATCGTAACCGCATAGATCGGTTCAAGTGGTAGTTGCACTGTTTCGGGTTTTGGTTCCAACAAAGTGTCTATTGTAATATTTTCCTTCGCAAGAAGAGCTAACTTGGCCTGCATCTGCCACTTTTCCCATTTCAGCGGCAGGTCTACACTAGGTTTATCCCAAAATGGCTCAATGCCAAGTGGAGTCCGTTTCTGAGCTGCTGGCTGCGCCATTTCGTACGCGAATGAAATTGCGTACTTGATCTTGAGTCGCGAGTTGAAATTATGTTCTATGTCCTACTTGCGCGGCGAGTGCGCTTTACACAATTTTTAAATGAATCCGCTTAGCGAATCGCGTAAGGACTAATTGTTTACTTTACTCGAATTGTAAAGACAGTTAATGAAGAATAAGTTAAATTGAGCAACTGTACGCGAAGTGCAAAACTAAGAGAATGAAGATTAAGGCAACTGGTATTCCAGAAGTCATAACAAAACGTGAACACTAATTTCCCGCTATGGGAGATGGGAGCAACAGACTAGCATGTGAAATAACAATGACTTATACACATGCCCCTCAGGAATAAGTACACTAAATAAATTAAGTACATCGTATGATAAATTTACTGCACTAAATTAATTTATGATGTATGACATCCTGCTTGAGCTGTAATTTTCTCATCTTAGGTTCTCGGCAAATTGCCTAAATTGCCTAAAACTCAATTTTCCAGCAAAAGCAAAATTTTATGTGGCCTGGTAAGAAACAATTTTTTTAATCCATACCCAAAAAACAATGAGAGGATAACAGAAAAAAATCGCTTCAAATGCCTTATACCTCAAAGTAAATCAAGTGAAATTCAAAAAAAGTAATATTCTTCATAAGAAAGTGAAAACGTAGATTCAAAACAAACTGTTTAGAATAGTCCTAATAAATCTAGATAAAAACTCTCGTTGTATAAAGATTTTTTTCTTGTTATAGGTCGTGCTGGTTACTGAAATGGTATAAATTGTACAAAATTAGGAGAAAGTGGGCCATCATCAAAACTACCTAGACCAAACTGACCTCCGATAACTTTTCTCATAGCTTCGTGCTTAGTGGACCCCTGCTTAGTACGCGTACAACTTTTGCGCCACCAGATGCACGTAATAATTTGCAAGCAGTAACTTGCTATATAACAACAAATAAACTGTTTTTAGAGGCACAAAAAATACGGGAGCGGTGGTTGGGGCTGAGCAGAATAGATTCCCTTTTTCTTGTCACAAAACAAGAGCTGTCAAATATTGTGATATCTAATTTTGGATTTGACTATTTATTACAACAATTCTTTGTTTTCTGGTCCTCATCTGTAACTAAACAACTTATCGGTAAGTCTGAGGACCATTTCATTAAATACTTTTTACCAAATTTCTTCGTAGTCTATTTAAACACAAAAAATTAATTGAACAAGAAAGCTAGTCCGACAATATATAAAGTGCAAAAATGATTTTTTTACTTGAAACTTTCTTTTAAAACTCTCTGAAAGCTTGGAGATAAAACGAACGAAATGGAGCATCGAATTACGGCTGAGTTATAAGAACGATTAGTAGAAGATATTCATGTTGTAGTATTAAAAGTAGTGAATAGATAAATAATCCGGCATATGAAACGAGTATATTGAGGTCTTATGTATCACTACTTTCAACACGCGACCACAAAATTAGCGCGCTTATGCTGACAACGTAATATCATTTGAGCTTTTACTTTTCTACTAAACAAACGAGCCTCAATTTAGGCCTATAATATCTGCGACCAGATTTAAATTGGGGTAAACATACGTCGGCACTGTTCAGACTGTTCAATTTCCTTGCTCTTGAATTTACATCAATCATTTTTTGTCCTAATCAAATCTCAAAATTGACTTTCTCCAGAATTTTTGTTGCATAGAAATAGGGCTCATTATCAATTCCCTATTTGAAGACATTTGCTACCGTAATTGTTGGAAAAGTTTTGCTTATCAATTCAATGGTTTAGTTTTTTTCATATCTTAGCAAAAGATGTTCATTGAACAAAAATTCCTAAGCAAAAAATGTGCTGGTGAGAAGTGCCTATAGCCCGCAAATGGAGTTAGAGATTACGAACAAAATGTTCTTTTACAGTTTAAATGAACTATCTGAGTTTTACTAATTTGTGGTTAACATTTTTTCCCTGATTTTTCTGATTTTTTTCCCTGCTTTAAATGATCAAACCGAGATTTTGAAAACGATCAGGTCGTTTTAAAGGTTACGTCAGAAGAAGAAGATTTAAATTGAAGGAGAAGAAAAACTAAACTGAACTTTGACTAGCTGTCTGTCGTTTTTGTAATTACTAACCAACTTCAAAGTACGCCAATTTTTCACGTTTTAAACATTACCTGCAAATCTGATGAAACGATGTTGTTGTTTTAAAGGTTACTACGTCAGATAAAGATTTAAATTGAAGAAGAAGAAAAACTATAAACTGAACTTCAAGACTAGCTGTCTGTCGTTTTTGTAATTACTAACCAACTTCAAAGTACCTCAATTTTAAATGTTATAGTTCTTACGTGCAAATCTGATAAAACTTGTGCAAAGATGGTTTTTATAACATAAATCAGATATGCTAAAATTATTACAACTGATTAAAAAGCTTGATTAACACAAGTTAAGAAAAAACTGACGTGAACTTTGCAGTGCTTGTGAAATTTTTGTACTAACTTAATTAATTTAATCGAAGTAAGGTAAAACCGAACGCTTTAAGAGGCATTTAAATACATAAATGAACATTGTGAATACTACTGAAGTCGTGCTGAAGAGCAGTCGCTCTAACGAACTTGATTAAACTTAGAGATTTTTTTCTATTACTTTTTACCTAATTAAAAATGAAATCATTTTTGCTTTTACAAAAGTTGTTTCAAGTCGCTATTATTGCTAGCACACTACATAAGTTTCAAATCAGTATCATTGTTCGTAGGTTAATATTAAAACTTATCAACAAAAAAACACCTCAAACGCTTGTTAAAAGAAAAATCGATGACGGGTTTCAAATCTATCGGGTCAAAATGCTTCAGAAAGCAAAAACTAACGGATGATGGCGATGTTATGGAAACGGAGTTGAAAAGGTGTCTGACCACTTTTGACTTGGTCATTCTTGGGTTCAGCAACACTGTTGGGGGCGGAATTTACGTAGCTCTGGGACTTTTGGTGGGTCAAATTGCGGGACCCGCGACTATTATTTCCTTCTTTCTCGCTGCGATTCCACACATGCTAACTGGATTATGTCTGGCCGAGTTTGGCTGCAAAATTCCGAAAGCGGGTTCTATATACCTGTATTTGTATATGTCAGTTGGTGAGCTAATAGCGTTTATATCTGGTTGGACTTTGATTATAAATCACATATTTGAGGCAGGACTGGCGTGCCGAGGTATTACCGGGTATATAAATGGCATTTCGGATGAGAGTTTAGACTCGACGCTGCCAGAGTTCTTCGTCAAACATAATTTGGATCCCTATTCAGTGATAGTGGTACTTTTGGTAGCAGTGACTGCTTCAGTTGGTAAGTTTTTTGAATGCTGTAATTTTCAAAATCAGATTTTCAATTTTTGAGCAATCGTGGTTAAAATTGTTAACCAGTTAATCCTCGATCAGATGATTTGGATTAACTTTAGCAGCGCTCTGGAGTACATTTTCTCGGTTAGTAACAACCCAGACCGAAATGAATTGACCTATGATCAGACCCTCCCAGACCTTACTGACCTCTGATTAGACCATATCCAATTGCTACTTTAAATATAACCAGTCGGAGGCGTGTACATCAAGCTTCAAATTTTTTCAGCAAAAAATGTTAATTCCACAATTCTTAGAATGAAAGGAATAAGTACTCGAAGCATAAACTCTAAATATTTCGTATGATTCACATAAAAACTGTGTGTTATCACTCATTTTTTGTGTGTGGGGGGGGGGGGTGGGGGGGGGGGGATGACACACGAGAAAAAGCCCACTTAGACTGTAAATCGTACAAATTTGCACAATTTTCCAGGGCTTAATATTGATATTTCGTGTGGTTATTACCCGAAAAAAACTGTACAGTTCCACAAGAGAGAAATTTAAAACCGTTCATCTGACTGAGTGTGTTCAAAATTATTTACATAAAACGAAATACTTTAAAAGAGAATGCATATGATAACTCTCTTTCTAATCTGCCTATACTTTTTTCTATCTTTTAGAGGCGGCTATCAAGGTGCTAGTGCCAAGTGCTATATGGTATGAAGACAGAATTATCGTTGCAATTTCCGTTCTAATAAAGACTTTTAACTGCGAGTTTTTGCTGAGTGCCATCCGGAGCGCGGGTTCGGTAAAAACGCTCTTTTTCTGCTACAAATTTTATTCAAGTTTCCAAGTAACCAACTGAGCTGTACTAAGCAAAATTGTCTGTGTGAATTTCAAGATAATAAATGCGTGTTGTATAGTTATACAAAAGTCTTTTTCAACCAAACAAAATTCAGCATCGTTATATTACCGCTCTTTAGAAAAAGCAGAGGCGATGGGTTTCGAACCTTCAACCTGATGATTATAAACAAAATTGCCTAGTTTGCTGTGCCAAGTGGGTCTTGATTAGTGGTATTGCCGAAATCAAGAGATTTACTAAGCTAATTAAGTATAAATGGAAAGCATCATCAATAATGGTTTCTTCTGTTTTTTTTCCAGATCAAAGTGCTGAAAGTTTACTTTCTGTTTGTTCTTATTTGTCCTCTTGTTTTCTCATCTGATTTATGTGAAGAATTTGAGCCGGGGAACGCGACTGCTGTATGTTAAGAAAAGAATACTACATTCCGCGTTGGCCAAGTTGATGTTAGTTTCGTACCATATCGGAGCCATATTTGTCCGATTGTCAGTTGGAGAAGGTGAGATCGAAAAAATTTGTTCTCGTTTTTGTCCAAGTTTTGCAATGATGTTCGTGTTGGTCGTGCCAGGCATAGTACGCATGCAGTAGAAAAATAAAGGTGTGCAGATTTGCTAAAAAAACGTCTAAAAATAGTTTAAAAATTTCTGATAACAAAATGGTGCGGCTGGGTATTCAAATTTAAGGCCTCCTGACCGCCCACAACTCTCCTGAGGTAAGGCATGAGAGGGCTCCTTCGTGGGATGAGAGCTGTTTTCCGCAGTATGTCCAGATTCGTCGGCTGGCCCTGCCAAACGTAAGTTATTTGCACGCAAGTGCGGTAGATTGCGGGTTCCGGGGTTCCCACTTTGATCAGCAGAGCGCGCCTTCAATCGAATGAGAAAAGTTGTGGGGGATCAAGCTGGTAGTTTATTTGTGTTGATTTACTGTTGTTTTCTCTGCTGATAAATTTGAGACTGAATAGATAAGTTGATGAGTGTTTTTACTGATGTCGAGTAAGGTAAGAGCGGGAGGCCGTTCTTTAGATTTGTATTAGTGTGACAGTTATTTGATAACCTGGTCAGGGGGGTTTATTCGCATATTTGCAAGGGAGATTGATGTATTAGTGATCTGTCAAGTGTGACAGCTCCATTTCCTCCACTGTGTGAGTGTAGGTAAATTAATGAAGTAATTACCTCGTCATGGCAGTAAATGGCAGACACTAAAAGATCTTTTGGAGGAAGGTAAGATGAGAACAGTGTTATTGGCTGCTTTATTGATAAAATTTTTCAGAATACGTTCACTGCAAAGAGGTCAAACTTCAATAGCGGCGTTATTCATCGACGGTTGGACGTTTTATCAAACCTTTGCAAATACGAATATTTGCAAAAACGAAGAGCCGGGATATTCTTTTTTATCAATGTATGGACACTAAAAGGCTCGTTAACTACTAATGATAATTTAGGTTTTGAAAGGCGAGCACTAACAATTTTTGTAATTATTTTTAAAGCAAAATTATCGTGTTTAGAACGAAACGAGGCAGACAAGATTTGCTAATCGAAACGAACGAGTTCAAACATCAATACTACGATCGGAAAAAATTAATAAGTCTCGGATGGAAAGACGTGGAGACAGTCGATAAGCGGGGTATTAATAGTTGGAACTCCGTAAAGAATAAGTTAACTGTAGAAGGTAGGGGGACTGGCTGGAGAGAATGGTCGGCCTAAGGTACCATTAGCAATAAATAATGAGGAAAATGTGGGATTTCAAGAAAGTTTAATAGAGGGGTTCCGGGGCTGTAATGATCAGGGTGATGTGTATAGTTTTTTTAGTAAATTTAAATTGGAGAATGGTGATAGCAGGTTGTATCAAGAAGTTGGGTCGTATGCTGGTTTGTGTAATTCAATAGCTTGAACGTTTTGTGTGGATGGTTTGATGAGTGGTGTTTTGCCTGATGGTTTTACTGGTGTAAGGAGAGATTCAATGGTACAATGAAATGAGTAGCACTTGTTGACGGCGGCACTTGTTGAAATTGGGGAAATGATAGTGTTTCAAAAACGCCGTGCGGAAAAATTGTTTCTGATTTGGAAGGTATCCGACATCAAGCGATTTTAATAGTGTTATGGGTACTCCGCATTATTCGGGTACTTTAAAATTGCGAGGGGACTTTCTGCAAGTGGTTTGGGAAAGGATGTTTTTTTCAGACAAAAGATAATATGTTGATCCAGCCTTCGTTTTGTGCGCATGTTGTTTTGGCTTTTACAAGAGGTTTGTCGTTAATGACTGGCTGGCAGGTGCGGGATCAACCGAATCAGGTTGTTGTCGATTGGACTTCAGGATCGTTTGCTTATGGTGTGCGTAATGGAGTGGTGAAAATCATTTTAATGTCAGATAAAAATAAGAAGGCACTTTTAGACTAGGCGAAATCAAAAACTGTCAACTGCTGGTGCTAGTGATGTCACTGAGTTTTGCTAATAGTGGTATAATTTTAAAAACAAATAATAAACGAGGTAATCGAAGAAAATGGGACGGGAAACGGGAAACGAAAACACAGTTGAACGACAGCGAGGAGAATATCGTGTATTCGTTTCTTCCTCCAAGGTATCATTCAATGGAATAAATGAGTTGTTCAACTTTTAGTTAATTGTTATTTTTTTGTTAGGTTTGGAATTACTCTGCCAGGTTTTTGTTTGTTATTTTTTCGAGATTTTGTTGTTTCGATTCCGTGCCTCTTACACGTATGTTGAAAGGTTTGTTTTTTGTTGGTACTGAGCAATCGGTAAGGGTCCTCTCTGTTTTAGTTTGGTTTTGTTCTGGAAAAAAATGATGTTTTGTGAGTTTTTTGGCCGTTATTTTGGAGAGTCGTATGTAGTTGAGGCAGTTAATATCTTGACTTTCAATTGCGTTCCCTTCGAAGTGACAAGAGGTTGGGATGTTTAGGGTTGTTGGTAATGGTTGGAAATGGTTTGGTTGATAGTAGTTTGCCCTGTTAGGGGTGCTTGCTCATTGTGCTCACGAGTTATCACTTTCGAGTGATTTTTTTGGTGTCAGAGAAGTAAAGATTGAAATGGATAAGAAACTGAAAATAAGAGGAGGAGGCGTTACCTTCACATAATTTGCGGTGTTTGTAAAATAAAGATTACATTAAATCAATTGTGACTCGTAACTCGAATGGTGAGACAAGAAAAAAATTTGAATTGAAAACAATTGTATGGAAATTTAGGTGAATACACGATTGCCAACCGGGTCAAACCCAATGGGGTCGTCATTGTCAATTTGAATAAATTCCCAGTATTGGTGGGTTAGTTGGGTAGTACTGAAGTGATATACATAAATGTAATATTCCCAGGTTGTGTAAACAAAAAAATTTTTTGTGAGAAGGCTTGCATGCTAGTGTGCCCAGACCACGATGGTTCCATTTTGTTCTAATTTTACATATTCATTGAAAAAACATTCCCTGTTGGGGATTCCGACTTTCACGCAAACGTTGATGTTGTGGCTTGTATGTAGTTTTGGGGGCGATGTCTTCTGGGCCGACGTAGTTTCGGATTTAATCCCAAATGCTTGTAGTAAGGATTTATAGGAAAAGTAAAATTGGCTAAGTGCTAGGTTTTAGGATTGGAAAATATCAGATAAAGAATAAGTAATTAAGGTTTTGAAAAAAATACAGGTCGAATTTGCCTTCTAAGACTTATTCTTTGGTGTTTTGTAAGAAATTCAAAAAGGTAAGAAAATTTGGATGATCTGGTTCCAAAGTAGTTTCTTTGTCTTGATTATTATCCAGGAAAATAATCCAGAAGCATAAGGTATTGAAGGGGAATACGAGGTATTCAAAAAAGACTATAACATTGATATCAAATTCTGTAAGAAAGCAAGCATAAAGTGGAATTTGGGTTGGAATTAGAGAAATAAAAGGAAAGGTGTCTTCTGAATGGTCAATTGGGGTGAACGTTGGGGTTCGTGGATAAAACAGGAGATAAAATGTTTATAGAATAAAATTGCAAAAATTTGAGGAAAATTACATAGAGTCATCTGAGAAAGGAATTGGTGATGGAGGACGAATTGGAATATAGTTTAATTCAGCAGAACCATGGCTTGGTGTAGGATCAGGCCTTTTGGAACTTTCAGAAATGGTCGGTTGCGACGGTTCTACTGCAACTGGTTCTTCGCTGAGTTCAGATTGAAATTGGAGTAATGAATGAAATTGAATAAATATGTTGACAATATTATCCTGTTGCATGTTGATACTAATAATTGCTTCATAATCTGTAAAAAAGGCAATGCTGTATTCCGTATTATAAGCTGATTGGCCGTTGAATGTAGTGTTAATGCGTGGCTCAACTATAATTCTGAACTGATATACTGGATTCATTTTAAAGTGTTTGAAATAATGCAAGGGGTAAAATTTTAGACGTTTGAGTTGTTAAAATAACTTTCAAGTTTTATCCGCAAAGAAAATTGTAATAGATTTGAAGAGTAAACAGTTAGCAACAGAGAGAGTTGCAGGTAGGTACAAGGCGGAAAGTAGTTCGAATGATTGATAGTGTTGCGGGGGAAGTGGGGTAAATTTGACATGTTCAATAATTGGGATTGTGGTGAATCTCCCTGGTTGGGCTGATTAGTATTTCCTTGAAGGTTGTCATTGTGATTGATAGACAGTTCGCCTTCCGTGCTAATGCACTTCCTTCTTTTTCTCGCTTTGACAGATAAATGATAAGTTTCCTTTGGGAAATTCATTTTATTACTCCGTTGTTTAATGCGTCAGTTTAAATTTTTTTTCGAAATAAATTTTTCGCTGGAAAAAAAGTGTAGAGCAAATCCGTGACTTTATAAATGGAGGTTTAAGGCGAATTGCTCTGAAAACTTTTGTTTGTTTTTTCTTTCAAAGATTACCTTGAAGTGATGAAAATTTTGGTTTGATACTCAAGTAATATCAAATTTATGAAGTAAGTTTTTGCAAATATAATCCAGGGAGAGAATGGGTCTCTTTGGTATGCGTCGGACTTTTAAAAATGCAGTTAAATCATATAATTTTTTATAAATTCAGTTTTAAATTTTTGCTTTTTTGCTCACTGTTGATACAAAATTTGCGGTAGAGTAGAAGTGAATTTAATTGATAACTTTCAACAAGTGGCTTAGTTCAGTGGTTAGTATCTCTGACCGTTGAGCTTCGGTTCCGGGTTTTGATCCCGACGGGTTCCAGGTGCTTCCATAATGTGGCAAAAATCTGGAAAGGGCAAAAAGGGCTGTAAGGGTGAGCTAGGGTAACAGTAAGGGGGTAGAGAAAGGTGATGGCAAAGAAAAGTTTAACTTTTTTCCTTTTTTAAAGTTTATAAGCTAATTTTACCGACAATAGGATCGTCCCACTTAGCGCAGTTGGTAGCGCGCTGCACTCTCATGTTGAAGTTGAGGGTTCGTGTCCCGGTCAGGTTATTTTTAAACGTTCCTTGTATTGATTGTTCTCAGAGGATACGCTCCGTAATGGGATATCAGTGGGTGTTCAGGTATATGTGTATAGATGGGCTGACTTGGTGAGGCAGGCCTGTTGTTATGATCAATTTTGATAGTCGGTTCTTCCCTACGTTTCAGTCTCCGGATTTAGTCTCCTAGGAATGTGTAGTGATAGCAAGGTTTTTATGTTTTTTTTTTCGTTTTCATTTTCGAACTCAGTTTTGATTTCGCGTGGTACTAGTGAGCATTTGTGCAGGTTGTGTTCTGGATGTTCATGTAGATATTCATAGTCATTTAATGCGACAAATTTTACTTGTTTTGTTTTTATTCTTCGTCCCTCGTGTTTTATTCGGAAAGGGAAACGTCTGCAAAATTTTGTCCATTTGTGTAAAAGATAATAGGTTAGATGTAGTTATACGCTAATCAAGGAGGATAAAAATCCAAAAATAAGAGAAATTTTCCATGGAATGTACTGTTCGAACCGGTGTTCGAGTTCGGGTTTGGAGGCTCTCATTCATTCCAAAATTGGTTGGGCCAATTGTTCTATTGATATGCTGTTTGTTCGTCGTGTTTCCATTCGTTTGGACTCTGGTTAAATTTGCTGAAGAATTTGAATCTGAAACTCAGATCTTCATTAGATGTTTGGTAGTTCATGCAATGGAGTCAGTAGTTTGGAGAGTGTACTTATTGGATGTGGTGATTGAAATTCTAACCGTATTGCCGGTTTTGTGTCACAAGCAGTGAGATCTCAGCGAAGATGAACATTTGGCTCTCTAAGCTGTTTTCTACATCCCAATGTGATGATACACAATTTGCGCCCAAAATTCTCTATTCGTGCCAATGGATTGTTGCTATTACCAGCGCTTTCGATGATTGTATAATCGTCTGTGGACGTTGTTATTAACCAACGACCGAAGTCGAGATTGCGTCCTTTGTCAGTCAACGGCAATTCAACTAAATCCAGTTGACAGTGTTGCAAGGCAAGTTGCTCGTCATCGTGGTAAACTAAAGTAGTCATACAGGATTGATAAGTAAGTTCTGTAGGAATTCTTTTGGTGCAAATTGCGTATTTCTGGTATCCGATACAATTTGCGAGCTCGTCTTCATCGATAAACGCTGTTTCTTCTCCGTCGTCTGAGACGGTAATGTATTTGGCCTCAAGTTGCCAAACTAAAGATTTGCCTGTATCCCCGTCCGGCATTGGGATCGGAGTGGCATGTAATACATTGATAACTGTACTTTTTGAAGCTATTGGGATTACAAGTGTAATTATAAGACCTGCGTCAATTGCTTCGACTTGTTTGACTAGTTTCGTTTCATAATACGAGAGAATCTCTTGGATTCGAACGGCTAGAGATTATCAATTCTGTTGTTCTTTATGTTGCAATTGAACAATCATAAGAACTTCATGCAACTGCTCCCTTGGAACAAGTGACATTGGCGGTAGTGGATTCATGAGAACCGTCAAGCGTTCAGTATGTCGATTCGAAACGTATGAACAACCAAACGGTAGGTTTTAATGTTAACAAGTATTGCCTGAAAAGTATTGCTAAGTACAAGACTATGTTTTTTGATTTTTTCTCTTACGTATAAGTATTGGATGCACTTTCTCATGTGATGTACGTTTCGTCGCAACGCTTTGAACTGTCCTTTAGCAATTTCCCTGTTCCTTTTTTGTGTCTCAATCATTTCGTTCTGGGCTTCTTTGATGGCTTCCAGTTCACCTGATACAACATAGAGTTTTTCATTGTTTCTGATTTTGATTTCTTCAACATGGTCGGTAACGTATTGGAGATAAGCCTTTGCTTGTCTGATGTTTTTCTGGTTTCTAGCCACTCTTTTGTCGCATTCTCCAAGCACGGATTTGATGAAGCATAATAATTTGTCTGTTCTTATTCCAATTCCAAGCACTGCCTTGGCTGCTGCTGCGGCAGCCGCACCGCGGGGTTGTCTTTGCAGTGTTGAAGAAGTTTGACAGGTTACTCTTAGTAGTGTGTTCAAATTTCCAATTTGAGGTTCACAATGTCATTTTGTGCCTGTTCGTTTTCTATAATTGTTTTTTGCGCTATCCAGTGGAGGCCTGCTGTCGAGTCGATTATATCACTGAAGTTCAATGGGCATCCGTAATTTTCTGAAGTCCACATTTTGTCTATTTCTTTTTGTCATGTTGATCAGTTTGTCTTCCACTGTTTTGTTATTTATGGGTTAGGGGCCCAGAAGTTCAGTTTTGACAAATTTTTCGTTCAATAGAATTTTGTGGTGAAGGTTGAATAATACTCGATCTTCTGTTGCCACCAATGGCTGGCTCGTTTTCATCCAGGGTAAAAGTTGTAGTAAAAGTAGTACGATGTTGAACATTTTGGTGAATGTGTTTGTTTGTGAAAATGAATACGAGTCACTGGGCGACTGATTGTGAGATACGAAGTTGTGGAAAACGATTTGAGCTGTGTCTTTTCTCCTTTCAAATTAGGCTTCTTTTGGAGTGTCTTCATTGGTTGGTGATGTATGTAATGTGTATCTATAATAGAGTGTTGGTGCTTAATTCCTATTGGCTGTTATCTTCAAAGCCAAAAGTTTGTTGAAGGTTTCCGTTGATCTCTCAACGGTGAAGTGTTAGTGAAACAATTCTTCGTCTGTTTTGAAGCACTGGGTCAAGGTCCACTGGTTCTCTGTTGGATAATCGTTGAGGAAATGGTGAAGATGTTCTTGGGGTTTTGTGTTGGGCAATAGCACTATTGATCTCGTTATTTTCCATTTGTGAAATTTTCCCTCCTATGAAGGAGTGCTCATTGTTCTCTTCGGAGCTCGGTTGTTAGACATCATTGCTTGAGGTTGTATTGTTGTGGTAAATGTCGTTGATCGAGTTGGTCTGGTATAAGATTTCGCCTGTAGAGTCTAACTTTGGGCGCGTGTAGACGGGTCTATTAACGTCATCAGATAAATCTTAAATGTTTTTAGATTATTCGAACGTGAAGTCGGTGAGACTCTGATTTCGCGACTCTGAGCCTGTTGCTTGTGAGTCTGCAATGCTCTCATCGTGATCAGTTTTACAGGTTGGGGTCTGGGATGTAGTCAAGTGAGAAATGATTACTTTTACCTCTTCTTCCTTTTCTTTTTCTGAAGGTTGCAAGAAGTTATATAGCGAGTTGTCTCGGGCCAATGCCAGATGATCATTTCTGCGAAAATTGTATCATCGATTTGAGCCAAAACAACCGTGGGACGATAAAAAGTTTGAGTTTGAGAAGACGTAATCTCCTGTATCAATTGATTCTGGCGTTTCTTGCGTGTTTGCGCATGAAACTGAGCCTCGCATGAGGAATGCATCTTGGTCACACGTTGGTTCATGTGTCCTATCATGAAATTGTATTGGTGGGCTTTCAGTAGAAAAATTACCTGTGTGAATGTTTGAGTTGAAGGCAACTGACTACACGTCTGGTGTTGTTATGGGTAGCTTCATATTGTCTTCGTTGATGCGGTCCATGACTTGATTGTCGAACAATAGTGGTTCTTTCTATTCGTCTAGTATGGCGGGATATGCTTCAAAGTTTCTGGGGTTGACATGTTCAAAATCTTCTACTTGATATTGTGTCGAAGTCTTATTCGATGGATACATTGCGTGTAATTTGTGTTGGTTTTGCGTACAAAGTATTTTGCATTCCTGAGCAATTTTTCTAATTTGTATAATCGGATCCATTTGCTTTGCTGCTTATTCTTCATCGCTACTTGTGTTGTGTTTTTTGGGTCAAGAATGAAGCAGTATGATTTGGGTTTTAGTGGTGTAGCGTTTGCTTTTCTGTTATAGTACTTTTGTATTTCAGATAAGAAGAGATAAGTTTGTCTTTCACGCTGGAGAAAACCTCGGCAGTTTTGTCTTGTAGTTCTTTAATGCCGTCGTACTTTGGATGAGACGCGCATTTTTTTGTGTTTTGAAATCTAAGGTCCAAAGGATGTATTGGTGTTCTGTCGTGAAAGACTTCAGAGGGTGTGCAACCCAGAGCTGGTGCGAATGTTGTGTTGTGGATGAATACTGCAATGTCAACATATCCGTGCCAATCCTACGAAGTTTGGTTTTTGTTGAATCTCAAAATTTGTTTTAGCGATGCGTGATTTCTTTCAAGTGAGCCAATGGTTTGCGCACGTTTCAATGTGCAATGTTTGAGCTCCACCTCCAGATTTTTTTGCTAGTTCACGCATTAGTTAGGATGTTAACGCAGTTTCAAGATTACATATGATTCTTGAAGGAATGTATGAATGTCTCAGAAAAATTGAGACAGGGGCTCGTGCTACGATGTCTGCGTCGCATTTTAAAAGAGGTGTGGCGAAATGGTACTTCGAGAACACATCAATACCTGAAAGAATGTACATGTAAGGAGAAGGGTGCATCTTTCCCACGAGATCTATAAGTAAGAGGTCTGCTAAGAAGTTTTGCTGTGGAGAAAATTGTTGTAATGGAGGTTTCAAGGCAGATGTTGGTGCTGGTTTTGTTTGCAAGCATGTGAAACAGTTTCTGATATATTCTGTTAGGCGTTCAGTGAAGATCGGGAAGTAAAATCGTTTTCTGAACTCTGCTATTGTCAGTGAGACTCCTTTGTGCCCACTCCAAACACTGTTATGAATTAAGTAGAGTACTTCCTTCAGAAAGTGCGAAGGAACGCAATATTGTTTCATGAAATTGTTTCCAGTGTGGTTATAGAACTTCCTATGAAGGACGCCTTCTGTTATCGCTAGTCTTGCGAACTGCTTGAGATACTTTTTTAGGTCACTGGTTAGATATTGTCCTGTTGTCGGTGAACCTCTCTCAAACCAGAGCAGTATCCGTTTGGTATCTTCGTCTTGTTGTTGTTCGGCACGAAGGTCTAAAGTTCCGTGCCCATAAGTGATGAATTCATCTAGAGGGTTTTCTTCATGAATGGCGTTTATTTGTTGCGTTGCAGGTGCAAGAATATGTTGAACGTCAGCTCGAACATTCATAGGATCTCCTTCGTTTAGTTTGTTTACTCTAAAGTAAGTATTTTTTCATAATATTTGGTGTATCGTCATCTGCTGAGCTGCTCAGATGACTGATTGAGTTGTCAGGTGTGTCTGCTGTTGTGTTGATTTTGGTTTCGTGCATCGGTACGCGTGAGTTGATGCGTAGCTCGAGCTTCTCTTTCGGGTTTATGTATATTCTAGACAAATAATTCTTTGCTAAATTAGCCTTTCCGGGTATACGTCCCAGTGTAATGTCGAAGCTGAGTACATGATCGAGAGCATTCCAAAGTGTTGACGGTATGATTTTGTTTGAAAAAAATTTGTTACTGATCTGTTGTCTGTCAAAATGAGGACTGGTTTTTTACATCCCCATTTAATATTTGCAAAGGTGTCTAGAGCAAAGTGAACTGCGAAAAATTGTTTTGCATATATCGAAAGTCTGAGTTGGTCTGGGTTGAAAATTCTAGATCCAAAACTGACGGATGCATAAATTATCAATTCCTGATTATCTTGATTTGTTGTGTTGTCGTCTTTCATGAAAACATATCCGGCTATGTAAAAGGATGCGTCGTCCGTTATTACATATTGCTGGTCAACTTTGGGCAGTCTGAGTGAAAGGTCACAGGCTGATCTTAGATCATTTGTTAGCTTGTCCAGAATAACTTGGTGGTCTTCTTCTATCACGAAATTGGTGTCTTTCCTTAGTAGACCATAAAACAGTAAACGCTTTTCATTCGTTCAACTTGTTTTTTTGGGTTTCGTGGAAGTCAGAATGTTTTCAGAAAAATTGTAATCTTTTGATTTTTGGGCGTGAGACCCTCAGAGGTCATTTTAACACCAAGGAATTGTATTTCTTTGAGTCCAAATGCACATTTTTCTGTTCCGATCTTAATTCCTGTTTCGCGGATGCATGTAAAAACTGCATGAGTTTTTTCCAACATTGTTGCTTGTGTCTTGTGCTCCGATGCCAATGTCGTCGACGTACTGAAAACATCGATCCGCTGTTATCACTGGGTCGATGTTTTGTCGAATGAATGAGCTAAAGGCACTGACGCTTCTGCTTAGTCCTTGAGCCAGTCTTTGAAAAGTATATATTTTCGATGCGAAATTGAAGGCCAGTAACTGTACTGATTGTTCAGCTGCCATTGATTCAAAAAAGTAGCCTTGACAGCCATCTACTTTGCAGAAGAGTTTCCTGTCGGCCTAAAGGGTGCCCGCATCTGCTAGTGTAGCTATCGGCAAGTTATTATTATTGTAGTGGTTTCTAATGAGATGGTTTGTATTTTTGAGATCTACTAAAATGCTGAGGTTCCCGTTTGGCTTGCGTTTAGTAAATATTGGAGATGAATAGCGGCTGAATGGGAGCGTTGTTGTGATTCCGTAGTATTGGAGAAGCGCTAGTTCAACTAGCGAATCGTGTTTGAGATGAATTGAAATTTTTTGAGTTTTGGAGTATAAGGTTCTGTTTGTGTCTGGTGTCAATTTGACTGAGAATTTTTGAGTGTAGCCAATGTTAAGGCGGTGCCTTATTAATATGTCATTGAATTCTACTAGAAGCTGTTATGTTCGTTCTTTTTCTATAGCAGAGAGTGCGCTGTTGCTCCATTTGAATGAGTTAAGAAAAGTTTTCCTGTCTTCGTTTTTCGAGATTGGTTGAAATGCTTCAAAATTTTTGTATTTGACAAGTTTGTTATGTTTGCGTTTTTCAACTGCACTCATCTTGGATGTGTTGGGATTGGTTTTTTGGGTCGGAAACCAAAATCCGTTTTCGTTTCTTATTGTTGATTGATTTGCTGTTCTCTCTATAGATTTTTCTATCTTTTTTTTATTTTCTTTGAGTCGCTTTATTGAAATATTTTTGACTCAAATGGTATCAAGTAGCGAGCTTGATCTTGTGTGATAGTTTCGAATGCTGCTACTGAAGAACCTTGTCGGATGTGCAAGGCCCAGTTTTTCAAAAATGAAACTAGGCTTTACTAGTCCAAATTGTTCTTGTGCACCAGATACCTCTGATGGGATTAGTTCCAAAGTGTTTTTTCCACAGGTGAGAGCGTATAAATTGTTTTGGTTTCAATATTGATCTTTTTCCGGCTGTTGAGACGTTTTTGTTTGTTGTTGATTTTTATATGCATAAGATTTAGCTGAAAAATAGATTCTGGTGTTTGAAGTAGTCTGTTATGGGCATCAAAAAGTATCTGATTTTTGTCAAAGACGGGAAAGCCAAAAAGGATAGCGGAAATTGTTTCAAACACCACGAACTGTTCCTTAAATTGTAAGTGGCCAATTTTGAATGTCAGTTGGACTGTAAATAAAATGAGTGATTAATGCAGGAAAGCTGCGGAAACGTTCATTTTGAGAGGGTTTGTTTTTTAGGGTTTTTGGTAGAGGTTTCTGCTTATTTTATTGAAATGTTTCTTTAACATGGCGCTGCTGAATGCTCCAGTGTCTGTTACTGCTTTCATTATTAATGTTTCGGACTACAGAGGTATTATAAATACATTTTTGCTACAATGTCATGCTATCTGGTATATGTTGTAGAAAAACATGCAGGTTATTTATTTTTTTGATTGTTGATTAAATGGCATGTTTCCATCGCAGTTGATGTTCTGTAAAATCTCGGGCAGTGTGCTCATTGCAAACACATGTTCTGCAAAATGTTTTCATGAGTGTAGGACATCTTTACATCTTTTGGTACGTCCGTTATTTTGGTCGTTTCGTTGTAAGTTTGACCTTTCTCTCAAACAGTTTCCTCGACCTCTCTGAAAACTTCCACGGTTACGTCCTCTGCTGTTGTAGTTGTTAATGTGTCCTCGGCCATTTTTGTTTCCATTATACTGGTATGTTTGTCGGTTATAGTTGTGGCCTCTGTAGTTATTTCGTCTTCTATAGCTAGGGTACTGAGTACTCTCCACGCTCTGATGCTGTGGCTGTGCTACTAGCATTGATGCTATTCTTGCCGCCATTAAGTTTTCTAAGCTTGGGCCACTGCAGGGTTTCCTGATGCGTTTAATGTATTGAATGGCGTGGTTTATTGTTGTTTGGGGTTTATCTGATCAATCAGGACTCAGTTTTTGATGATAGCGCACAATTCGTTTACTTTGATGTTGTCATTCTCTTTCAGCAACACTTTCTTATACTTGAAGGGCATACCTTGAATGAATTGTTCTCTTATTCGTCTTGTTCTTTCGTCAGTGCGGTCTATGTGAGCTGCAGGGTCGTCCACAATTGCAAGGTTGGCGAGGCGTTGCAGATCTGTGAGGAAGTCACCTGGTTGTTCTTTCACCGGATTAAACTTTCTCGATTGCAGATCGAGCTAAATGTTTCGTCTTTGGTCTGCTCCAGCATCGGTTGCACAGTTGTTCAAGCGAATCGTCTAGGTCGTTTCTTGTGTTTTCGGCGAGTAGAAGGTAATAGTTGAGTGCATTACCGGTTAAGTTTAGGTGAAGATATCGTGCACGTTAACGATTTGCTTCAGGAATTGTAGATACAGCAATGCTTGCTCTCAGTAGTCCTTCAAATTCAGGCCAGTTTTTGGTTGGTAGTCCTTGAGAATCTTTCTGGATGTACGTGGGGCGGACTTGGATCTTCCATTTTGTTTTAATCGGGTTGTTAATGAAGTGTTTTTGTAGAACGAGCATATTGTGCGCTTCTTCAATATTGCTATGTCAAAGAGTTTGCAATTTTAGGCTGTTTGGCTGGTCTTTTTAATTCTTCTCTGCAAATTTTTGGTTTACTTTTCTGTCGATTGTTTTTCCGTTGAAGAATACGAACGCGTTTCTAGGTTGATAACCTTCCAATAGTGTTATAGAGATAGTGTTGTGACTTGAGTTGTATTTTCTCTTTGCCAGCAAAGCGAAAAAGTTGATTGCTCATATATTTTTGAATGGGTAAAGATGGTTTGTGCTTGTAGTGTGGTTAATTTCTCGAATTCGATAATTTTGAAAGAAATTGTAAAGTTTCTGAGTTTTTTTTGGTAATACGGATCTGTTTGATGTCGGTTTGATTGTCTTCTTGTGCGATAAAATAAAAACTCACTCCAGGGTTTGTTTTTCTGATGATTCGAAAATTGTAAGTTTTGCCGTTAATGGCTAATTCCATGAGTTGCAAATTTTTTCTCTTTTTTGTTTAACAGAAGTAAGCGTTCAACATCTCTGTCGCCATAAGATAAATCTCTTTCTAATTTGCTTATACCTTTTTCTATCTTTTTAGAGGCGGCTATGTAGGTGCTAGTGCCAAGTGTTATATGGTATGAAGACAGAGTTATGGTTGCAATTTCTTTTCTAATAAAGGCTTTTAATCGCGAGTTTTTGCTGAGTGCCATCCGGAGCTTGGGTTTGGTAAAAACGCTCTTTTTTGCTACCAGTTTTATTCAAGTTTCCAAGTAACCAACTTAGCTGTACTGAGCAGAATTGTCTTTGTGAGTTTCAAGATAATAAATGCGTGCTGTATATTTTTACAAAAGTCTGTTTCAACCAATCAAAATTCAGCATCGTTATAATGCATTTTATGCCATATGAAAGACTAGATTGGGATAAACTGGCGCCCAAAACGCTAACAAAACAAAGTCTGTGAATGTGATTACTAGTGTAGACTCCCCTTTGTGGGCCTTTTTTCTCCATTCCGCCATTTTCGGCTCCATTCCGCCTTTTCTGCCTTTTTTATATATCCCGATCTCTCCGATTTGCTGATTTCTAATTGTTCCCTCCTGCCAATTATAATCACAAGTTCATTGATTTAAAGAAATATGCACAGAAAGCGGTAGAAAAAAGTAACAGAACCAAAGAATGCTTTCTCGGATCATCATTTTATTTTGCTTCATATGGCAGCTAAAATGGTAGTTCTTTTTGTTCCACTGATCAATCTACCATCACCTCAGACGGTGACCAGTTATGAATGGATTCAGTTTGCTTAATATCCAGAGGCGTCATCGGTGAAAACACCGAAGCTATAACCCTTGCCATTTCCACCATTTAACACATAACATCTCGCCCAGCAAGAAACCCTTTCCCTTTTCTTGTTTGCTCTGAAGCTTGAAAAATCATCACTAGGCATCCTGAGACCTTTATTCGAGAGCTGATTTTTTTTGCAATTCTAGTGCAATCGTCTGCCTTTTTTGACCCAAATCCATGCCAGGAGGCTAAAATAAATTGTACCGATTCCAATTTTTCTACTCTGCCCATGATAAAACAGAATTGTATCAGCTAAAAGTCAATTGTTGAACTTTTCCCATTGTTGCGCGAAGGTCGATAAAATGAGCAGGATAGATTTGTGCTATTCGGCTGTGAGTAAAAATAAAATATAAGTACGTAAAGCACAAACATGAGTTGATTAAAATCCATCATATCACGTGAACAGAATTAAATGTAGCTCCTTTTTTGAGAATACGATTCAAAACACAAACTGAGAATACCAATCATCACTTGATAATACCGAAACAACTTGAGAATACCAAAAAATAGTTTTTCGCTGTCGACTTTGTCCAATAGGAAACTAAAAGGGCACGTGTCCGCAAGTTTAAAAGAGTTTTAACGCCAAAAATCTACGGTTCCTAATAACTTGAATATAAATTATTTCCAAGTATCTACTTCCCTTGCCTAAATCTCTACTCACTAAATTAAATTCCAACTTACATTGATTTGTGATAGGCCTTAACTTGAGAAATTCTAGTTCACAAATATGTAGAACTGGTGTCGGATTTAAGGTAGGTCAAAATCCAGTGTTCAACATGTTTTAACACCTGTCTTGGTTACAAATATTTTAGACTATTTCAACTTGTTTTATCTCATTATTATTTGTTCTCGCCCATGTTTATAAGTCTATCCTTCACACTCCTTTTGAATGCAATGCTGTTTCCCGGACCTTGCTCACAGTGAGTTTGAGCGCTGTACCATCGGCTTTCAAATGTAACCAGCACTGTACCAGACAAATAGCAGTATAAATACTTTTGCCAGTCTGCCCAGAGTCAATTAAGAAACATCCCAGTGTGCCGTTCTTCTTCACAGTCTCATTTACATTCTTGGTCAACACTGCCCAGAGTGTTTCACATTTCTCTCATCAGATTGTACATACAAAGAACATAGCAAGTTTTGAAAATTTTCGAATAACTGACATCATGCTTAAAACTCTTAATATGGCGATACCCTCAGAAGCTATTATAGCTCCAACTATACCACATATTGGTGCATTTACATCTTTGCAGTGGAGTCGGAGACGGAGGCGAAGGTCGGAGGCGGAGGTCGGAGGTCGGAGGTCGGAGGCGGAGGTTGGAGGCGGAGGTCGGAGGCGGAGGTCGGAGACGAAGGTCGGAGGCGGAGGTTGGAGGTCCGAGGCGGAGGTCGGAGGCGGAGGTCGGAGGCGGAGGTCGGAGGCGGAGGTCGGAGGCGGAGGTCGATGTGCGAGTCAGAAAGTTGTGGTGTAGTAGTGCTTGTGGCGGCGGTCGGAGGCGGAGGTCGGAGGTCAGAGGCGGAGGTCGGAAGCGGAGGTCGGAGTCGGAGGCGGAGGTCGGAGTCGGAGGCGGAGGTCGGAGGCGGAGGTCGATGTGCAAGTCAGAAAGTTGTGGTGTAAGAGTACTTGTGGCGGCGGTCGGAGGCGGAGGCGGAGGCGGATGTCGATGTGCGAGTCAGAAAGTTGTGGTGTAGTAGTACTTATGGCGGCGGTCGGAGGCGGAGGCGGATGTCGATGTGCGAGCCAGAATTATTAAAATCAAAATAAGTTGTGGTGTAGTAGTACAAGTAGTCCACTCCACAGAATTGATCATATTTTCAAATGCCCAAATTTCCACCCCACATTTCCACAACTCATCTCCTTACCCCCACCCCCGTCAACTCCTTCTCTGGTCCACTCCCTTGGTCATCCAAACTCCCCTCCCCCACCATATTCCATTCCTTAACCCGCAGGCTGCTCCAGATCACTAGGCCGCAGCGGTATCAACGCGCTATAGATGGTCAGATAGCCCCCACCCCCCCCCCCCCCCCAGCTTAGTCTTTCCCATTTTAGTCTCCCCCCACCAGCTTTAGTCCCCCAGCTTTAGTCTCCCCCCAGCTTAGTCTTTATTGAAACGTGGATTTAAATGAAACTGAAATTTTGGAGTCTTTCCCATTTTAGCCCCCCCCCCAGCTTAGTGGTCAGATAACCTATAGCCCCCCATCATGGTAACTATTTCATTTAATTTGATCTATTTATTTCAGCTGTTCACCCCCCCCCCCCACAGCCGGGTTCGATCATGAAGTGCATGTCGGAAGTTATTCTCTGGATGTCGACACGAGTCTATCAATCTGTGCGACCTTCCGTTCACGTTGATTGACCCACATGAAACTTATTCACACCAGCCATGCTGCTGGACAATGAAGTCGGGAGAAAAGTTTAGAGGTCGGATGCTGAGGTCGGAGGAGCCACAATTCAAGGAGCCGCAATTCAAGGAGCCGCAATTCAAATGGCCGCAATTCAAATTAATTAGATGCTTGCGACAAAATCAAAAACTATAACTCAAAATCCTAGTTATAATCATATAGTTATAATCATAGTTTCAGAGCCTATTAAGTGAATTCTTACGCAGAACAAGTTCTGCAACTTGATATATATTCATGTATATTAAAAACGCATGTATTTTTAATTACGATCAAAACAGATAGCGAGAGAGAGAGAGAGAGAGAGAGAGAGACGCGAGATAATTGGCTCTTGAACAAATAGAAGCGCGAAAGCGCGGGTAATTATTTACGCTATGCGCATATCAAAACCAGGCGGCATTTTAATATGCCCATAACCAGGGCAGACAGAATTTGTTCATGCCCAGACCGCAAACCGAATCAACAAAATTCATGTTCAGACAAAAGTCAGTTGATGAATCATCTTGTCTTACTAAAATCATATTAAACAGTGAAATCTCGGACCTGAACATAGTAACGACCCGCCTAAAAATCATTATGATTTATTTTCTGGTCCAGTACTGAATCTCTCTGACGATGCGCTCCGGGTTAACAAAAGTATAATAATTCATATTTGAAACTAACTATCTTAACTAACTTATCCCCACTGATCGATCTACCATCACCTCACATCGTCGACCAGTTATGAATGGATTCAGTTCGCTTAATATCCAGAGGCGTCATTGATGAAAACACCGAAGCTATAACCTCCTCAACAAAATCAGTTTTCAATGCCGAAATGATCTTTCATTCACCTTTTATGGTCCATTAAAACTTAAAATAGTACAATGGAAGAAAATTTTAAAGAAAACTGTCCATTCTCTTTCCCATTTTGTCTTAACTTTGATAGGCCTCGACTTGAGAAGTTCTAGTTCACAAATATGTAGAACTGTTGTTGGATTTAAGGTCAGAAAAGTTTCAGTGTTTAACATTTTTCAACTCCTGTCTCGGTTACAAAAATTTTAGACTATTTCAACTTGTTTTATCTTATTATTATTTGCCTCGCCCATGTTTAGAAATCTATCCCTCATACTCCTTTTGCATGCAATGTTGTTTTACAAAATTATATTAATTCATATTTGCAACTAACAATCTTGAGAAGTATACTATATAATAAGTCTAGAACTAGCGATTTAACTCTAAGTTTTTACATGTAGGCCTGCGCCCACATGTAAAGGTACTCCCCTTTTTACTATAGCAGAGACCAGCAGTATCACTGGAATCCTGTCTTCTTTCAAGCTTTGAAACAACTGCGTTTTTAACTGCAACATGGTCTTGGACCATTCTTCCCTACCCTCTTATCTCGTTACTTTTTTGAAACAATTTCCTTCCCTTCGAAAAACGACTCCGCGATATACGTTAAATATCTCAACAACAATCAGAAATGAAGCTGTTTCTTTCTCCCAATTTTTGGAACCCAAAATCTTTAACATCTCCGCACATCTGGCGTACCAAAGGATATCGATATAATGCTATTTTGCAGATTTTCCCACCCAGAAAACGGGGGCTAAATTACGCCATAACAAATTTCAAAAAACTTATATTGTTTCAGGAATCAAACAGTCGACCTTAGTCAGTACAATTCTATGGTCGGTCAATATCTCGACCCTCCTTTTCGTTAGCCTTTGCGGATTTGTATTATTCGACTTTCAAAATTGGGCAAATTTTTTCCCATTCGGCATTTCGTCCGTTTTCAAATCGACTACCAAAACCTATTTCGCCTTCACAGGATACGACTTGATAACTATATCGAGCGAAGAAGCTTTCGAACCTTCTAAGTCAGTTCCGGTGGCGTTGATTACTCAAATTTCATTGGTCGCCGTTTTATACTGTACCGTTTCTATCTCAGTCACACTGATAACCCCTTATTATGAGATATCGGAAACAGCACCTTTTATTTCCGTTTTCGGGTTCCATAATTTGAAATGGGCTGAATATATAGTCACAGTTGGGGCTCTGTGTTCGTTAATAGGCCTTATTATGGGGCGCGTTTTGTGTTTCTCCCGAACAATGTACGCTATATCTCAAGACGGACTATTTATGAGAATTTTGAGCAAAGTTAATAAAACGACCCAAGTTCCGGTGTTTTCGACGGTTATTGGGTCGGTGCTAATTGGATTAGTTGCTATTTTTTTAAGCTTAGACCACCTTACTGAGTTAGTTTCGTTCGGGAATGTTGTCAATCACACGTTACTGGCGTTTGCAATTATTGTTGTAAGATACACCGACAAACCTTTATTGTTAGAGGACGCAAAACAAACAAATATAGACCATAAACCACATTTTCAATCGGAAACTGAACCTCTCACATTGAACAAAAATAACAGCGGTTGGACATCCAAAAAAGTGAAAATTTTGGCTGCTTTTGTTATTTCGTCTGTAAGCGCAGTTCTGTTTATACAACCAGTATACATTTTTGACGGCAGTAGAGCTATTCGTTACGTTTGTTTGATATGCTTTGTCAGTTTTTCCTTGTTATCTTTGGGAGTTATTGTTTACTTCGGGAAAAAATACAAACAACAAGCGCCATCATCTGGACTATTTAGAACTCCACTGGTTCCGTTGCTTCCGGCTGTCTCAATTTGGATGAACTTGTGTATTATGGCACATTTTGGGACACAATATTTACTTTTCGGCCTGTTTTGGGCAAGCCTGGGCGCTTTTGTTTACTTTGTTTACGGGATAAGTCACAGCAACCTGGAAAATGATGCGTCATATCCTTTGGAACCAAAAATCGAAGAAACTGAAGATTGAACCAAACAGAAAACATTATATTTTTATTAAAAGTATTTATTCATTTTGATCAATTCTGTCCCCTCCAAAAATGTTTATTATCCCCCCATTAAAATTTATGCGTTCACTCTAAAACAAAACTCAGGTGAATTTATTTGAACCGCGTTCAGGTAATCGGAAGTTCAGGTGTACAAACACCTGAAACGCCTGAACTATAGTTCATGTAAATTTTTACCCAAACGATTTCAGGTGTAAGCAGCAAAAAAGTTTTTATTACAGTCAGCTATAAAGCAACATAACTCTTTGTATTCCAAGTTAAATTAAACTAAAAAACATACAAAATCCAAGGGACACCACAACACATTTATCAAGCAATGTCCACCTGGCTGTTTTCTAAGTTTCACAAAGTTACGGATCAGGTTATTATAAAAAGTTCTCACTCTTCAGCCCAGCTGTAGTTTCTAGCTCAAAAGTGTTTGCTCCGGCCTAATCAGAGTTTCAGAGGAGAGCACAAATTACCTGAACATATAAGGTGGTTTTTTCCGGTAATTTTTAGGTAAGTTCAGGTGAAAGTTCAGGCAGTGATACTTGAATTTTCAGGTAAATTTCAGGTAGCTTTCAGGTATGGTGCGTTCAGGCATGGTTTAGGTGAGACAAATCTACCTAAACTGTTCAGATAAATTCTGCTGTTTTTTTTCTGGTAAATTTACCTCAATTCATTTCAGAGTGTTATTACATAGCACGTTACTATTTACCAAAAAAGCATGTGCGCCATAGGTGACGCAAAAGTAAATAGCCACTATGCTGGCGGGACAGAATAGAGCCATTCATTTCATTTTAGAAGACAATGTTCGAGATAAAAAACTGAAAGAATTTATTTAACGATGCATTTTAATGGAGCCATTTATTGTCACCACTAGCAAAAATTTGTTATGCTATGAAAATAGCGTGAATTGAAGGGTCCTTATTAGTAAAAGATCTTGATTTTCGGAGAGGTTCATTTTTGGTTGTGGATTGTTTTGTTCCAAGAATAAGTGCGGTTTTAAAAGAAGTAAATAAAATTTTCTGAATCCTGAAACCTCGGCCTAATTACTTATACACTTTATATTAGAGTTATTCCTGAAACACTTTGATTTTTTACGGTTCGTTTCTACTCCAAAAATTTCACAGTTCATTGAAAAACTACTCGGATGCGATATATGGAAAAGTTCAAAACTTAGTTGTCGATCTTCAACTTCGACATAAACCAAACGTTCTTACCTGATGTTGGCGAAATAACATTGATTAATGGCTTCAAAGCTGAACCACGTCGGATTTGTTCAAATTTCCATTTTAGACGAATCGTATATTGGTGTGAGAAAACTCGACAATCGTCCCTGTATATAGAAATAGCAGGTTCCAGGTCGGGAGAACAATGTGTTGAGTGCAAAAGCTACCCGACTATTGCTGGCGATATATGGCAAAAAGCAAACCTGAGGTGTCAATTAACCCAAATCAGTTAACTCAAAGTCAAACGGATCTGTAGACTTCGATACTTATACGGACTATAAACACTCGTTTTTGGCATTTAGATGATTGTAATTGTTCGTACCCCTCTTGAGGGGGGAGGAACTATGTACTCAAATGGGCTTTTTTTGTTCAGTCAATTTTGACCGATCGATATATTCATCGTAGAGAGTTGTGAGTGGTATCATTAGAAAGCTTGTCCAGCGTAGAATATGGAATTAAAAAGTTTTTTGCGATTTTCTTTTTTCACAGGGATTTATCGAGGTTAAAACTTTTGGGAGAAGTAGAGTGAATTCCATTGATTTTATTCACAATCTTCGGAATCTTTGACTAAATATTCGCCAATTTTGCTAAAAAATATTAATTTTTATTTCAAAAGTGTTGTTGATTTTAATTTTACAGACAAAAAATTATTGCCGGCTAATTTTGTTTAATTTAATTGTCAAAATTTTGGCTAAATATTTCAAAAAATTCAGACTTTTTAATCAAAGACAGCACGAAATAAGGTTCTTTATTCCACTTTGACAAAATTTACAGGAAGTGCACATCCAGAAACCACAAACACAATCTTTGTAGACTCAAAAGGTGGCTATTTCTACTTCAAATTCCGTTAAGAGTTCTCCGTAGTTAAAAATTTGCTGTTTTTCTCTAATTTTACTCGTTGAATATCAAAAACGCAGCATTCATTTTTGATATTTTAACTAACAAAAATTTACAACTATGACATTTGAAAAATTAATGATCTTAATGGACGAACAGCATTAGTAGGGTTAGTTTTATACCGATCTTGAACAGTTACTATCCACAAAATTCGGATTGTAATCAGAAGGTCTTCTTTATTAAAATATTTCATTTTTATTTTAACTCATTTTATATTAATTAAGAAACAGAACATTTGAAATCAAAACTCCCTAGTGATAGATCCAGTCGGCTTCCCAATTAGCTCCAAATCAATGTATCTAGTTTATAACTTGAAAGCTTCCGGTTGTTTTGACTTTTGAAAATATTTGATTTTTAAATAAAAACTGACTTATTGAACTTTGCCTCCATTTTTCCCTTAATCTGGTCAATTTATAGCTTAGTGTTAGCAATGGAAGAAGTCTTCTTCTTTCTACTGAAATCAAATTCAATCTTTATTACGATTTCATTCCTTAAGTAATGGTTTTCTGTCTTTGATACCACTAGATTTCTTTTTTTCTACTTTTAGGTATTTGCCCGTTTTTCATGTTTTCTAGGTTTGTCACATTATAACGTTATTGACAGTTCATTTATCACAAAATCGGTGTTCAGAAAAATAAACCATTGATGATATTAAACTCCTAAAGATATAGATTATGGCTTTAACGGCTTCGACCCCATTTTCTCGAAGAATTGAAATTAATTTTTTATTTTTGTCTTTTACTGTCGTTTTTACTTTGTATTTCTTGTCGAACAAAATTTTATGTGCAATAACCCGATTGTATTGGCTTTTCATGGAAGAAGAGGTGAGCCCATATTCCGGTATTAGTAGATAGCTGATGACTTTCACGAATTGAAAACAAATGTTTTCCAAAATAAAAAAAACACATCTTTACTTCGCAATTTTGTTCTCTTTATTGTCTGTTTGTTACCTAGTCTCGTTGGTTAAAGGCCAAATACGTTGTTTGTTGTTTGGCCTTTATTGTTCCCCAGGTAAGGTGTCAAAAAGGACTAGCGACACAAAATATCCATTTTATACAGAATTCTTTATGAATTTACTGGCTCTGACACGGGTTATTCAAAAAAAAAAAATTAATTTTTGATTTCTGATCATATTTGACGTTCTATTTGTAGACGTGAGACATATTCTGGATGATTGCAGATCTCAAGGACTTCCTTTGGAAGAATAAACAAACCTATTTAGATATTTCATTTTGTTATTAATGGCTTTCATGTCTTTGGAAATAATTTTTTTTCGAAAAAAAAAACAAGTATTACTTAATTTTAACTTTTTTCTTTTTTGTCTACTTGTTACCTAGTTTCATTATTAAGAGGTCGCAAAAACATTATCGGTGTTTGGAGGAGGTGCAATCGGGAATATTTCGAGGGCAAAAGTATGGCTTTACGGCTTCGAAGGCGTTTCTGGCAATTTTTTATTGGTTTTTTGTTTGTTGTCTATTTGTTGTTCTTTTTGAAACTGCATTAAAAATTGAAAACTGACATTTCCTAATTCAATTATATAGAAGCATTGGTAATTTTAAACCTATGGGATATTTTAGTTGTTTTCCAGTGGTTTTCATTACTTTGAAAATAATTGCTTGTTTTTTTAAAAGCGAATTTTTCAACTTTAATGTTTTTGTTCTTTATTGTCTAATTCTTACCAAGCCTTATTATGGAGTGGTCCCATATCTTTTCTGGTGAATTGCAAGTTATTTTCTTTTAGTTTTGAGTTTTATGTGACGCTATTTGGACTTGGTTATTAAGTTTTTGTTTTTTAGAACGGACATAAAGTTTTTGATGTAATTAATGTTTGTTGTTGTTATTTGATTTTGATGTTTGTCTTGACTCGCTTTCTTATTTACATACCTCATCAATCTAAGGCATCGTTTTTTACTCTGCTGAGTTCTTTGCTTTGGAGGCTATCTTTACGTTCATACACTTTTTTATTGAAAAAAACTTGACTTTTTGTGTTTTTCTATCTGTTCCTCATTTGGTAGACAATCACGCCAAAATTGTGGAGGAGCGGGGTCGGAACCTTATGTGCGATTGCACATTACCGAGCCTCCTTGTTTCATTTTTAAAATCAGCCGAAACCTTGTTATTTTTTCTCAAGACAAGATAGCGGTGTCCAAGTCAGCAATGGGCCGACGACATTTAGATCCCCAAAAAGCGGAAATCAGAACTACAATGACAATTTTTTTCTGGCGAAGTGCCGCGAAGTGAAGAAACGACAGAAAAGAAAAAAAAATGACGCACCATCGAGTATCTACGCACTATTCACAACAAGGAGCCCGAAAAGTTACTAGACACTCCTCTTAGCGATATTAGAGCTGTAATTCATAATTAATCTTTTCCCAGGGAAATGTTGACTGCAGGAAAATGGGCCAAGTGTCAGTCACTAAATCAAAAGTACGAGGATTTGATGACTGTCTTTTTGCTCGAATTGGCTAAAAAACGCGCCATTGTAACTCAAAAAAAGTTAAAATAACTGTCAATCCTGAGTGCAGAAGCAAAAATGAAATTCATTTCACGTTCGAGACCCTGAAGCAAAAAAATAAAGCTGCAAAGCCAACAGAAAATTTCAAATTTCAAAATGACTAGTGGTATTTAATTCAGTTTTCACGCAAAGGCATTCGCTAATTCTTCTTCATGAGGTACAAGTAGGTTGAAATAGAAGAAGAAGAAGGACGTAATGTAAAAAGAGGTTTAGAAAAAAATTTAAAGAGATTTTTGGGCAATTCTAAAAGGTAACAGTGAGCCAAAGAGCTATAATTCATGTCACTGCTTGTTACAAGAAGCGTAATTCCGATGTTATCTAAAGATGTGAGGCACTTACCAAAGATTTGAAGATATATAACGCACACAAAGTCGAGTAAATTTGATTTAAGCAACAACTTAAGTTATTTTGTCAGGTCAAGGTTTTCTCGGAAACGGTAAGTACTCTAACACGCACGAATGTCAAGATGTCACTGCATTTGTTGTTGCTCACAGTAAACGATCTGAAGATAAACATGCAAAGCGACAAATGTGCTGATAGCAGTTTGTTTTCAGCTTAGCAAACATAAGTTTGACGGGAAATTCAAATGAGACTTCCTGCAGCCTAATAGGCAATGAATGAACTTTTCTGTGGTCACTCAGGTACTATATTTAAGGAAAGAAAGCAAACACAAACAACAAAAACCGCTAACAGATGTGCAATACGACAATCAATTTTACCAACTTAGTTGACTGCCGAAAGAAGGCATCAGCACATTGTGCGAAGAGATGCTATTTGCTGCTAAATAATAAAAAAAACCATTTGATACTGATATCAGGAGCACAACCAAATCTCGGCAAGGTCAGAAACATTTCTCTTCCTCTACAGGACAAGGTCAAAGATAAATATAAGTCCATTGTCCGAGAGGGCGCCTTCGAGCGGGTGTAGTTTTGTGAGGTCATAAATGTCACCAGGTGACATATTTGTCACCATTCCTTAGAAGGGTTCCTGGGAATAGCATTCCTGAGAATAGGTTTGTGGACCTGACAGTTGATTTAATTAGTGAATTAAAGGACGAGGGTTCCCGAATCCCAGACAAGGACTCCATCTTCCATGATAATAATAAGGGGTCTCTTACTTTGACAAAATCGATTTGACAGTTGCACATTCTATTTTGAGTTTGACGAGGTGCAACAGATTTATGCAAAATCAGCAAAGTGCAGGGACAGTTTAAAGTTATCAAATTTCATCTTGGATCGGAGAAATCTGTATCATTCTTTTGGAATTGCATTGAGTCAACACTCAAAGAAATCAAAGATCACGTAATCTTCAAAAATCAGAAACAATTAACGGGAATACCTAAAAAGAGCGGTTCAAGAAACAAATGATTGTAGTCAGAAGTCAAATGCGTTCTCCTATGTTACAATAAACGAAAAGAAAACTGGCAAAAAAATGAGTCTGAAATGTTTATTTTCTAGAATCCCGTCTAGAAAAATGTAACCTCTCAAGAAAAATGTAACAAGTAGAACAAAAGTAGTTTAATAAAGCCAATATAGAGCGAGAGACAACTATAACGGTCTTTGTTGCCAAAAGGGTGAAACAAATCGTTTTCGAAAGCAAGTTCAGTCTACAGACTAAAAGCAAGCCTTGAAAACTTGCTTACACGAGAAAAGATGTCTCGAAAAATTCAGAAAAAATCAGAAGATGGGAGATAGCACTGACGGGATTCTATTTCAAATTGATCTATACACTCGGACAATAAAATATTTATACGGATGCCTCGAGTCGTCTGCATTTTGAGTACGCGGATGATAATTCAATCTACTTTGCTCTCAAAATTTTCCACTTTGCGCAATCTGATTCTGAAGTGAAAGGAACATTCAAAGATGCCATCGAAACAATAAAGAGTAGCATGAAGCTTTGGACAGATCTCTGAAGCCCAAAACGTATTTTACAAATAAAAACATAACAGGTCTAGGATAAAGAATACTGTTTCAACTGTGCCAGAAATAATTTGAGTACGACTAATTACAGACCGGGACTGTGTTAAGGATCAACGTGACGTTTTGGTGATCATGGATGAGGAATCAGGGGTAAAACCAGTTTAACCTACCAACCAGTAGCCAGTTGACCTGCTGAGAGAGAATTAATAATAGTAAACTGAATTCTTTCAGCCTTGAAGCTTTATCTGAGAATAACTCCAAAGCGCGTCATTTGGAACTTCTCTACAGAAAACTGGGCATGTTTTAAAACATATCTCTAGTCTAATCATTTGTTAAAAGAGCACGTCTAAGTTTCACGTTGTTGGACAAAAGAGTCAAGTTTTTGTTGCAATTTTGGCGGTTTTTGAATCATCTTGAAAGTTGCAATAACATTGGCAATATGCTGCAAGGGCACAAAGGGGGCATCAAGGAATTTCGGAGGCATCAATTGATTGAAGTCTTTTGTCAACTTCTTTGAAATTGGCTCTGAAACTGTAGGCTGAAATGTTGTCAATATGGTCAGTACATCAATTTGTGGGAAAGGGGTAACTCACGTTGCCTAAATCCGGAGCGAGAAAAATCGAGAAAAAACTACGCCGAAAAAACGCGTGCGAGACCGGAAACGGGGCGAACGAACGTACTGTAAGCCGTTTTTACCTTTACGACTCGTGTTTCTCCATCTCGTCCTGGCGTTGTCTCCATGACTCTTCCCAGTGGCCAAATGCCTCTTGGTGTTTGGTCTTTCAACACCCAAACAATGTCGTTCACTTTGAGAGGTCGATCGTTGCTGTTTGACCATTTCGACCGTCGGCTAAGCGTTGGCAGATACTCGTTCACCAAGCGTCGCCATATATGGTTCATCAGCTTCTGCGTGTTCTTCCATGTCTTCAAGCTTGCAGGTTGCTGGTCTCCAAATTGTCCTGGTGGCAAGCTATTGAATGGACGCTGGATAAGAAAGTGATTTGGAGTCAAAGTTTCCTCGTTGTCAGGCTGCTCAGCAACGTTAGTCAGTGGTCTGGAGTTGAGGATTGATTCTGTTTCCACCATAATTAATAGTAAAGTGTCAAAAGAGAGTCTTCTGGATCCTAGAATGAGGAGGAGCGTTCTTTTGGCGCTCTGGATCAAATGCTCCCAGACACCGCCAAAATGAGGGCCGTATGGGGGATTGAATTTCCACGTTGTATTGGCTACTGCTAAAGTTTTGTAGATTCTGTCATTGTCTAAGGCTTTAACAGTTTTCTTCAATTCTTCAGAAGCGCCAACGAAATTTTTCCCGTTGTCGCTGTAGAGAAGTTGGGGCTGGCATCGACGACTGCAAAATCCTCTGAAGGCATTGAGAAACGTATCTGTATTGAGGTCTGGACACGTTTCTAAGTGAACTGCTCGCGTCACCATGCATGTAAATATTAGACCATAAAATTTTTCTAAAATGCCTTTGGAATCTTCGATGTAGAAGGGTCCAAAGAAATCTACAGCAGAATTAGCAAAGGGGAACTGTGTTTTTGCTGTTGGAAAAAAAACCTAGGTAATGGCGCCATAATTGGTTGAATATTTTTCGTGTCAAAGCGTCGACATAAGAAACAATGAAACCGTACGCTTGCTAACGCTTTCCGAAGGCCAATCACATGGTAACGTTGTTGAATGAATGCTTCTGTTGGTTCTGTTGACTGGTGAATACATATTTGATGGGCATGTTCCAAGTACAAACGAACAATTTTGTCCTTGGCGTGCAAAATTATTGAACGTTTTTCCAAATCCAGTTGTGTTGGTGCATACTGCAATCGACCACAAGATCTGAGTAATCCGTCCTCATCCAACAGCGGATTTAAACATCGTATTTTGCACTTAGAATTTAGTTTGATTCCACGTTGTAAGGAATTAACGGTCGAATGGAAAAAAGTGTCCTGAGATAATTTCAGGAGATAATTTCTTGATAACTGAATGTCTTCAGTTTTGTATTGGTGATTGTTCGTTCCTATTTTCTTTGCACGATTAAATAGGTTGAAAACTGTTGCAACTGTCAGAAGAAGTTTGTTCCATGTTGAGAATTTACTCGAATCGACTATAGGTTTAATTGTCTTGGGACTTCTCGTGACTGCCGCACATGTTGTGCGTGGTTTGTTTATCTCATTCCAGGTCGACTCGCTTTGAAATTGTGAATAGTTCTTGGTATTCGGATTTCAAGCATAGCAAAGTAGCTGTTTAGAACTTACTGGAGGTCATGGTGTAGTTCATGTGGTATCAAATCATCCCATTTTCTTCCAAGTTTCCAAATCTGCTGCAAAACCATTTTGATTCTAATTGTCAGGGGAGACAACAGACCGAAGGGATCGAAGATTGAAGATACCAAACTGAATATTTTCCTTTGTGTGTACACTGTTGCATCTTTACGAAATTGTTGTAGGGGAAACATGACAAAATCGTCAGTTGTTACGTTCCATTTTTGACCAAGGACTGTTATGATCTCTTTTGTTTCGTCTTTGTCGTCGGAAGAGATTTCAGCGAGTACATCTGGTTCGTTCGAAACAAATTTTGTCAACCTGAAGCCACAATTTTTCAGGCATCTTGTTGTCTGTGATATGACTTCTTTGGCTTCTGAAATTGTTGGCAGGGACTGGATGTAGTCATCCATATAAAAGTGGTGTTTAATAGCGTCCAAGGCTGCTGGAACTTCACTTTTGTTGTCTTCTGCACATTTATTGAGCACATAAATTGCGCAAAATGGTGAACGTGTTGCGCCAAAGTTTAATCTAGTGAATTGGAATTGTCGAATGGAGTTGTCTATCATCCAAAGGAAACAAACAGCAGACTGGTCTTCTTGTCTCACGGCAATCTGCATAAACATTCCTTCGATGTCTGACAAAACAGCAACCGGGTGTTCTCTGAATCTCAACAGCACTCCAACTAATTATTTAGCAAATCAGGACCAGTTAGAAGATGAGTTAGAGTTCAGTGATTCACCGCGGAATTTTGATGCTGCGTTGGCAACTCTTCTCACTTTTCCGGGTCTGTTTGGATTAGTGACTGGATGATGAGGTAAGTACCATGTTGACTCTGGGGGTGGTGCTTGCATTTCGACTGGTTTGACAAAATTTTTATCCAAGTCTGTTTGGAGTGTCTGGTTGTACTTCTGATTGAGACCGGGATTGTTTTGTAGTCGTTTTTGTAGACTTTTTAGTTGACTGACTGCTGAGAAATAGTTATTCTGGAGTTTCTTTACAGGTTTCCAAGGAAGGCCAATCTGATATCTTTCACCGTTGTGAGAGATTGAGTTTTCCATTGTTTGCACTGCTAATTGGTCTAGTGAGCTGTCTTCATTCTGTTCGGGTAATGTACCTTCAGCTTCTACTTTCCAGAATCTTTGAACCAATTCGTCCAATGGTTCTTCTTTAATGTCTTTCCGGCAGACATGGTAAATGAATGGTTGGCGAGGGGGCTTGTTTGCGTTCATTGTTTTAGGAGATAGCTCGTACTCTCCAGCGAGAGTCCAACCAAGCTTTGTTTTTACGCCGAATGGACGCTTTTTGCTACTTTGGGTTACGTTGACTGGATATGTGAAGGCAAACGTATTGACACCAAGAAGGGCGCCTATTGCACCGTTGGCTATGTCAGGGAAAAAAATGTGACTAAGTTCCTTGAAGGTGTCGCATAATTGATTGATTTCAAGAACGCTGGCGGGTGATACATTGAGATATGGCGTGCTATAGGCTCTTGCAATGCTGAAGTGTTGATTGATTTTGTCATAAGGCGTTACTGTCACTGTTTCACTAATTTTGGACAGTGGCATTTTATGTTCAGTGTTTAGGTAATGCAGAGTTGTTGATGCTTGTTTTTCGCAGGGAAGCTCAAGAAAACTAGTAACTTTATCTAGCAGGAAGGTGAACTGGCTTCCGGGGTCAATCAAGGCGTAGGTATCAAACACTTTACTTCCGTTTACAAATGAAACTGGTATTATTTGTAGTTGTTCATACCATTCAGGAGGAGGAATTGTATTTCGGTTGATACTGAAGTTTTGTGTCGGATTCGAAGCATTCAAGCGGGCGCGTTGAATATTTTGTTGCTGTGATTGTCTTTTACCAGAAAACGATTGACCGTATCTTGTCTGCTGGCTGTTTGTACTGCTGACAGTGTCAGTACTTTTGTTTTGATTTTGTGTTGAAAGGATGGCTGTGTTTGAGGGTTTGCTAGATTTTGTGTCGGCTGATTGGGATTGCTTGTTGAGAAGGCAGCGGTGGGCCGCTTAACTTGTTTCGAAGGATCATGCAAAGTTGTGTGGTGAAATCCTTTACATGTTTGGCATCGTTTTGTGGACGGACATGGCTGCTTAAAATGTTTGTTGCTTAAACAGTTGGAGCAAAGACTGTTTTTGCTCACAATGTCATACCTTTGGTCTGGCGCACGTTTCTGGTTTTCAGGGCATGTTGCGGGCATGTGACTTCCTCTGCATTTCTCGCAAGACTTGTTTGACTGATCAGCATCTTTACGCAGAGGAAATGGTGGTTGACCATGCTGGTTTTCAGGGCGACTTGAGTGCAATGAATTCGGTTTCCAATTGTTTTGTGAATTATTAGAAAATTGATTCCTATTGCTGTTCCTATTATCATTGTTGTTGTTAATTCTGTTAATGCTATTATTGTTTTGACCGAAAGTGTTCCAATTATTAAACGGCTTATGAACATTTTCTCTGTTGATTTTGGTCGTATACTTGGGCCTATACTTCAAGCCACTTCTGAAAATCAGAGACGGTTGGTTAATTTCCAATTGATGTTATTGTATACTCTGTCCATTTTATCAGAATATTATGTGGAATTTTTTTTTTGCCTTTTTCATCAATTTCATTGAAGCCAAAATATTCAAAAGCTTGCACTAATCGTTTGAGAAAAGAAGCAAAAGATACGAAACTCTGTTTGTTGTAGTCATTGTTCGGACGCCAGGCTTCCAGTTGATTGATGAAAGCATTCACAACAATTCTCCAAAGTGATCCATGAGCTCTTTCAAAGCAATCGCGTAGTAAGCTGGGTCACACGAGTAGACTTGAATTTTTTCTTTGGCTTTTCCTACGACCGAGTTCTGTAAGTATGTTATACGGTGTGTATCCTTAAGGCTAGTAATATTGTGAACTAGGTTGAAAAAATTGTTTATCCACTCATGGTATTTCAGTGGGTTACCATTGAAATTTGATATTGCTATTGGTGGAAATTTAATGGAATTTTTGTTTGTGGTTTGTAAATTTAAACTATTTTCAAACGGGATTTTTTCTGTTTGTATTTCAGTTCGTGTCTGAAACAGTTGCTTTCCAGAAAAAAACCAATTTAGAATTTGTTTCGAATTTCCCGAAATGTTTGGTTGGCTAATATGTTGAGTAAAGGGGGGAAGAATGGCGGTTTGGTAGTTTGTAAAGGGATTTTCCGGAGTAAGCGGACAATTAGGTGGCTGAGATGATGTACAGCAAACAAGGTTGGTACCCTGGTTGTTGAGTGTTGTATTGTAGGGGAAAACAATTCCATCATTTGGTTCTTCCGTTCGATTTCCATTGCTAAAATGAACTCCAGTTGGGTAAAGTGGGTTCTGAAATTGCTGGTAAACGTTTGTTTGCGCTACTGTTGGTAACGACATTGCTGACGCCAATTTTGCGCTGTTCTGGTTTTGATTATTGGAACAGATGAAAATTGAGCGCTTGAAACAGTTTGAGCAGTTGCACTTTGATTGTTGTCAAAATGTAGGGGATTGTCTTCGTAACAATATGGATTTGGCGTGGTCTCATTTGTCACTCTATTTGTTCTTTTTTTCTGTATGAAATTGACGCTGAAGCATTTGCTCATTCAAATTGCATGAACTTGATGTTTGATATGTATTGGTTTTGTTAACTGAGCAGTTATGTCGAAGTGAGATTTGTAAATCTAATGCAAGACGTTGTATGCTTTGATCTTCTCTTTTGTTATTTATGGGAACAGAAGACTTTTCTTTTGGTCTAACTGTGACATTTGCTGGTTGATTCATTGGAGTTTCGGGCAATGTGATCAACTTTGAACTAAAGAACTGGTTCAATTCTCCAATTGATGAGTGAATTAATTCCGGCTGGTTATCAATAGATTCAACAGGAAATAAGACTGCAGTTTGATTCATTGGACTGGAGGGTTGTTGAATTGAAGCAAACTAGTTGAAAGTGTTGTCTTGCTCTCTGAGAACAACTTTGTGTTCTGGGGATTGAGGATTACTCAAGACAAATCTGTCCTGAATGTTTGCTCTGGATAATAGGGTTGATGCTGGTGTTGGGGCTGCTAACAACGACATTGATTGATTTATGTGCTCAACCGTCGTAAAATTATTTACTGATTCTTCATTCAATTTTCTAGTATCCTGCGCAAATTGTCTGTTGCTCTGAAAAAATTTGGAGAGAAGGTTGGGTTTATTTTCTCCTTGCGGAAGGTAAAACAATGGTTTCGCCGGTCTTGGGGGCACTGGAGGGGAGACATCGCTGGCAGGGTTCTTTACTGTCATGTTGTTTTGCTCTGAGTTTTGGGAAACCGGTGTCAATTTATGCAACTCGAGCTGTCTTTTTGAGGACTGTGAGACGCAGCCGATGTCATCGCGCACTCGAGTTGATGATTGACTCAATTGACCATCATCGTCGAGACTGTTGACTTCTAGTTCCAATTTTTCTAGACGAGAGATCAAGTTCGATTGACGTTTCATGACTGAGTTTATGCTACTAGAGCTTACTTTTTCCATGATGATGCTGTCAAGGTTTGTCTTCAGCTCTTCAACGCTTTCCATGATTTTGTTGATCAACAAAGAAAGAGTGCGGAAGCTTTTTCTCTGCTCAACGGATGTCTGTAAGAGATCAAGCTAATTTTTCTTGTTGAGCTCAGTCATTTTGAACTTGTTCAATGCGTATTGCAACTTCTGGTTGTTTTCTTTTGTCATCTTGATGAACCGGCTGTAGTCAACTCGTAATGGTTCTGTCGTATGTAAAGTAAAGTTAAAATTGCCTCAAAATTTACTGAGCGACGACTTTTTTGGTAAATTAAAAAACCTCTTAAGTTTATGTAGACTAATCAGCCTAGCTCTTTTCGTTCAAAAGTAGCGACGCAACTTTTCACAAAAACAGGAATCCTAAAGGTGTTTTTTTGGTGCTAAATCTAGCTAAAAATTTGCTTAAAAAAAGGCAAAACTAAGCGTTCGCGCGTGTGTACCGTTGTTTTGTTGAACAGGACCAAATAATTGCTTTCAATTTTTTTACATATATGACTTAGAAAAAATTCTCCTGTAAGTTTTAGTTCTCCTTTTATCACAATCAAGGTACCAGAAAAAATTTTATTGAAGTGTCTTCTTTTTTTGTGTGTGGAGTTTTAGGAACAAATAAAACCTAAAACCAAACAAACTAAATCTATATTGATACTTCTTCAAAATAAGTTAAATTTTTTTTAGAAGTTAACATGCGGTGCGACCAGGCAACGTCAGCTACAGACATACAGAGAAAACTGGTAGCTTAAAAGCTTGGTCTACGTTGAAGCTCTTTTCCAAGAAATTCAGTTTTGCGATTCTTATGAAGTTAAGGACAACTGCTACCATTAAACTGCTTGTATTTGTTTCTGGATATTATCTGCCACCTATGAATAGCTCATCTTTACTTTGGTGACTACTGCGACCCAACGAAAACACACTCCTCTTCAGTTGGTGACTACTGAGACCAAAGGGGGAAAAAGGACTTCTTTCGGCAACTTCTGAGACCGCGGACAAAAAAAGAAGAGACGTTTGAGTTTTCCAACTTAAAGGGACTACATGCGTGAATGAATTTGAGTGGGGAATTATTCGAGAGCTTTTGATTTACTTCTTTTTGAGAAAAAAGGAGAATAGATCTTATCTTCTCTTTTTATTTCTCTTGAGAAGGTATTTTCAGTGTATACTACTCAATTAACTAGATGCGCGGCTAGTAGTATGCAAACTGAAAACAAAATAAGTACAAATGTCGGGTTTTCTTGGGAAAGCATACTACCCCATTCACTCGGCTCGCGGCTAGTAGTATGCAATTAAGATCAAAGAAAACACAAACCCTCTTTGTAGTTTTTTTTGTCAGAAGCTTTTCAGTAATTTTTTGTCTGTTTTTTTTTCGGTTTTGCAGAATGGTTATATAGTTATTCAGCTTGTTTTGTAATGAACTGCGGAGGTATATAAAATAACTCTATTTTTGAAAATTGATTGATTTTTTCTTTAATAAGAAAAAAAAACGTTAGAAAAAACGTTTTTCGATTTTATATAACAGAGAAAAAATTTTGCCACTTTTCTGTTGCTTCTTTGCAGTTTTGCAAGGGATGAAATAAAATTTCAGATTGTTTTCAAACAAACAGAAGGAGCTATTTTGAACGCTTTCTTGTTATCTACTGAAAACTTCCAATAAACAATAGAAAAATGTTTTTTGAGTTTTTTAAGTAAAAGAAGCAAATTTGCAAATTTCAAGTTGCCTCTTTATAAGTTTGTATATTCAATTAACTGATTTTGAAGTTTGTTTTTCAACAAAAGCAGGGGGCTTATCAAAGGGTTTCAGTAGAACTATTAAATCTTTTATTCAAAACGTTAGGAAAACGTTTTTTGAATTTTTTGATTCAAAGAAGCAATTTTTGTCAAAATTGAGTTGCTTCTTTACAAAAATGCGAAATCGATAAACTGATTTTGAAGCTTTTTTCCAACAAAAACAGGGGCGCTAATCAATGGGTTTTTTGGATTTATTAAAAGGTTTTCCCTAAAACATTAGAAAAAAATGTTTTTTGAGTTTTTTAAGTAGAAGAAGCAAATTTGCAAATTTCAATTTGCCTCTTTATATGTTTGTATATTCAATCAACTGATTTTGAAGCTTGTTTTCCAACAAAAGCAGGGGCTAATCAAAGGGTTTCAGTGAAACTATTAAATGTTTTATTCAAGACGTTAGGAAAACGTTTTTTGAATTTTTTGATTCAAAGAAACAATTTTTGTCAAAATTGAGTTGCTTCCTTACAAAATTGCGAAATCGATAAACTGATTTTGAAGCTTTTTTCCAACAAACCCAGGGGCGCTAATCAATGGGTTTTTTGGATTTATTAAGAGGTTTTCCCTAAAACGTTAGAAAAACGTTTTTCGATTTTTTGTAGTCAAGGAAGCAAATTTTGCCAAAATTGAGTCGCTTCTTTACAAAATTGCAAAATCGATAAATTGATTTTGAAGCTTCTTTTCCAACGAACCCAGGGGGCTAATCAATGGGTTTTTGGATTTAATAAAAAGTTTTCATTAAAACGTTAGAAAAAATGTTTTTTGATTTTGGACGCTCAAAAAAGCACTTTTGCGACTTTCTCATTTTTTGAGCAAAAATTTTACATTAGGTGTTCAACCAATATAAAGTTGATTTTAAGTCCAACTGAAGTGTTCTATTAAAATAAAAATTTTACTTTCATGTAGATTTTTTGCGACAAATTGAGAAAATTGTTTTTGAGTTTTTCCGATGCAAAAAACGCTATGTCGTTTTTTCGGGCAATTTGTGTTTTTTTTTTCGTTAATTGCTGACTTGTAGTTATTCACGGCTATTTATTTCATAAACCATCTACCAAAAGCTCGTTGGGGAACAATTTTTGTGTGTTTGAGATTTTTTATTGCAAAAAATCACGTTTTTTTTGGATACGTCTAACCGGGGAAAGTTCTTCTATGGTGAAGTCTGGAACCTCGGGCGATCATCTCTTGGTGACGTCTGTAACCAAAAAATGTCAGGCCTTCTTGGTCGGGTGACGTCTGAAAACCCTTGAAAAAAAACTCTTTGTCTTTGGTTGGCTCGTCTGTAATAAGAAACTCTTCCTCTGTCGTAGTCTTGGATATTAAAAGAACATTGTTAATTTCCTCTGGTACACATAAGTATAAAAAGCAAATGGTAAAAGAAGCAATGTAAAGTTAAGAATATAACATTATGTAAAATTATAAAATCATTAAATTACTTAACTAAAAATTTGACCTTACATTATTAAAAAATGGCCTAAAATGCGAACATAAAATGTTCTCACAATTTTATATGTACATCGTGAAGATTAAAAATTAAAATTAATATCTAATGCTCTCAATATCATCTTTAATATCAGTTACTTTTGGGTCCTTCAAAAGTTCTTTCCAAAAATATTCTTTCAGTTGTTTTTTTAAGGAAGCTTTCGATGTTGTTTTCAGTCTAATATTAGAAGGCAGACTATTATAAATTGGAATGGCTTGTGCAATAAAAGAATCAGTTAAAAACTTATTGTTCTTTCTTATATCGAAAGTTACTTTTTTTGACCTGTCATGTTGTTTTATTCTCATGGTAGAGAGAGGTTCAATTTTATACGCTGGAAGATCGTTGCTGAGTAAGCGAATAAAATATTTTGAGCAACGATATTTCAAGAGAAAAGAAACTGGTAGTATTTTGTTGCGAAGTTTGAGATCTGTAGACCGATCGTATTTTCTCCTATTAAAAATGGATTTTATTCCCCAATTCAATTGTTTTTCTAAAGTTGTGAGTAATGACTTTTGCAACCCTATCAGAATTAGAGCGGAATAATGTAGATGACTTATTACTATTGCATTAAGTAATAAGACTTTCGTTTTCTGTGGTAAACTTTTACTTAGTGTATTCAAAACTTTTATTCCACAAGCCATTCTCTGAAGAATCTTTTTCACTTCTCCATCAAATTTTAGTTTGCTGTCTATAATTACGCCAAGATACTTCACACTATTTGATTCTGCTATTCTTTCATTGTCAACATTCAGAACAGTATTTGTTAACCTCTTCCTGGTGCTGAACACAATATATTCTGTTTTTTGTTTGTTCACTACTAACTGGACTTTGCAAAAAAATCAATAATTTTTGAGATGTTATGTTCAAGTTTTGTTTTTGCCGATATTTCATCAGTGTCGGATGTAAAAAGAAAAGTGTCGTCTGCGTACTGTACAACCGTGCAATCCTCTTCAACAATCTTTGCTAAATCGTTGACGTAAATGTTAAAAAATAGAGGTCCCAAAATAGTACCTTGTGGTACTCCTCTCTTCAAATTTATCCAGTCCGATTCAATTCCATTCAGAACAACTCTTTGCGTTCTTTTACTCAAATAATTCTCTACTAAATTGGTAGCATGTTCGTCGAAACCTATATTTTCTAGTCTCCGTAACAGTATTTTGTGGTTTATAGAATCAAAAGCCTTTGAAAGATCTAAAAACGCCCCTGTAACATTTTTTTCTTGTTGAGTTCTAATCTTATTTGTTCTGTCGATTTCAGGATAGCATCAATTGTTGAAATTTGTTTTCTATAACCAAATTGACTAGCCGACAATAATTGCTCTCTTTCGAGGAAACTTGTGATTTGTGAACTGAACGCCTTTTCAAAAATTTTTGACAAAGCAGAAGTGACAGAAATAGGTCTATAATTGAGTGGGTCTTCGGGATTCCCTTTTTTGAAGAGTGGAGTTACACAAGCTTTTTTAAGATCTTCTGGAAATTTTCCTTCTGTAATGAATTGATTAATGAGATAACATAGTGGTTCCGCTAGCGCTGCTTTAGCATCTTTTATTGCCCAAGCTGGTATTTTTGAAGGACCGACTGGTTTACTTATATTCAAAGAATCTATGAGCACATTTGTTTCCTTGGTTGTTATATATCGGAAATTGAAACACTTTCTCGGAGCAGTTTTAGGAGGAATGTTGTTTGTTTGTTGCAAGCCAATAAACTCTCCCAGAGTCGAAAATTTGTAATTTAGAAGATTTGCGATTTCCATGGGCTTTGTTATCTTATCACCAAAACTGTTTAATAAAGATTGAATTCTTGCTTGAGTCTTTTCTTTATTACGAAGATCTTGAATGAATTTCCATCTGGCTTTTTCACTGTTTAACTCCATAAAACTTGAAAGAAGTTGTTTTTCTTTTTGACGGATTAAATCATTTTTAGTTTCATCATCGCTAATTCTTGAAAACTGTCTTTTTGTTTCCTCACATAACCATTTTTCTTGAAGCAAGAATTTTGGTTTATCTGTTCTAATATAACAGGTTTTAATTGGAGCATGTAGTGCTAATGCTCTTTCAATAATTCTTTGAAATTCTAATAACATCATATCTCCTGTCACTGCACCGTAAAAGTGTCTCCAGTCTGAATTTTTAATAAAATTTTGGAATGCTATGGCTGAATATTTTTTTTTGTCAAAAAACTTTTTCTTTGTTGTTTTTGATTTTAGCATCACAGATTTAAGAACTGTGATTGTTGCAAAATGATCAGTTTTCAAAATCGTATCCGCTACTATGCCAGTTTCGAAATCGTCTGTTATGATATAATCGATAAGTGTTGAAGAAGAGTTAATCATTCTTGTAGCTGTGTCATTATTCGTTGGTTTAAGGTCATATGGAGAAATTACAGATTGCAGCAGACTTCTGTCGCGCTTTGCAAAATAGTTTAAATTGTAGTCTCCAGCAAGTATGACAGATTTTCCTTCAGCTATAGCAAGATCAATTCCCAGGACCAATTTTTCCAAAAACATCTCAACAAGTTTTTTTTCCGGACAGTATGATAAATTCAAAACGCATTTCTTTTTTTGTATGCTCAACTCAACCCATAAACTTTCAAAAATTGTATCCGGAAAGCAGTTGAGATCATCGCGGAGACGAGGTTTTAATAATTTTGGAATGTACATGATAATACCACCACCTTTTGTTTTTGTTGTTTGGATGCGATCTTTTCGAAAACAGTCAAAGTTTTGCTTATCTATATGCCAAAATTCTTCCGGATGGTTTTGTGACAACCATGTTTCACTAAACGCATATATGCAGTTGTAACCAATGTCTTGAATGAGTTCTTTCAACAGCAGATGTTGTCCTGCTAAACTTCTGGCGTTTTGATGTAGAATTTTTATTCTGGAATCAAATAATTTTAACTTTTTCATCATAAGTGCATATGGCAGAACTGGTCCTGGGTTTATTTCGATATCACCACTTTTTAGTAGAAGATACCATATAACAACCAAGAAAAAGGAAAAGTTGAATTTGGATGGTGAAGCACATTGTTTGCTGTTACAGATTCCTTTGAATGAAGGTATTCGAGATGCATAAGGAAGACTGTAAAAACATTCTGAAATACTATCGGAGGATGTGAGTAGTACACATAGTATAACTATGAGTCGAATACCTGCCATTTTTGGTTATATCTGATTATAAATCATTACACGTTGCAAAATAGCTTAAAAACAACAGAAACTGCAGCTAAAATCCATTTGTATAACGATATGTTTGTCTCCATGGTTTGTAAGTGTTAGCCCTACTCACGTATGCACTTTGAGAATATTGCAAAGGTTGTAATCGAACAAGATTACAAGAAGTTAAAAGAAAATGACTTAAAACTGCGTTTTTAATAAACGGAATTCCCTGCTGAAAATTAAAATGTATGTCATCGTAAAAGAGAGCGTTGTAATTTGCCATTTGACTCAACATGTTGCACACAGGAAGTATTTTGATTTTTTCAGTGTTTTCTTGTGTAATATACTCTCGCAGTTTTTCATTGAATTCATAAATTTTGTTGTTTGTCTGTTCGTTTTTCGGCAATTTTTTTAAAGGAGGCACTTCCATCAATACCAATGATTCTGGGCTGAACTTTTCCTGTATTGCAGAGACAAGATCTTTGTAATCTGAGAATAATGTTTCTAAATGATCACTTTTTTGTTTTAGAATAGCATTGGTCCCATCCTGTAAAATAACTGTTTTCATCTTTTTTTGATCGTAACCCTGTAATAATTGCAATTTCTCCTTTGTTGTCGAGCCTGGGTAAGCATGTATACTGCAGTCCTGAGGAAATGTCCGATCTCTTGCCAGGTGTTTGATTATACTACTACCAATTAAAAAATTTTCTGTTTTCTCCTCGATCTCTAATGTTTCAAACTTTCGAATAAAAACGTCATTTTTTGCACTCGTGTTAATCGTTGGTGTTATAATAGCTGAATTAGTTGTTACCTGTGTCGATTTTTTAAGGAATTCACTCACGGTTACCACATGCTCGGCGATGAGACTGTCCTTCTCCTCTAATTTTTGATAAAGTTCGCAATAAATTTTATAAAGATCCGCTTTTGAATAACTATTAAACTTTTCTGCAGTCATCATCATGATTGGAATATATTACAGGAGGATATTTACAGGAGTAATTTACAATTATTGATATTTACAATTAGAACTATGTTACAGAATCTGTTGCTTAAAAAGAACTATTGTGCTAACGTTTAAAACTAGCAATGCATAAGAAAGTGTTTAAAAAATGAAGGTCAAGAAGCAACTGTACAGAATGAAAGAATTGTGTGTTGTCCAAATGAAAGAATTGTGTGTTGTGAGTGTGCTCATGCCCCCTCTTTGTTTCAAAAAAAATTAAATTTAATTCAGAAGGTTTTATGTCCTTATTATCAAGGCGGATGGTCGCCAAAATTATGTTTTAAAACATATCTCTAGTCTAATCATTTGTTAAAAGAGCACGTCTAAGTTTCACGTTGTTGGACAAAAGAGTCAAGTTTTTGTTGCAATTTTGGCGGTTTTTGAATCATCTTGAAAGTTGCAATAACATTGGCAACAGGGCACATCAACGCATTTTCAAGACTCTGAGCAAAAATTCTGTGGAACCGCTACTTGTACGCACAATGAGATTCGGGGCGATCAATGATTTCTCTATTTGCGTGAATCAGTCCTCTATTTGCGTTAAACGGCGATTTACCAACATCGGTAATCACTTTCATTACTCGAAGGAGAACAAAAGAATTTAATATTTCAGAGAACGAATGCAAACAAACCAGTGCTTTTTACTGATAACCAAATGGCACGGCTGGAAGCTGATTACATCAGGACGGATCGTCTTGATGGGCAATCTTTTGACCAACGAACTGAGAGCACCAGGGACATCAAAAACAAGGAATCAATTAATATCACTCAGAAAATATCAGCAGCTGGATGCACAAACATTTGTTAGAGAGCCACGAAAACATCAAAGAGACTCAGGAAGCATTCAAAAATGTGTGCTGGAGCAATGTCACCAAATTGCTGGGAATATACGACAAAACGCAATAAATCATAAAAATAAGAACATAGGTCTTTCATATACAATGGTATGAACAAAAAAGCGAGGGCGAGTAAGCCCTTGTTGTAAGAGATTTAATATAATTAACCTTAAATAATGAAATCAACTAATTCTTACAAGGTTCATTGCTTTCCTAAAGCGCAGAAATTGTTACATTTCAACTTCAGATGAAGGCTGTTCAGTTTCATGCTGTTTTTCTCGCGATAATCATATGATGTTTGACGTTATCTTGCGGTTTCCCTAAAAGAGCCAAAATGCGCTGTTTAGAATTTTGTTTGAAAAATTACGCCAACATTCTATGCATGTTTTAGGAGCAGCAATACAACGTTAATGTGTGCAACAAGAGGACCAATTGTTATAAAGAACTGAAAACCTTTGCAAAAGCTGATCGGAAAAACAAACAAACAATTTGCACATGTTTTTTTTAAACGCAGCAAGTTCTTTAGATGTCAATATAAAATTCCTTTAATCCGTTTAATCTGTCGAATAATCATTCTAATAGTTGATAGTCCATAAGCAGTTAAGGATATCATTGCTAAAAAAACAAACCAGCTAGTGCCTTGAAATTATTTGCATGTTTTTACATTAGTTTCAAAAAATTGCCTTCAAAAATTTGTAAAGTAAATAGGTGAAAGTTAAAAGATGACAAAAGCAAATACAAAAAAAAATTTCATTTATCAAAAACTACTGGTTCATTTTTGTTCCGACCCACTTGTGCGGGAGGAACTATATACTCAAATGGGTTTTTTTTGTTCAGTCAATTTTAGCCGATCGATATATTCATCGTAGAGAAATGTGATTGGTATCATTAAAAAGCTGTTCCAGCGTAGAATTCAAAATTAAAAAGATTTTTTCTTAGTTTCGTTTTTTTTCGAGGAGTTATCGAGGATCGAAGATTTGTGTGAACACGGGATGATTGGCATGATTTTGTTCACTTTTAGTGTAATTATTTTTCAAATTAAGATATTTTCTATAAAAAGAGTACTTCAAATTTACATTTCATGCCACATAATGAACTAATTGTGTGTTCCTAATAGACTGCAGGCGATAAAAAGGACTAGATCTGGTCTCATAGGGAAGTTCACTTTAAAAAAAATCGAATTCTGTTTGAAAGCTCTTTTTTTTTTAGAAAAACTCTTCATTTTTTCTCTTTTTAAGTCACCTAGAGACTAGTCACTTTTTATATCGAGATTTCGTTAACAGCAAACCTCATTTACAGTCAAATGAAGCCCAATGAACAAAAAAAATTGTTTTCAAGGAGTTGCTCATGTTTTTTTGGCTTCGACACTGAGTTTTCGTATTTTTAAATGAAAATTTGTTTTTCTTTTTGAGGATTTACTAATTTTTTGGAGTCCTATTGCATGAACTCATTGGCTAAAAGTGCAATATGTTCCGTACTGAGCTTTAAGTGAACATATCTATTGCTTTGAGTGGACAGCTAGTGGCTGTTAAGACTTAAAAAATAATTTTCCGAAATTTTTTTTGAACATTAACCTATCATAATCTTATTTTCGTGACTGTAAATCCGTGTCAGTGATAAAAGGTCCATCCTTCTTCCTACTTCAACCACTATTTTATCTAGTTAGCGGTTTTATCTTCAAACTAATGCTTTTATGACTTCAATTACACAAGATTTCAAAATATTTTTCATATTTTTTGGACATTTTCGTATTATTGGTTACTTTTGAACTCTCATCACGTTAACCAAATTTTGATAGCTCCCATTGGCTCAGAGAGGACGCTCAATTCATCACAGATAAAGTTTTTAGAGAAAACCTTATAGTTTAAATGACTGTTATTGTTTTTGTTTATTGTGATGTCTTACTGATTAGCTATGAATGGCAAACCTCATTGTCTTCACATCGTGTTAAATTTGAGCGCATTTTTTGACTTCCGCTGAAAGCTAGTAATTTTAATGGCTGTTAAGACTTTGAAAATAATTTTTCGAAAAATTTTTCTGAACATTAACCAATCTTATATTTTTTTCGTCAACTATTACTCAGTCTCAGTAGTGACAGGACCTTTTTTCTACTGCAACCAAATTTAATCTGGTTAGCGGTTTCATCTACTAACTATTGGATATATGACTTCAATGACACAAGATCTGAATTTTTTTTGTTTTTTTTTGTGGTTATTTTCGTATTATTGGATACTTTTGAACCCATGTCACATTATCGAAAAATTATTAGCACCCATTGGCTGAGAAAATACGTTCCGTTGATCAAAGATTAAGTTTTCAGAGAAAAGCTTATGTTTTAAAGGAATCCGACACTATCTTCTCGGATTTCCTTTCTGAGTTTTTGTTTGGTTTTTGCCTGTTTTTGTTGTTGTTTTTATAGTCAAAGGACTTATTGTGATGCTTTATTGATTAACTATGAATAACACATATCTTTTTCCTTCCATCGGGGCATACCAGAGTGTATTTATTGACTTCCGTTGAAAGCTATTGACTTTAATAGCTGTTAAGTCCTTAAAAATAATTTTTCGATTTTTTTGTAAACATTAACCAATCTTATACTTTTTTCGTGAACTGTTGGTCAGTCTCAGTATTGAGAGGACCCCCTTTTCTCTACTGCATACAAAAATTAATCTGGTTTCCGGTTTTATCTTCTACCTAATAGTTTTAAGACTCCAATGCCACGGGTTTTCAATTTTTTAAAAATTTTTGGATACTTTTCCTTTTTTTGGTTCCTTTTTAAATTCTTATCACATTATCCTGTCACTGATAGTTCCCATTGGTTTAGGGAATACGTTTAATGGATCATAGATAAAGTGTTCAGAATAGAGATTATGCTTTAAATTGCTTCGACACTTTCTTCAGGCACTTTTCTACTGAATTTTTCGTTTTTGCCTGTTTTTTTTGCTGTTTTCATAGTCAATGACGTGTTGTAATGGTTTATTGATGAAATACGAATGACAAAGATCCTCGTCGTCCCATCAATTTAGCGTATTTACTGGCTTCCGTTAAAAGCTATTGAATTTTATTGCGTTGATAGTACGAGTTTTCTCAAAAATTTCGTGGTTTTAATGTATTTGTTCATATTTGGTGATTTTTTAAAGTTATATTGTTAACAAAGAAAATCTCATTGCTGTTAAAAAATTTGTTTGAAACTAGAAATGTTTCTATTGAAAAGGTCACTTTTTAATGCCTTCGACACTTTTCTCGCTCAATTTTTACTCTTGAGTTTGATGTTTCTTCCTGTTTTTTTGTTCTTTAGGTAGCCGTAAATTGCTGACCGGTCGCATAAGCTTTTAATTGAAGATTGAATGAATGTTTTTATCCGAAGCACTCAGTTTTAAGCGAACAGTCTTAAAGTTTGTGATATACATTTTCATTTTTTTTTCAAACTTTTCAGTTTTTGTTGTTCTTTTCGTCAACTTGCTACTTATTTTCTTTTTTGAGAGGTCCCGTCCAATTTTTTGTATTTTAAAAAATAACATATCTACTTATATGATTTGTCACTTTTGTTTTGTTTGTTGGACAATATGCTTTTTTTCTAAACAGTTTTTGAGCAGTCAGTTTTGTGTTTCTTTTTCTCTTCTTTCAACACAATCGCGTAATAACGGATCCCAATGGTTTTCAAGTGTGGCCCACGTAAACCTAGTTAATATCTCAGTATGATCCTTTAGCTGAAATAGTAGAAACAACAATTGAATTAAAAATACAAAATATTCAGATAATAGCTAATGATTTTAATGGTATAAATGAATTGTGTTTTCGCAAATCGTTTGTAATTTCTTTGAGCTTTTCTGCATCTTTAGTCCGTTTCTATGGCTTAATCTTACCAAAAGACAGGTCTTTTTGGTTTTGTAATAACTTTTTACTAATTTGTCAAGGTTTATCTAGTTAAAAGCTAATGCCTTTTAAGACTTTTGAAATTTCTTGGTTTAAAAATATTGATTAATTTTTGAATTTCGCCTCATTATTCTTTCTCTTTGTCGATTTGTTAACTTGTCTCATTAAGAAAAATTTCTATCGGTTGTATAGTTAGGAAAACGTAAATTTGTTTAGTTAAGGTTTTTTCTGACTGCATTTTGACGTTGTTACTAGGTGCTTTTAAATTTTGATATTCAGTTTTTGACGAGAAATTTTTGTTTTTGCTAATTTTGTTTAATCTAATATTTTAATATCTATTTTTGTTTTATCGTCATTTGGTTGACAATTAAGTAAAGAATGTTGATAAGCTGGGGTCGGAACATCAAGTGCGAACGCACATTGACGAGCCTCCTTGTTAACTTCTGGAATCAATTTTCTCCATTAATGGAATCACTAGTCTAAAAATCTAGCTATTTTGAAGACCTAATACCCCTTGTGGATGAATTCTAATGAATGCAAACGTTCCAGACTTGTTGTTTCAGTTTTATTTTCCTGATAACTGAATCTGAAAGAGTTTTTTTTGCGTGCATTCAGATCCCAATTCTCTCCGATTGAGGAATATGAAATTTTTGTTGGCTCCTCTGAATCGTTGGGGTTACTTCGTGCTGAAGGTGAAACAACTTGATTGACAAGCACAGCTTGTTTCTTTTTGAGGGTAGTTCTTTAAGGTTTTAATTTTATTGATTTTGGGGTAGCTTTTTTCTAATAGTTTTGTGTATCGATATTCTAATTTATGCTGGTTTGTTGCTCCAGGATTTGATCTCTGATAAACTGCAATATCGAACACACCTCAAAGTTGCCTTACATATTCATCTGGAAATGCTACATTTCGTCATATATCTTGCATTATATCCAATCTTTTATTGAGATACGTTAAATAGAGGAGATTATCAGAGAAAAATCAGATATCGTCTTTTGAAAAAAGACGGTTTTCCCAGTTTGTACCAATTTGATCTATTTTCTGGCTCAATTTTAATAGATGTGGGGAAAATCATATGACAAAACGTTGACCTGATTTTCCGCTACAAAGCAGCTGCACGTGAAAAAGACACAATTACCATCGGCAAGCTTTGAGAGTAATTCTAATTTGAGAGTATTGCTTAATACTGGTATAAATTAAAAACTTTGATATAAAGTTGAATTTCTTAACTGATGTTGGCGAAATTTCTTTGAATAATTGTAATTGCAACTCGAGTCAAACCGCTGCCTGAAAGTTGCTCTTACAAGTTTATTAACGTTTAAGAACATGAAATTTGTGCGATAAATGCGAGCTCTACCAATGACCATTAATCAATTCCTGGACCCTCTCTGTAGAGATAAATGACGCATTCTTAGATTGGGATAAAAATGTGATAATAGCTAAAAACAGAACGAGAGCTTCCGAGGTATAAATTAAATCATATCAGTTAATCTGTTTAGAGACAGATCTGCAAATTTTCATACCGATATCTACTATAAATAGTCGTAAAGCATTTGAGCCAGTCTAACTTCAATTACTAATTTGAACAACGTGGTATTTGTGCTGGACTCCACGAAATCGTTTGTCAACTTTTTTCCTATGATTTAGGATCTTTTAATTTTTTTTTTCGTTTTTGCTTGTCATATAAGGCGGTTTTGCAACTTTCCGTTTCACGCACATTATCAAGCCCGCCCTGTTGTTAATGATAAAAGTTTAAACCGAATGGTACCTTTGGTTTTGTTTTTACTCTCCCGAACATCGCACACCATAAATTGTGAAGCTAGCTCGCTTTCATCAAGTATCATCAAACCTTTTTCTGTTAATGTGCAGCCTAATTTAACCTGAGCGGATTTGAGCTACATACAACTTTAAATTTTTGTACGTAAAAAATTTTGAACCTTTGAACGAAACCATTTGATCCATTTTGTACAGAACTGAAGTCGAAAATGAGTGAAAGTAAAATTTAAGGACAGAAAATTCCGCCAGCATTAAAAATGATTCAGTGCTAAGAAAAGTAATCAAAGAGAGCAACAATAAACAGATTCTATGCTGTGCAAGAAGAACAGAAAATTAAAAGCTAAAAGAATTACAGCAAGAAGCAATACAATAAATGTTAGAATACCGATCAAACTATAGTCTCAAACTTAGTGAGAATTAGAAAGAAAGTTTAACTTACCAGATTAGAAAGACAACAGCAAATTGATTTTGATCAGAGAATTTATATAAATGAATCGTCAGGAAATGGTGCTTAGAATCAAAATTCGGTTCAAATTGGTGAATCTAGATAACTAATTTTAGAGTGAGATTATTTGATTTAAAATCTTCCCAGCATGTATTGAATGATTATGATACCACCGGAAATGTGAACGAATTCTTAGAAAAGTGTAAACGCATACCATCTATGGTATCCCCTGCGACTGATTTCTGGGAAATCTGCAGAAGCAATCCATATTGGGTAACCCTTGCGACCTCCACTGTAAATCATGGTGCTAAGATTATTTTTGTATCTTGACTTTCTCGCACTGATAATAGGTATATTTAGAGCTGATTTTTGAGCCTTTTTACATCCCCAAAATCAAATCACCATCTTGATCTAATAATCAGATCTCTCCTGTAAATCTCTAAACTCTACTGCAAAATATCATTCTTGTTATTTTGAGAAACTAATTTTTCTACTTAGTTAAAAACGCTTTTATTCCGCTTGCGAAAACCCATAACCCAACAGTTTATGGGCCCAGCAATTTTCTAAGTCGTAAAACTAATTTCTAAAACAAAACTAATTTGTTGCTGACAGTCATAATCCTTTTCTGCTTAGTACCTTTTCTTTTCACAACTGTTTTGCCTGCTCAAACTACGATGGATCAACAGACAGTAAAGCTGCTGACCTACACAGGAAAGGCACAGGACTTTCCAATCTGGAGCACAAGATTTGTGGCAATGATGAAGACGAAGCGACTCTACGAATCACTACTTGGGACAGAGGATCAACCCAATGAGCCTGAACCACTAGCCAATGGGGCGAGCAATCATGAAAAGAAGAACCACAAGGTGCTGAAGGATGCATATGAGAATGAAGTTGCAGACCTCAAGGAGAAGGAGAACAATGTGTTTGCCATCTTGCACTGACTCTAGATGCAATAACCCTCATGCTGATGAGACATGACTGTGTGGGAGATGACGGCATCGGAGATGGAGCAAAGGCTTGGAAGCTTTTGCAAGAGAGATTTCAGAGCGTGGAGACGCCGACAGTGGTGACTTTTGTGGCACAACTTGCTCGACTGCAGCTCGAGGATACTGAGGATTTGGATAGCTTCTTCATCAGAGGACAGGAGTTGCTCACAAGGCTACAAGAAGCAGGGGAAGCAGTCTCAGAGACCCTCTTCAACGCCTTCGTCCTCAATGGTTTGCCAATGAGGTATGAAAGTTTTGTTAAACAGGAAAGCTTAAACCCGGCAACGAACTTCACAGAGTTGAGGAAAAGGCTGCAGAACTTCCATAAGAGCACAGCACAGAGGAACAAGGGACAAAGTGTTTCACTGGCACTGGCAGTGAAGCGTGACTTCAAGAAGGGGCCCAAGAAAGGAAACTGCTTTGTGTGTGGGATCCCCGGACACTTTGCCAAGGACTGCAGGAGGAAGGAGACAGCAAAATGCAGCAAGTGTGGTGAGAAGTTCACCTAGACAGGGCATGCAGAAGACAAAGAGATGGAGGCAAACATGAATCAGTGGCAATGGTTCCCACATTGGCTTCACCAGACGAGGAATACTGGGCAGCTCTTACCCAGTGGAAGACAGCAGGCATGCTGGTGAACAGTGGTTGTACAGATCACATAGTGGCGAACATTGATGCGTTCCTGGATTTTGTGCCCATTCAATCAGTGGTCAGAAATCCCAACGGAGAGGCTTCCAGATTGGTGGGCAGAGGCTGTGTGAGAATCAGCATTCCCTCAAATAAAGGGGAATTCCAATGCGAACTCAAAAAGGTTTTGTGTGTGCCGGACTTTTCATCAAACCTCTTATCAGTCTCAAGATGCACGGAGTGGGGACATGGTTCCACATTCGAGAAAGGAAATAGCTGCATGAAACTCCAGAAGGGAACTCGGGTAAAACTAACACAAAAAAAATGTTTTACTTACCCTGCAGCGTTCTAGAATTCAAGATGAGTTCCAACAGAGTGAAAATTCACAGCGCAAGGAAGTGGCACAGACAGTTGGGTCATTTGAATCAAGCGAATGTGGTCAGGAATGCACCAGAGACAGGGAACTTGATGATCTATGTAATGTGTTTGCCTTGGCCAAGATCACAAAGACTCCAGTAACAAGAGTGGCACAAACCCAAGCAGAAGAGAAGCTGGAGAGGGTGTTCACAGACGTGATGGGACCTTTCAGTGTAGAGTCACTGTCAGGGTTCCTGTTCTGCATTGTGTTTGCAGACCAGTACACGAAGTTTGTGTTGGTGGACTTGCTTAAGGCAAAGAGTGAAGCACTGGCCAGTCTGAAGAAATTTGGTCTCAGTGTGGGGACGCCCAAGAAGCTGAGATAAGACAATGCGAAGGAGTTTCTCTCAGAGCAGTTAAAGATTTACTGTTTAGATGCAGGCATTCTACAGGAGAATACCATACCAGAGACGCCACAACAGAATGGGTTAGTTGAGAGGTGCAACAGGACACTGCTGGAGATGGCAAAATGCTTGCTCATTGACTCGGGTCTTCCCAAGATGATTTGGGGAGCAGCAATTCTCCATGCAACAAGGATCAGGAACTTGCTTGTGAGACGAGGAGAAGAAGAATGCCCTGCAGAGCTGATGCGAGATATAAAACCTAAGCTTTCAATTAGTAAACTATCTGTTTTTGGTTGCACAGTCTTCATGAGGAAGCGGGACAGAGATGTCAGCAAACTTGAACCCAAGGCAAAGGAAGGAAAGCTTGTGGGTTACACTGAAGGAGACGACGGATACCTGGTGTACGTATCCAAAACACGCGAGGTTGTGGCAGTTCGAGATGTGGTCATCAAGGAGTCCGAAGTGGGCTCAATCCCTGACAACACAGAGACGCCCGACCTACTAGATGAGGAGTCACAGGAACTGGGGATCTGGCACACAGATGATGGTCATCAGGAAACAAAGTGGAGCAGGGCATATCTACTGCAATAAAGGATGAGTGGCATGATGCAGAGGGCGTGAACACTCAAGAAACGACACTGAGACGAGATGCCTCAGATGCTGAGGAAGCAGCACTGGATGAATAAACTACTGCAACAAGAGGGAGTCTCAGAGACCCGGAGTTAGTGGAAGACAGTGAAACGGAGGACTTCTCACAGACAGTTGGTTTCTTTGAAGAGGCACTGGAACAAGCGGACAGGGCTGAGCCCAGACGAGGGACACGAGCAAGGAATGTTCCGCAATTTTTTGGAGAAGTCAGGAACCATCTTGCTGTGACTGAGGGTGACTAATTGGAACCCAAAACAGTCTACGAATCCAAGCAAGTTGACGATTGGGACCAGTGGCACCGGGCAATGAAGGACGAGGTCAAGGCACTCCAATACAACGGGACTCGGAACCTAGTGAGACCACCCACAGACAGGGACGCCATACCGGGCAAATGGGTCTACAAATTGAAATTGGGACCCAGTGGTCAAGTGGACAAATTTAAGGCACCAAACGAAAGGCTTCAAACAGGTGGAAGGACTGGACTATTTTGAGACTTTTGCGCCTACCTGTAAGCCAGAGACATTTAGGATTCTACTTCAACTATCAGCGAAGCAGGGCCATGTGAGGCATCAGTTTGATGTCATGAGGGCTTTCCCGCACTCACCAATAGAGGAAGAAGTGTATCTGGAACAGCCACAGGAGTTTGTAAAACAGGGATAAGATAGAGAGAAGTTAGTATGCCGACTGAATAAATCAATTTATGGTTTGAAACAGGCAGGTAACAAGTGGTATAAGGAACTGGAAAACTTCCTACTGAGACAGGGGTTCAACAGAAGCATGAATGACCATTGCTTGTTCGCAAGAGCAGAAACAGAGGGTCACATCTTCATCTTGGTCTGGGTGTACGACATCATAATGGCATCAAGAAGCATGACAGTGATCTCCAATGTCAAAAAGGCACTCGAAGCAACATTTCACATGGAAGACAGAGGGAGATTACACTGGTTTCTGGGTCTAAGAAACAGACGAGAAGAGGGCAAAGTCACAGTCGACCAAGAACGCTACATAGAAACAATGCTTGAGCGGTTTGAAATGGACCAATGCAAACCCTCAAGAACTCCAGCTGATTTGAAATTGAAACTTCAGACAGCACAGAACGGAGACGAAGAATCGGACCAGAGGATCTACAGAAGCTTGGTTGAATCACTTCTGTATCTGGCCAAACAGGCGAGGCCAGAGATCATGTTCACAGTCAACATTCTGTCCAGACACGTGAATGCGCCTACCAATCAACACTGGATATACGGAAAAAGACTTCTGCGATATCTTCAAGGTTCAAAAGGTTTAAAACTTACTTACACAAAAGAAGCTAGTTATGATTTTGTGGGGGAAAGTGATGCAGACTGGTCTGGTGACGTGAACGACAGAAAATCAACGACGGGCTACTACTTCAAGCAACTACCACAACGGACGTGGCGCAGCACTCAGCTGGGGTGTCAAGAAGCAGGCCACAGTTGCTCTTTCTTCATCAGAAGCAGAATATCAGGGCATGGCAGCAGCAGTTCAAGAAGCATTGTATCTGAAACAACTTCTGGAGGATTTCGGCATCCAACAGAAACATCCAATAGCAATTGGAGAGGACAACTAGAGTTGTATTAAATTTTGCCAAAACCCAGTCATGCACAAGAGGAGCAAACACATTGAGACAAAATTTCACTTCATTCGAGACAAGACGGAAAATGAGACTATTTCAATTCATTACGTTCCTACTGACAAAATGGCAGCCGACATTTTCACGAAATGTTTACCCGTATCGAATGTGGAAACATTCAGAACTCTTTTGATGGGAACAGACTCTACGCAATCAGCTCAAGCCTGAGTTGGGGTGTTAGAATATCGATCAAACTATAGTCTTAAACTTAGTGAGAATTAGAAAGAAAGTTTAACTTACCAGATTAGAAAGACAAAAGCAAATTGATTTTGATCAGAGAATTCATAAAAATGAATTGTCAGGAAATGGTGCTTAGAATCAATATTCGGTTCAAATTGGTGAATCTAGATAATTAAGATTGTTTGAGATTTTGTGAGATTTTTTGATGTAAAATCTTCCCATTATATATTGAATGATTATGATACCACCCGAAAAGTGAACGAATTCTTAGAAAAGTGTAAATGCATACCATCTATGGTATCCCCTGCGACTGATTTCTGGGAAATCTGCAGAAGCAATCCATATTGGGTAACCCTTGTGACCCCCACTGTAAATCATGGTGCTAAGATTAGTTTTATATCTTGACTTTCTCGCACTGATATTGGGTATATATACAGCTGATTTTTGAGCCTTTTTTCATCCCCATAATCAAATCACCATCTTCATCTAATAATCAGATCCCTCCTGTAAATCTCTAAATTCTACTGCAAAATATCATTCTTGTTATTTTGAGAAATTAATTTTTCTACTTAGTTAAAAACGCTTTTATTGCGCTTGCGAAAACCCATAACCCAACAATAAAGATTTTCAATTGAGATTTATATAGGTGTTGTGGTTGTTTATTTCTTCTTTAGTTCATTTCCCTGTCTCTTCGCCCATTCTGCCCCATGGAGAGGGCATCAGATCAAAGTTAGTGACTAGAAAATTTGTTTAGCAGAATGAAAAAGTGACCATTTTTGCCACGATTGAATTTTTTAATCAAATCTACAGAATAGAAGCAAAAGTACCGTTGAAAAAACGTTGAATAATTAGGAAAAAGTGATCTATTTAGAAGCATTGTTCGCATACTGTAAATGTATTTCTTCGTGAAAATTTTCTTAAAATACCTATTAATTCTTTCTAACGGGCAGTATTAGCAAGGAATGCGGTTTTTGGAAAATATCGCTTTTTGAAGACAAGTGGATGTTTAGGTGTTAAAATATGTTTACGTGTTTATCGAAGCCGTCTGAGAAGCTGTTAAACATTTCAGCAAAAAATTGATATTGGGGGTTCAATTTTCGGCAGCTTTTTCAAGGAACCTATAAAATTTACCTAAATTGATTGAAAAGGGAACTCAAACACAACGTCTTCTACAGAAAAACTCCTTATAATTTGTTCGTACGCATGATTGCAATTTTCAACTAAATTTGAAGCAAAAAAGTCCGACCATTATACAAAAAACTGAACCGGACGGACAAGACTTCATCTAAAACTTTGCAATCACTAGGAACCACTTATCAAAAGAGAAAAAGAATTTCAGTTTTTTTCTCCTTGAAAGTCTGAATTGAAACGCCTCACACCTTAAAACCACTTGCGCTTCCTCTCCGCTTCTTATTTCGGCAGGATTAAAATCACCGCTCCAATTTAATGAATGAAGACCTCCTGAAAACAGCTCGCCATTACAATTTAAATTCTCTTAATTGTAGAAACCTCAACCAGACCACTAGTCTCGCTAGCAGTGCGCGGTACTGGAAATTCTGGTCTGGGAGAGTTAGTTTTTCAATAACTTTTCTAGCTCACCAGATATTTGCATTACAGATATTTTAAAATATTTGTGTAAGCGTTCTATTTACACACTGGAGGTTAACAAGATTCAAGGCCCCAATCTTAAATTAGACTGATAAAATAAACACCCCAAAACCACTAATGTGGTGCTCCACTTTGTTTCGGCATTATCAAAAAATCACTTCAAATTAACTGCGAAAATCACCAAAATGTGTGGACAGATCTCTAAATACGTAAGGAAAGCTCGTAAATACAATTTAAATTCTTTTTTCATTAGTGAGAAAACCGAGGGCACCGCAATACAGCTATCTGAGTTACAATAAAACTTTCTATTGACACAATAGATGTTAAATACATTTTGGATGTGTTCCTGAACATCATTATCTTTTGTGTCATTAAACGGTGCTTCAGACAGAGTTGTAACGGCACGGCAAGTTTAAAAAAATTCTCTTCAGCCCGTCCTTCTTTGAAGTCCGGACGACATAATGCCAGTGAAATTCTTTTTTATGCCCTGCTTTGAAGCTCGGACGACCTTTTAAGCTGTAAGGCAGTAGATAGGATACAAAAAGAATACTTGAAGCCCCTCACTTTTTCCTTAATCTCCCTCACAATTTCTTATCAAATTTCTCAATGGTTTTTGAGTAATCGTTCACCCGAACAAAACATTTTTTATCAAGGCATACTTTATATTGATAATCTGTCTCTTAAAGATCAAAACCAGTGCGTCAATAAGCAAACATAACCCACTAACGTCGGGCGAATTGCTCTCAAACGACCGGCGAGCCGTTGGCTTCGTCAGTAGCTAGCCAGGGGGTGGGTGCACCGGGAGCTGATGGGGGGCAACAGCACGGTGGGGGGGGTATTGTCTCAACCTCTAAACTTCTAAGAACCGCCATTCACACCATAAGTATAGGTGTCCAAAGCAGTTCGAGCTGAAACACAGCTGAAAGGCTCTTAGAGCACTTAATGCCCGCTGGGCGCTGCCTTTTTATCCCGTTTTTGAGGACGAAAAGTCAAAAGCGTCAGACGAAAAAGCGGTCAAGCGAAAAATCGCATAAAAAAGACCAACAGGACTAATATAATTGCTACAAACTTCGTTTGAGAGCAATTAAAAAGAATATATTACATAGTTCGTTGCTGACATGGTAGTAGTATAAGTAAATGACTAGTAGCACACCACGGGGGGGTCACGCACGGTAAAAAAACGACCCCCTCTAAATCGTTACATTTGGCCACTAAAATTCTTTAGAAAAGCCCTTGGGCGCGATGGGACAAAATATGAAGACAAAATCAGTACATGAGTTTGGAAAAATTGTCTAGCAAGATCATTTTTTCAAATTACAGTTCCAGTAAACAGACGTTAAGTAAAAATCGATAAAACTGATTCAATGAGTACCCGAGTTACGAGAGATGAAATTGATGGGGGTATTACAAACTTGGTTTTTGATGATGGAAACCGAGAGAGACCTCCATGGCGTTGCTGTTCCAATACCGTAGTCCCACGATCAGAGATTATATTTTTCGTTCAAGTGAGTATTATCGTGCTCATGATTAGTCTCTGTTTTGCCATGCTATTCTTGATATCGGAGAGTTGCGAAGAGAAATCAATTTGGATTGCACTGCTTTCGAGTCTAGTTGGTTATATCTTACCAAATCCTAAATTATGAATAAAGTCATTCTCACAAACGATAGGATCTTCATGGCGGTTGTAGGCCCAAGTGGTTCTGGGAAAACTGACCTCATATTCAGCATGCTGCAAGGTCGGTCCTTCTACCCAGCATTTCCCAAAATTTATTACTTCTACAAAGAGTTCCAGGACATATTTACAGCTATGCAACAAAAAATACCGCACATTGAGTTCATCAAGTATTCCGGATTGGATATAACGAAAAAGCTTTCGGACTGTCTGCTCGTTTATGATGACTCATGCGAGGAAATTTTTAACGACAAAGAGTTTGTGAAAATAGCAACGTCAGGAAGACACAGAAAACTTCATGTGATCTACGTCAAACACAACTTATTCCAACAGAGTAAATGGTCGCGGACAATTGATCTAAACACAACTCATATAGTTTTATTCAAATCATTGCGTGACATTCAGCAAATAGAATACCTCGGAAAACAGTTAAACTGTCTCCAATTACTCAAGGACGCATACAAATTAGCAACAGCTCAACCCTATGGACATTTAATCATTGACCTGGATCCTAAAACAAGTCAAGGCTTACGATTTTCTTCTCAACTCATTGGTCCCGAACCATCAATATTCTATATTCCTTCGGAGGAAGCTGTTATTACACCAATTAAGAATGAAAAAGAGACATTTGCTTATGCTGAAGCGCTGGTGCGCTAACAGCAACCCCAAATCGAAAAGCAAGAGAATTTTTTTAGCCCAAGATATTGAATTCATTTGGTTCCTAAGCGATTGTGTAATGAACGTGCTCTCTGGTGTTGTCCCAATCAACAAGAAAGAACTACAACAATTCGAACCTCAACTACGACAACTTTCTGAAAAATATTTCAGTGCGCTGGAAAGAAGTAAATTATTCCAGACAACGAGAGGGCATTCTCTGATTCAACTAATTGCCAGACCTTGTCTAGAGTATCTACAGAAAATGCCAACTGAGGAATTTGTGCTCATTCCTCGCAACATGTTTACAACTGAACAACCTCAAGTTTCGCAAATATTAAACAATCCACTAACAAAAAACAAGTCGAAACAACTATCGCTTCTACAGAGAACTTCAAAACAAGAGCCACCAGAAGCGGTCATACAGCAGAACACAGAGCAACAGACAGATGACGTCATGGTTTCCGATGAAGAAGAAAAGCAACAAAGTATCCCAGACGACAATAAACGAACAGAGTTTGATGAAATCAGTCAGAGTGTGATCGATGATATAGATTTTCTCGAAAAAGACAAATTTGGAAAAGCAAAAAAAAATTTGAAGAAAATCAACGGATCACGCAACATTTCACTGGACGTTGAAGGTAAAATCCTAATTAATGGAAGGAACACCGACATTCCAGCATCAACTTTCCTCTACGCATTACAGCAAACATCATCAAAACTTTTGCCTGACGATTATCAAGTATTGAATTATTTGAATCTTGCACCACATCTCACTTGTAATACGCAAAGAAGTTCATTAAAATTCCGAAAGAGCAAAAACTACGTCAGTTTCCAGATGGAGCAGCCAGTGAACAGAAACCTGCTATCGAGAGAGCAGAAAAAACAGAGACTGCTAGCTTTGATGAGGAAGGCTTCGCAGACGCAGAAGAAGAAATTAAAACGCCAACAAGCTGGAAAACTCCATTCAGCGGAAATAAAAAAACTAAATAAAGTTTACACGAAAGGAAAAGCAGCATTTGGAAGTGTTGCTAACATAAAAGAGGAAAGCGGCTTTTCCCACAAAAAAATTGAAAAATTCCTTCAATCGAAGAACTCATACACTAAATATCGTCAATTCCGGAAAAATTTTCCACGATTGAAGGTAGTTGCTTACAGAATAAACGAAATCTGGTCCATGGATGTAGCCTATATGGACAAAATAGCCAAGCACAACAATGGGGTCAAATACCTATTGATTGCAGTTGACGTTTTATCACGCTATTTACGTGTTCAACCTCTCAGAACGATGTATTCGAAGGATTGCGTTGAAGCCTTCAAACAAATGATAAAGACGAAACAACCAGAGAAAGTGTGGACAGACAAAGGCACCGAATTCAAGGGCGCGTTCAAAACATTCTGTGAAAACAAAAAGATTCATTTGTATACAACCGAAAACGAAACCAAATCTGCGTTTGCGGAAAGAAATATTCGGTCACTTAAAAACATTATATACAGATACTTGGAAGAAAAATGGACTTGGAACTATATAAAGGAGCTTCCCAATTTCGTAAATATCATTAACAGTCGTGTTAACCGCGTTACAAAGTTAGCCCCAAATAAAGTATTCAAAAAACATGAACCATTTTTAATTTCGATTGCTTTGGACAACAATAAATATAAACCACGATTTGAAGAGGGGGACCTGGTACGAATAGCGAAACCAGACGATACCTTCAGAAAAGGTTATACTCAGAATTATACAGACGAAATTTTCACAGTACTAAGATTGGCTACAACAAGTCCACCTACCTACAATCTGGTTGACGCAAACAACGTTAAAATCCTTGGGAAGTTTTACGAACCGGAATTAGTACAAGTTGATGCGTTAAACACTGAAGAGGAGCAATGATTTCTAACAGCAATGAGTTTACAATTGACTTGTTATCAAATGCATCAATGGACGTTTTTAATGGAAATACTATGGCATCATTTCGGAACCAATTATCACAACCGATACACTTACAGGGAGAATGGCAAGTAGCATTGACATCTCTATCTTTTCCATCAAACATCAACAACGTGAACTCTGGAGAAATAGTTGTTTACAAGAATTCAATGACCAATCCAAATGAGTCGAGTAATCGATCAGGACAACTCAGAAAAATTCGGACTGGTATTTACAACAGCTGGGAAGATCTAGTCTCGGAGATTGTTCGCATTGCAAGACTAAAACAGTTTGATCGTAAGTTCGACAAGATAACGCAAAAGCTTGTGTTAACATTTGGGGAAAATGAAGGATTGTCATTTCAAGACAATGAAATTCCCAGCATTCTTGGTTTCAAGGGGACCCCGGACCCTGCACACAATGGTTTTGTTCACATTGGTTACAAGACAAACTTGGAAAATGGGGCTCCGAACTCTCCTAACAGACATTTTGGTATTTTCCCCGTTGATATAACATGTGGGTCACAGCTTATTTTTGTGTACCTTGATATTATTGAGTATCAACATGTGGGTGACTCACGTGCACCCATTCTCAAAATCATTGAATCGGAGAGACGTCTGAGAAACGGTAGCCTCAACACAGTAGCACCTATTCACCATAAAACCTATACAAACTTGGACTACAAGCGTTTACTTTCAAACAATATCCAGAGCATCAGAGTTGAGCTGAGAAGTGAAACTGGGAAACTGATCCCTTTCACTGGAATTGGTAAAGTTGTTATCAGTCTCAAATTCCAGAGAACAAGCTAACTGATGGAAGCCTATTATAATAATCAAGCATCCAATTCAATGCCCCATTTCTCAGGACATTATAGACAAAGAGGAAGTGGATTCGGCGCATTAGCTGCTGGCATTGGTCGTGTTGCATTACCCCTAGCCCGACGACTTATTTGGCCAGCAGCAAAAACAATTGGAAGAGAATTGCTAGTGCAAGGTGCACCAGAGTTATTAGAGTTTGCAACAAAAAAGAAATCAGCGAAGCAAGCTCTGAAAAGTACAGTTGCAAAAACAGCGAGAAAACAAATCGGAGGAGCACTTCAACGAGGACGAAAAGCAATCTATCGAAGGAGGTCGAAGAAGAAAGCATACAAAAAGCAGTCTCCACCAAAGAAAAAGATCATTTCGCGAAAAACGAAGCCAAAAAGAAGTCGATCAGATTTCTTCTCAAAAGTAAAAAATGCGTACTAACATTGTTATTCCCACAGAGGCAACACATAGCTCATTAGACTTGTTCGAGAAACCTCCCCTTCTTGTAACATTTGATCAATCGTTCGAGCAAAAAACAGGACCTTTGTACTCGCCCACTGGATCTTCGTTAGAGTTTGAAATAGTCGGTGACAGAAATAACTTCATCGACCTACAGAAAATTTATCTGGAAATCAAATTTCGAGTTGTTCGAAATAATGGAAACGATTTACGCTTCACCACGGGAGATGCCAACAACAGTGACACGCCACATCTAGCTAATAATGTCTTACATTCCCTTTTCGCCGATTGCATAGTGTCAGCAAACGGCATCAAAATTTCTTCCGCCAATGGGCACTACGCACACAAAAGTTTCATAGAAACAGAATTTTCTCATGGATCGGATGCGAAAAAAACCTGGCTGAAATGTCAAGGATATGATTATGAAGCAGACCCAACAGGCGTCCCAGCCGCTACAATCACAGCTCGACAAGAAACTGTGAGAAGATCTGCTCAACTCACAATGTATGGAAAAATAGCTACCGATTTCTTTTCATGCGAGAAGCATCTAACGAGCGGAGTAACGCTGCGAATTTCTTTCCGACGATCACAGGATGACTTTGCGATTGTGAGTGAAGACGGGGCTAAACACTATAAAATCAAAATCGATGAAGCAAATTTGTTCGTGCGAAAAATGACAGTCTCCGATATGGTACTTGGTGCAATCGAGAAAACACTTCTCAAGACACCTGCAATGTACCGATATAATGAAGTTATTTCGAAAGCTTTTCTAGCAACAGCTGGGCAACAAAGCTGGAAGCAGGAGGATATTTTCACAAAAGAACCTATTCGTAGACTAATTGTCGCCATGTGCCGCAGCGATGCGTTCATCGGTACTAATACGCTCAATCCATTTTCATACCAGAAGTTTGATTTGAATGAGATAATAATTTACCGTAATGGGTTCGCCACAGCTGGTACACCAATATCAACAACTGATAATAAACGACTATACTACAACTCGATGGCTGCACTAGCTTATGTAGAAAATGGTCACGGGATATCTCTATCTGATTTTCCTAACCATTACATTATGGTGTTTGATCTCACCAGCGCTCAAGAGGCAACCCATGACTTTATTCATCCCGAGCTAACAAACTCTTCATTATCTGTGGAACTCAAGTTCGGTGCAGCGTTGCCCCGCAACATTGAAATTTTATTTCTCGGGGAGAAATGTTCAACAGTTTATATCGATTCCTCGAGAAACGTTTCCAAAAACGCTCTTCCTATAATCTAATGGATGAAGATAAAATATTCAAATTGATTCTACAATCCGGTCATTTGATGTTTAAATTCAACGGTGTTTATGCAGCTGACAATTTCCCCTTGCACATGCCAACCAACTCATTTGCTATCGTTAACGCTTCACCAGCCTCTTCACCTGGATCTCATTGGATTGTGCTTGCAAAGAGATATGCCTACCCAATAACATATTTTGCCGACCCGCTGGCATTACCTCTCTATTCATATAAACACATATCAGACCGATTTCGACAAAGCACTAATGATAGCATTATAGTGGACCTCATGGAAGACAGACGTGACACAAATAAACCCCTACAAAGTGCAGACTCTCAAATGTGTGGACTTTATTGCATTTATATAGCTCATTGTGTTCTCAATGATAATTTTCCATTCATTCCCGATATCAATGAAATTCAGCTGTTGTCTTTTATAAAACATATGAAGTAAACAATTATACACGCTTTCTTTTTAGTTAGGTCGATGACTCACCAACCAAAAATTCACCTTTATAAAGACCTAAATTCCCCCTCCCCTGGAAAAACAAACTAAATCGTTCAACTATGACAAAAACGTTGATGGCTTGTAAACAAATTCAAGTTCTTCAGACTTGTGTTGATGGCATGTAAACAAATTCTTGTCTGGACCCGAGTGCACTATGTAAACAAAAAGTAACGCTACCAGGTTGAATTGCGTCACTGTAACGCGATGGCCCCTCGATAAAAACAAACAAAAAAAGAGACAGCTTGCTTGCATCCGATTGGCTAATCAACTTGTTGAAAGCGGGGTTCCCCGGACTGAAAAATTACTCATTGCTTTTTGCCTTACACTTTGCGTTCAGTTGATTCACACTTGATACAATTTTGTCACTTCTAAACTTCTTAATTAATCGTTCCTTTCACCGTTACTCTCTTACAGCAACAATCAATTTTTGTGGGATGGGACAAGCCAAGTGCGAAATTTGTCATAAACTACTGGCAAATAGAAGAAGCGTTCGTCGACATCGGAAAGAAGTGCATAAGATCTATCCTCAAACAAACTCATTCGAGTGCACTGAATGTGGATTCACCACGAGAAGCCTGTATGAGCTAACAGGACACATGACTGTGCAGCATGAGGCGACCAGTCCACGATACTGCATATACTGTCAAAAATGTTTTCCACGTGACGCTGATTATCTTGAGCACATGAACACTTTCCACGGTCTACCAGCTTGGAGTGTAGATGTAAACAACCTACAGGACTCAGGCATCATACCAAGCGAACGCGCTTTCGGCGATACACTGAAAGTCTATGAGATTACCGTCGGGTCAAGAGACGTTGATCTATTACACGTTATGCAGCTAAAACGTCAAGAGATTGAAAACATTATCAACATTAGTGTTCAACAACACTCACAAAAAGTTCAGTTCAACTCAGTTATCGATCTCGTCAAACCCACGAAAACCGATGATGATCTATCATCAAGCCAGCCCGATAGAATTTCGATTCATGTTGCATCAAAAATGGAACGAGTGGATTTCGGTGGTCTTGCAGATAAAACCTTCCATGCAATGGTAGAACAGATGCTCCTAGCGCTCAACGATTTTGCTTCCCATGGTAGCGGTTGGACTCTCAACCAAATTGTCAACATTGAAATCCGATTAGCAAAAGCTAAACCGATAAGGGCATCGTCATATTTAGCACTTCCAGGCAAACTAGCGCGCACATGCTCTCTACTGAATATCAGAAACCGAGAAGACGAGAATTGTTTTCTGTATTGCTATACTGCCGCCTACCATTTTAAGTTTGGCCCTCGACTTCTTCCTCCTGGTGCATCGGCACGCAGAATAACCAGCCCAGTAACATACGGACCAGACAACCCGCTTGCAAAACAAGCAGATGGTGTGTTTGACATGCCTATGGGCTTCCACCAGATGACTCGCTTTGAAGAGCTAAACAATGTCTGCGTCAACGTTTTTCGGTAAGTTAAAAATCTTTCTTTTGGAAAAACTTTAAAACTAAAAATAAGATTATGGCACACAAGCAAATGAGGGAAAAAAAGATGAAAAACCAAAAAAGTTTGAATATTTTAGCTACGCTGAAAACGGTCTGATACCATTCCGAGTTTCCAAAAAACAGAACTGTGAATTCAACATGGACCTTCTTCTTCTTAGCGACGGTCAAATGCATCACTACGTTTTAATCAGAAACTTGCGATCTCTTATTCATAAAGTCAAGGAACGAGTAGTTAGAACAGATAATCATATTTGTAGAAACTGTTTTCATGTTTGCACCTCAAAAGAACGATATGAAAAACATTTAGAACTTTGCTGGAAGAACAAACCAGCAATCGTGCGTATGCCAAAAAACACAAAGTACTACTACAAAAAGTTTCAGTCCCGTTGGTTTGCTCCAATTGTTGGCTTTTTTGACTTGGAGTCAATAATTGAACCTGTCTCAGGATGTCAAAACAACCCAACCAAATCAGAAACAAGAACAATAGAAGTACATAAACCGTGCAGCTATGCAATGTTGTTTGTTGCTCAGAACCAAACTGAACCGTTTCATTTTGAATGTTTGACAGGACCGAAGGTCATGGAACAATTTGTTCAGTCTTTGGAAACCATAGCAAAACGAGTTTACACTGTTAAACAGCAACACAAATATTTCTCTGGCCAGCCTCTCATCGCGAAAGAAGATGCCGCCAATTGTTGGATATGTGAAGAACCATTGGAACACAATTTTAATAACCCGACAGTTCTAGATCATTGTCACTTCACTGGAGAATTCCTCGGATGGGCGCATAATACTTGTAACATTAACAGGAGGTTTCTCAACTATACTCCGCTATTTGCACACAATCTCTCAAACTACGATCTTCACCATGTAATTCTTGCTCTCCAGGGTAGCAACATGAGGAATACTGTATCAATTGTTCCGAATACAGATGAGAAATATATAGCTCTGGAAATTGGTGTTCTAGTCTACAACCGTCAGGACAAGAATGGAGTGATCAAACCGGTGTATGAGTATATCAGGCTACTAGACTCATTTCGTTTCATGGCCTCGTCATTAGATTCTCTAGCACAAAACTTACCCTCTGATCAGTTCACTTTGCTAGAACATCACTTTAAGGATTGGCCAGAAAGTTCAGTGCAAATGTTGAAACGGAAGGGATATTTCCCCTATTGTTACATTGATAATTTCACTAAACTGAAAGAGACCGCACTCCCACCACGAGAAAAGTGGATGAATAGTCTTCAACAGTATCAAGTGAGCGTTACTGAAGACGAGTACAAACATGCGCTGGAAGTTTTCGAGAAGTTTCAATGTGAAACAATTGAAGATTACTATAGTTTGTATCTCAAAACTGATGTGTTTCTGCTAGCTGCAGTTATGCTCTGCTTCCGCAAGGTGTGCTACGAAACATACGGACTGGATTGCTGTCAGTACTATACCGCTTCCAATCTCTCTGGTGATGCTATGTTAAAGTTATCTAAAGCGCCTTTGAGACTCCTAAAAGAGAGAGAACATTTGGATATGGTAGAAGGATTGATCCGTGGTGGCGTAAGCTCGATATACAATAAGCGGCTGGCGGTTGCGAACAACAAATATCTACCAAATTTCAACCCCAAAGCACCCTCAACCTTCATAGTAATGATTGATGCAAACAATTTGTATGGGGGCATAATGGAAAAGTTTCCATTGCCATTGAACAATTTTGAGTACACTGACGGAAACTGGGATCCCGAAATTCAAAAAGCGTTCATCCAAAGCGTGTTGGAGACACCTGACGATAGCGATATTGGCTACGTATTAGAAGTGGATTTGTCGTACCCAGATGAACTTCATGATCTTCATTCAGATTTTCCCTTGGCCCCAACAAAACAGAAAGTTGACGCATGCTGGTTGGGTGACTATCAGGAAGAGCTTTTGAATGATATGCAGATGAACGCGCCGCCTTCGAGTAACAAATTGATCCAGACCTTGTTCCCCAAAAAGAACTACATTTTGCACTATCAAACATTGAAGCTCTACGTACAGTTGGGGTTGAAAGTTGAAAAACTACATCGATCACTCGCTTTTAACCAGTCGAAATGGCTAGCGCCATATGTCAAGTTGAACACTCAGAAGCGAAAGCAAGCCAAGAACAAGTTCGAGGAGAACTTCTATAAACTAATGGTGAACAGCGCATTTGGGAAAACGTGTGAGGGGAAACGCAATCGCATAAAAGTAAAACTGGCTCGAAGTGAAGAAGAGACACTGAAATGGACCAGCGCTCCACAGATGAAGTCGTTCAAAATCATTGATGAGAACTTGGCAACGATAAGCTTGAACGAGACTGAAATAGAGTGGGACAAACCAACTATCGTAGGTGCTTGCATCTTAGATCTTTCGAAGAAATTCATGTACGACTTCCACTACAATACAATGAAGAAACACTTCAATTGTAAACTACTGTACTCGGACACGGACTCGTTTGTTTATGAAATTTTCTCAAACGACTTCTTCGCAGACTTGAAGCGGAAAACCACAGTGAAGGACCTTTTCGACTTCTCAAACTTTCCAACTAATCACGAGATGTACGATCAAAGCAACGCAAGGGTGACACTAAAATTTAAAGATGAGATGGGAGGCAAGATGATTTCTGAGTTTGTGGGGTTGAAGCCAAAGCTGTATTCCATCAAACTGGCAGATGGTTAGTCAACTTTTTTTTTCCAAAGCCTAAAAAAGTCAAGAAAACAACAAAAAACAGAATGAGTAAAGAAAAACCGGATAAAAAGTATAAAAAAGAGACCTAGGACTAGATTTCCAAGACAAAACGAAAGAAAAAAAGTGAAAAACAAAAACTAGAATGTACGAACTTCTATTTTAGGTCTTGCAAAGCAGTCGGCGAAAGGTGTGACGCAAGACGCCAGGCGCATGATGACACATGAATTATACAAACAGGTTCTCACAGGAGGAGAAACTGTTCGACTTATCAACACCAGAATTGCGTCGAGCAAACACCAATTAATGACAGTTGTGTGCAACAAGAAGTCACTCTCGGGATACGATGACAAGCGGTATATTTTAAACGACAAGATCAAAACTCTACCATTTGGCCACCACGCTCTGCGCGAGGAAATGTTCATGCGTAACGTAGTACAGGATCCAGATTGGGGTTCGAGTGACGAGGAAGAAACTGTTGTACACGTTGCCGAGTCATTAACGCCAGAAAGTCAACTACCAACTCAATACACAGGTCCCCAAATGTCAGCAGAAGTCTGGTCTCCGCCGGATCCCGGTCTCAATCAGCGTGTTTACAGTGACGATGAGCTTGAAGCGGACATTGCAGATTTTGCAAATCTGACTCAACAAGTGATTGAGGGCGAAATTGAAAGATGTTCCTTTATAGACGATCAGGCTGCTGAATCAGGTTGGTCGCCTAGTCTTCTAGACCCAAGACCCGTATCCCCCATTCATGTTTCTACTAACTCTTCAACAGAAGAGCAACACATCAACCATCCCGGACCCTCAAAAAGTATGAAAAAGTGCGCAAAACGAACGCTGGAGCTGATATCAGACAAAGAATCTATCAATGTAGATAGAATAAAGAAATGGAGAGTAGTACAAATTGACTCTGATAGTGACGACAATTAAATTCTGTGAAAGAACTCTGCTTTAGTTTTTGTGACTTGTTTTGTTTTTCCCGTTTGAATAAAAAAGTCTTTTCAACTCGAGTTACAGAAAAATTGTACTGCATAAGTCTTTTAAAGGTCCCGCATAGGCAGTTTCAGTTTATATCTAAGTCATTTTCATCCTCAGTACCTTCAATCCGTAGTATAAGTCTTTTAAAAGCTTCCATATAAGCAGTTGATCAATTTATAAGTCATTTTTATCCTCAGTACCGTCAATCCATTGTATAAGTCTTTTAAAAGCTCCCATATAAGCAGTTGATCAATTTATATCTAAGTCATTTTTATCCTCAGTACCTTCAATCCATAGTATAAGTCTTTTAAAAGCTCCCATACTAGTAGCTGATCAATTAATAACAAAGTTTTTTTTTGTCCTCAGTACCTTCAATCCATAGTTTAAGCCTTTTAAAAGCTCCCATATAAGCAGTTGATCAATTTATATCTAAGTCATTTTTATCCTCAGTACCTTCAATCCATTGTATAAGTCTTTTGAAAGCTCCCATACTAGTAGCTGATCAATTAATAACTAAGTCATTTTTATCCTCAGTACCTTCAATCCATAGTATAAGTCTTTTAAAAGCTCCCATACTAGTAGCTGATCAATTAATAACTAAGTCTTTTTTAACCTCAGTACCTTCAATCCATAGTATAAGTCTTTTAAAAGCTCCCATATAAGCAGTTCATCAATTTATATCTAAGTCTTTTTTGTCCTCAGTACCATCAATCCATAATATAAGTCTTTTAAAAGCTCCCATATAAGCAGTTGATCAATTTATATCTAAGTCATTTTTATCCTCAGTACCTTCAATCCATTGTAAAAGTCTTTTAAAAGCTCCCATATAAGCAGTTGATCAATTTATATCTAAGTCATTTTTATCCTCAGTACCTTCAATCCATTGTATAAGTCTTTTAAAAGCTCCCATATAAGCAGTTGATCAATTTATATCTAAGTCATTTTTATCCTCAGTACCTTCAATCCATTGTATAAGTCTTTTAAAAGCTCCCATATAAGCAGTTGATCAATTTATATCTAAGTCATTTTTATCCTCAGTACGTTCAATCCATTGTATAAGTCTTTTAAAAGCTCCCACATAAGCAGTTGATCAATTTATATCTAAGTCATTTTTATCCTCAGTACCTTCAATCCATTGTATAAGTCTTAAAAGCTCCCATACTAGTAGCTGATCAATTAATAACTAAGTCTTTTTTAACCTCAGTACCTTCAATCCATAGTATAAGTCTTTTAAAAGCTCCCATATAAGCAGTTCATCAATTTATATCTAAGTCATTTTTATCCTCAGTACCTTCAATCCATACATAATATAAGTCTTTTAAAAGCTCCCATATAAGCAGTTGATCAATTTTTATCTAAGTCATTTTTATCCTCAGTACCTTCAATCCATTGTATAAGTCTTTTAAAAGCTCCCATATAAGCAGTTGATCAATTTATATCTAAGTCTTTTTTGTCCTCAGTACCTTCAATCCATAGTATAAGTCTTTTAAAAGCTCCCATACTAGTTGCTGATCAATTTATATCTAAGTCTTTTTTGTCCTCAGTACCTTCAATCCATAGTATAAGTCTTTTAAAAGCTCCCATATAAGCAGTTGATCAATTATTAACTAAGTCATTTTTATCCTCAGTACCTTCAATCCATAGTATAAGTCTTTTAAAAGCTCCCATATAAGCAGTTGATCAATTTATATCTAAGTCTTTTTTGTCCTCAGTACCTTCAATCCATTGTATAAGTCTTTTAAAAGCTCCCATATAAGCAGTTGATCAATTTATATCTAAGTCATTTTTATCCTCAGTACCTTCAATCCATAGTATAAGTCTTTTAAAAGCTCCCATATAAGCAGTTGATCAATTTATATCTAAGTCTTTTTTGTCCTCAGTACCTTCAATCCATAGTATAAGTCTTTTAAAAGCTCCCATATAAGCAGTTGATCAATTATTAACTAAGTCATTTTTGTCCTCAGTACCTTCAATCCATTGTATAAGTCTTTTAAAAGCTCCCATATAAGCAGTTGATCAATTTATATTTAAGTCATTTTTATCCTCAGTACCTTCAATCCATTGTAAAAGTCTTTTAAAAGCTCCCATATAAGCAGTTGATCAATTTATATCTAAGTCATTTTTATCCTCAGTACCTTCAATCCATTGTATAAGTCTTTTAAAAGCTCCCATATAAGCAGTTGATCAATTTATATCTAAGTCATTTTTATCCTCAGTACCTTCAATCCATTGTATAAGTCTTTTAAAAGCTCCCATATAAGCAGTTGATCAATTTATATCTAAGTCATTTTTATCCTCAGTACGTTCAATCCATTGTATAAGTCTTTTAAAAGCTCCCACATAAGCAGTTGATCAATTTATATCTAAGTCATTTTTATCCTCAGTACCTTCAATCCATTGTATAAGTCTTAAAAGCTCCCATACTAGTAGCTGATCAATTAATAACTAAGTCTTTTTTAACCTCAGTACCTTCAATCCATAGTATAAGTCTTTTAAAAGCTCCCATATAAGCAGTTCATCAATTTATATCTAAGTCATTTTTATCCTCAGTACCTTCAATCCATACATAATATAAGTCTTTTAAAAGCTCCCATATAAGCAGTTGATCAATTTTTATCTAAGTCATTTTTATCCTCAGTACCTTCAATCCATTGTATAAGTCTTTTAAAAGCTCCCATATAAGCAGTTGATCAATTTATATCTAAGTCTTTTTTGTCCTCAGTACCTTCAATCCATAGTATAAGTCTTTTAAAAGCTCCCATACTAGTTGCTGATCAATTTATATCTAAGTCTTTTTTGTCCTCAGTACCTTCAATCCATAGTATAAGTCTTTTAAAAGCTCCCATATAAGCAGTTGATCAATTATTAACTAAGTCATTTTTATCCTCAGTACCTTCAATCCATAGTATAAGTCTTTTAAAAGCTCCCATATAAGCAGTTGATCAATTTATATCTAAGTCTTTTTTGTCCTCAGTACCTTCAATCCATTGTATAAGTCTTTTAAAAGCTCCCATATAAGCAGTTGATCAATTTATATCTAAGTCATTTTTATCCTCAGTACCTTCAATCCATTGTATAAGTCTTTTAAAAGCTTCCATATAAGCAGTTGATCACTTATTATCTAAGTCTTTTTTGTCCTCACTACCTTCAATCCATAGTATAAGTCTTTTAAAAGCTCCCATATAAGCAGTTGATCAATTTATATCTAAGTCTTTTTTATCCTCAGTACCTTCAATCCATTGTATAAGTCTTTTAAAAGCTCCCATATAAGCAGTTGATCAATTTATATCGAAGTCATTTTTATCCTCAGTACCTTCAATCCATTGTATAAGTCTTTTAAAAGCTCCCATATAAGCAGTTGATCACTTATTATCTAAGTCTTTTTTGTCCTCACTACCTTCAATCCATAGTATAAGTCTTTTAAAAGCTCCCATATAAGCAGTTGATCAATTTATATCTAAGTCTTTTTTATCCTCAGTACCTTCAATCCATTGTATAAGTCTTTTAAAAGCTCCCATATAAGCAGTTGATCAATTTATATCGAAGTCATTTTTATCCTCAGTACCTTCAATCCATTGTATACGTCTTTTAAAAGCTCCCATATAAGCAGTTGATCAATTTATATCTAAGTCTTTTTTGTCCTCAGTACCTTCAATCCATTGTATAAGTCTTTTAAAAGCTCCCATATAAGCAGTTGATCAATTATTAACTAAGTCATTTTTATCCTCAGTACCTTCAATCCATAGTATAAGTCTTTTAAAAGCTCCCATATAAGCAGTTGATCAATTTATATCTAAGTCTTTTTTGTCCTCAGTACCTTCAATCCATTGTATAAGTCTTTCAAAAGCTCCGATATAAGCAGTTGATCAATTAATAACTAAGTCTTTTTTGTCCTCAGTACCTTCAATCCATAGTATAAGTCTTTTAAAAGCTCCCATATAAGCAGTTAATCAATTTATATCTAAGTCATTTTTATCCTCAGTACCTTCAATCCATTGTATAAGTCTTTTAAAAGCTCCCATATAAGCAGTTGATCACTTATTATCTAAGTCTTTTTTATCCTCAGTACCTTCAATCCATTGTATAAGTCTTTTAAAAGCTCCCATATAAGCAGTTGATCAATTTATATCTAAGTCATTTTTATCCTCAGTACGTTCAATCCATTGTATAAGTCTTTTAAAAGCTCCCACATAAGCAGTTGATCAATTTATATCTAAGTCATTTTTATCCTCAGTACCTTCAATCCATTGTATAAGTCTTAAAAGCTCCCATACTAGTAGCTGATCAATTAATAACTAAGTCTTTTTTAACCTCAGTACCTTCAATCCATAGTATAAGTCTTTTAAAAGCTCCCATATAAGCAGTTCATCAATTTATATCTAAGTCATTTTTATCCTCAGTACCTTCAATCCATACATAATATAAGTCTTTTAAAAGCTCCCATATAAGCAGTTGATCAATTTTTATCTAAGTCATTTTTATCCTCAGTACCTTCAATCCATTGTATAAGTCTTTTAAAAGCTCCCATATAAGCAGTTGATCAATTTATATCTAAGTCTTTTTTATCCTCAGTACCTTCAATCCATTGTATAAGTCTTTTAAAAGCTCCCATATAAGCAGTTGATCAATTTATATCTAAGTCTTTTTTGTCCTCAGTACCTTCAATCCATAGTATAAGTCTTTTAAAAGCTCCCATACTAGTTGCTGATCAATTTATATCTAAGTCTTTTTTGTCCTCAGTACCTTCAATCCATAGTATAAGTCTTTTAAAAGCTCCCATATAAGCAGTTGATCAATTATTAACTAAGTCATTTTTATCCTCAGTACCTTCAATCCATAGTATAAGTCTTTTAAAAGCTCCCATATAAGCAGTTGATCAATTTATATCTAAGTCTTTTTTGTCCTCAGTACCTTCAATCCATTGTATAAGTCTTTTAAAAGCTCCCATATAAGCAGTTAATCAATTTATATCTAAGTCATTTTTATCCTCAGTACCTTCAATCCATTGTATAAGTCTTTTAAAAGCTCCCATATAAGCAGTTGATCACTTATTATCTAAGTCTTTTTTATCCTCAGTACCTTCAATCCATTGTATAAGTCTTTTAAAAGCTCCCATATAAGCAGTTGATCAATTTATATCTAAGTCATTTTTATCCTCAGTACGTTCAATCCATTGTATAAGTCTTTTAAAAGCTCCCACATAAGCAGTTGATCAATTTATATCTAAGTCATTTTTATCCTCAGTACCTTCAATCCATTGTATAAGTCTTAAAAGCTCCCATACTAGTAGCTGATCAATTAATAACTAAGTCTTTTTTAACCTCAGTACCTTCAATCCATAGTATAAGTCTTTTAAAAGCTCCCATATAAGCAGTTCATCAATTTATATCTAAGTCATTTTTATCCTCAGTACCTTCAATCCATACATAATATAAGTCTTTTAAAAGCTCCCATATAAGCAGTTGATCAATTTTTATCTAAGTCATTTTTATCCTCAGTACCTTCAATCCATTGTATAAGTCTTTTAAAAGCTCCCAAATAAGCAGTTGATCAATTTATATCTAAGTCTTTTTTGTCCTCAGTACCTTCAATCCATAGTATAAGTCTTTTAAAAGCTCCCATACTAGTTGCTGATCAATTTATATCTAAGTCTTTTTTGTCCTCAGTACCTTCAATCCATAGTATAAGTCTTTTAAAAGCTCCCATATAAGCAGTTGATCAATTATTAACTAAGTCATTTTTATCCTCAGTACCTTCAATCCATAGTATAAGTCTTTTAAAAGCTCCCATATAAGCAGTTGATCAATTTATATCTAAGTCTTTTTTGTCCTCAGTACCTTCAATCCATTGTATAAGTCTTTTAAAAGCTCCCATATAAGCAGTTGATCAATTTATATCTAAGTCATTTTTATCCTCAGTACCTTCAATCCATTGTATAAGTCTTTTAAAAGCTTCCATATAAGCAGTTGATCACTTATTATCTAAGTCTTTTTTGTCCTCACTACCTTCAATCCATAGTATAAGTCTTTTAAAAGCTCCCATATAAGCAGTTGATCAATTTATATCTAAGTCTTTTTTATCCTCAGTACCTTCAATCCATTGTATAAGTCTTTTAAAAGCTCCCATATAAGCAGTTGATCAATTTATATCGAAGTCATTTTTATCCTCAGTACCTTCAATCCATTGTATAAGTCTTTTAAAAGCTCCCATATAAGCAGTTGATCACTTATTATCTAAGTCTTTTTTGTCCTCACTACCTTCAATCCATAGTATAAGTCTTTTAAAAGCTCCCATATAAGCAGTTGATCAATTTATATCCAAGTCTTTTTTATCCTCAGTACCTTCAATCCATTGTATAAGTCTTTTAAAAGCTCCCATATAAGCAGTTGATCAATTTATATCGAAGTCATTTTTATCCTCAGTACCTTCAATCCATTGTATACGTCTTTTAAAAGCTCCCATATAAGCAGTTGATCAATTTATATCTAAGTCTTTTTTGTCCTCAGTACCTTCAATCCATTGTATAAGTCTTTTAAAAGCTCCCATATAAGCAGTTGATCAATTATTAACTAAGTCATTTTTATCCTCAGTACCTTCAATCCATAGTATAAGTCTTTTAAAAGCTCCCATATAAGCAGTTGATCAATTTATATCTAAGTCTTTTTTGTCCTCAGTACCTTCAATCCATTGTATAAGTCTTTCAAAAGCTCCGATATAAGCAGTTGATCAATTAATAACTAAGTCTTTTTTGTCCTCAGTACCTTCAATCCATAGTATAAGTCTTTTAAAAGCTCCCATATAAGCAGTTAATCAATTTATATCTAAGTCATTTTTATCCTCAGTACCTTCAATCCATTGTATAAGTCTTTTAAAAGCTCCCATATAAGCAGTTGATCACTTATTATCTAAGTCTTTTTTATCCTCAGTACCTTCAATCCATTGTATAAGTCTTTTAAAAGCTCCCATATAAGCAGTTGATCAATTTATATCTTAGTCTTTTTTGTCCTCAGTACCTTCAATCCATAGTATAAGTCTTTTAAAAGCTCTCATATAAGCAGTTGATCAATTTATATCTAAGTCATTTTTATCCTCAGTACCTTCAATCCATTGTATAAGTCTTTTAAAAGCTCCCATACTAGTAGCTGATACATTAATAACTAAGTCTTTTTTAACCTCAGTACCTTCAATCCATAGTATAAGTCTTTTAAAAGTTCCCATATAAGCAGTTGATCAATTATTAACTAAGTCATTTTTGTCCTCAGTACCTTCAATCCATAGTATAAGTCTTCTAAGAGTTCCCATATAAGCAGTTGATCAATTTATATCTAAGTCATTTTTATCCTCAGTACCTTCAATCCATTGTATAAGCGTTTAAAAAGCTTCCGCGCTATCAGATGGAAATGAAAAAAGTAGCTGATGTTTATTACCAAACAAAAATTCCTCTTTGTCTCGAAAAAATTAGGAACATGTTCATAGTTACCTCCGTAGATCATCTGTGTCGATTGTAGCAATCTGTCATAATCTACCCTACAACTGATCTAAGTGTCTAAGTGAACTCAGTGAGTGTTTGTGAATGGTGGTGCGTGTTAAAAGTTTGTGAACTGGTGCCGTCTAATTTTCGCAATGGGGTTTCTCTAAACCAGTAAGGTCCGCTTCTCAATCATTGGGGTTGCCAAAGTTAAGAAGGCAAGGAGTTTACTGGCGTCAAGCGAGTACAGTTCCTGCTACTCTTCAGACTGTTTATCTCAAGACTTTGTACTCCAGACAAGATATTAAAATTAATTCCCAATATATATAGAATTTATCAACAAAGAAAAATATAAAGGTGAGCAACATCAGAAATTGGTGATGAATTAAAATGTCATGAGACAAAGAGGAGAGTTTTGAAATAAAAAACCCAAAAAAACTGGACAAAAGATGTAAAACCTAAAAGGACTAACTGAATTATTCCTTTACTGCAGTCGGTTTCCAACTTGCTCTCCTCGTTGCTCTCCACCTTGCTCTCCGCTTTGCACTCCCTTTTGCTCTCCACACTACTTTGTTCGGCCACATAAATGTCACCAATACCCTTGCTATGTAAAAGTTAAAACTCGCTTAGGTAACCAGCAGGTAACTTAGGATCCAATACACAAGTTTTTTTCACCAATACTCTTGGTATGTACAAGTTAAAACTCGCTTAGGTATCCACTAGGTAGCTTAGGATCCAATACACAAGTTATTTTTCACCAATACTCTTGATATATACAAGTTAAAACTCGCTTAGGTATCCACTAGGTAGCTTAGGATCCAATACACAAGTTATTTTTCACCATTTCTCTGGATATGTACAAGTTGAAACTCGCTTAGGTATCCACTAGGTAGCTTAGGATCCAATACACAAGTTATTTTTCACCAATACCCTTGATATGTACAAGTTAAAACTCGCTTAGGTATCCACTAGGTAGCTTAGGATCCAATACACAAGTTATTTTTCACCATTTCTCTTGATATGTACAAGTTAAAACTCGCTTAGGTATCCACTAGGTAGCTTAGGATCCAATACACAAGTTATTTTTCACCATTTCTCTTGATATGTACAAGTTAAAACTCGCTCAGGTAACCAGCAGGTAGCTTAGGATCCAATACACAAGTTATTTTTCACCATTTCTCTTGATATGTACAAGTTAAAACTCGCTCAGGTAACCAGCAGGTAGCTTAGGATCCAATACACAAGTTATTTTTCACCATTTCTCTTGATATGTACAAGTTAAAACTCGCTTAGGTATCCACTAGGTAGCTTAGGATCCAATACACAAGTTATTTTTCACCATTTCTCTTGATATGTACAAGTTAAAACTCGCTCAGGTAACCAGCAGGTAGCTTAGGATCCAATACACAAGTTATTTTTCACCATTTCTCTTGATATGTACAAGTTAAAACTCGCTTAGGTAACCAGCAGGTAGCTTAGGATCCAATACACAAGTTATTTTTCACCATTTCTCTTGATATGTACAAGTTAAAACTCGCTTAGGTAACCCTTGGGTAGCTTAGGATCCAATACACAAAAAGTTGACCTGTAAACTTTAAATTGAATCAAACAGGTGAAAAGTTAGCTCCTCTTAAAGTATTTCTTAACCAACATATCTCCAAAAGGTTTAACGAGTCTGGGATGTTGAGTTCTTTTCTTTTTTTTCTTTTTCTTCTTCGATTTCTGTGGCTGGGAAAGTGGCGCAAGTACAATTCGTTCGGTTTCTCTCGTGGACCTAATTTCTGAGTTGTCGGCTTCGTGTGAGTCGCTATCGGAAAGTGTCACCAGCTCGACAACTTGACGAGATTGAATGTTCTCGGAAGTATTGGAATTACTCTCATCATCGGAGATAAGAACAAGGTCCACCACATCATTCTCAACGTCATCTTGCTCGAATCCATTGTCCACTGGTTCGTTATGAGACAGTTCTGGTGTTGCGCTGGCAACGTCGGTCACAAAATCTAAATCTTGGTTTGAATTTGTCCAATCGTTAACAATTGGTCTGACAACTGCGACATTCACCGGAGTATGTATAGAACAGCGGGGGCACGGACACCAGTTGATATCTATCACACCCAAGTTTCGGCAGTGAAATTCCATACCTTGGTATTATCTAAATTGGTGGACTTGTTCAGAAAAGGGATAAATTGTATTACAAAAAGGGTGAAAGATTTTTGCTAAGGAGTAGTTATTATACCAGCTTGGTATTTTATCCGATGTTTTCAAAACTTAATATGAAATCCACAAATTTAAACCAAGAATTGATCTTTGAGACAACAAGGAGAATAAGAGAACAAGTGTAGAACAAACAGATATTCTTTAATTTCGTAACTGGAATGAAAATTGAACCAGCTGAAACGATTTAGTAAATGTTTTCAGTCCAGACGCTTGATAAATTTGTTTTAAAGGTTATAATCACGAGGTCGGAAAATGGACTCGGAGTTCAATTGTCTCAACATTCTCGGAAAACTTAGACAAAAATTCATACCCAAAATTTAACGATCGTAAACAAAATGATCTCGGATAAATCAGACTAGACTATGATTCACTGAGAAAGCATTTGACTCTGATTCTAGGGAATGTACTATATAGCGGTGATTAAATGTTAACAATGAGGCCGCGTCAGTTTGCTTGGGTTTGTTATTGTTTAGTCTAAAGAAGGTCTATTTAACTCAAGATGATGTATGTGGGGTACAATAAGTTCAGAAGGATTACCAGCACTCAACTCAGGACATTTATAAAAGCTTAGCAGGAGAGTATATACAAGCTAACTTTACAATAGATTACAGCTGTAACGATTATAAGCAGATTTGGTCCAGTGGTAAGATATCCGCTTCCCATGCACTAGATCCGGGTTCGAATCCCGGTGGGGCGAAAATCCTTTTGCAAGATTTGGAGGGGGTCGTTTTTTTACAGTGCGTGACCCCCCCCCCCCCCCCCCGTGGTGTGCTACTAGTCATTTACTTATACTACTCATGGTCCTAATTAAAATCAACAGTCCACTAATTGAGTTTAGCGACCCCCTCTTGTTCGTTAATTTCAATTGCTTCCTTTTTTCGTCAACTCGGGCAATTTGCTCAACTCTCCTCATATTGGCGAATGGAGAAGAATAAATTAATATACAAAGTACCCTCTCATTGGGTGACAAGATAGTTGCGTGACGCGCGTCAATTAATTCAGAAAAACGAAATGTCCAATTTCGGAAACTTTTCCGGTTACAAAAGCTGTTGTTTTCACGTGCTCTCTGATTCAGGATCTCCATATACCCTTCAACCGATAGCTAGGCTCTTGAACGTCCTATTTTTACCTATAAGGCATACAATCAAAAATTTGAATTAAAAATTTCTTAGATGCATAACTATATTTTCAGATTTAAGTACAAACAAATTAAGGGAAAACATGTTAACGTTTGACTATCTCGGGTTTTTTTTTCTGAATTCACGTTTGCAAAACAAAAGAGACGTTGATCGCTCAAGGGTTACTTTTCTAATCGATTTATCCGGTATCTAGAAAAGCAAGAAAGAATGCATTTTTAATTACCAAACACAAACAATTTATCGTTCTTCACAATCAATCATTACAGTTTGCCAAGAATAAAAAGAAGAATCATTGCGGGTGTTGAGTTCGATCATCACTAGTATCGTCGGGTTCTACAGATGCAGTTTCTTTGACACAAAAAGCACTGAAGTGCAAAAGAGCGGCGTCTCTCTGCAGTCGTTCTAATCTGTCCAGGTGACGCTCTTGGTAGCACAACAGCTGCTCCACCACCTCGCCCATCCCATTCACTTCTTGAAACAGAGCACAAAAATTACTAATAAAATCGTTCAACCGCCTAGAAAACTTTTGCATCGATGAGGAAAAGAAGTAATGCATTTTATATCAAACATAGTAGTCTATTTTATCATTTTTCACAAACTATATTACAATTTATCAAACATAACCGACTAAACGTCGGAAGAATTGCTCTCGAACGACTAGTGGGAGCTTTAATCAATTGCCGCTTGCTTCAGTCGGGTGCGGGGGGAATGGGACTAAAAGTTCAATAGTGGGCTTCAAATAACCGCATTAGAATTTAATCGGTTAATATATATCACTCTTGATTTAAAGTGAAAAATGACACCAGTTTCGGCGCACTTTTCAGTTCACTTTTAGGAGTAAATTGCCGCCAATTGAGTTCAGCTGCTTGAAATTGTGATTAAGAGAGAATTTTAGATCACGCGAAACGCAAAAGTCAAGGGCGTAAAAATCACTCGAAAATCAAAACGGTCGAGCAAAAATTTTGCATAAAAAAGACACACGTTTACAATAATTGCTATGAACTACGAGAGCAATTAAAAAATCTCAAGATCAACTCAAATTTATTTTAAAGTTTCCAGCCAATAAAGCTATAAAAATTGAATAAGGAAACAAAAACGGCTAAAAAGGTTAAAACAAGTCAAAATTGTAAAATAGCTGAAAATTGAACGTAAATGTGTTAAATTTGCTTTAGACTGTCAAAAATGCTTCGAAACGGATTTTACACTTCAATTCCTTGGCATCAATAAACCTTTATTCCAAATTCACCAGACAATTCACTAATTTTTTTCAAAGTTTCTAACCAAGGAGCGTATCAGGTGTCCATGTTTTAAATACAATTTCCATCAGAATCTGAGCACTGTGACAATTCTTTGCGTTGGAGTTCCAGATCACACAGAACTTCAGCAATTGCAGCAGATCTTCCTCGGGCAAATCTGAAACAAGATGTATATAAACCACGTATTCATATAGTTGACTGCGTTGAAAATAGGATTAAAATCAGCAAATCATCGAAAAATTTATTACAAATTGGACAAAAAATCTATTTGAAAATAGAATTGGCAGCGAATTTGCAGTTATCAGTTTCACGTTTTAACAATCAGCTATTGACTTTAAGAAGACCGCGGCTCACACAATGTCTGTGCATAGCACAGAGATTTTAAATCTGTCTCTAGGGCTTACCAAAACAAACCGACTAATGTCGAAAGAATTGCTCTCGAACGAAAGGCGGGTGGAAAAGCATTTGACCCCGCCGGGATTTGAACCAATGACCTCACGCTCCATAGCAGCACTGCCCACTCGGCTATCAGACCCTTCCTGTTACTTTGCTGCAACTGATTTTATATTAACAACAAGCTTTAATTCGGAGTGAGAGCAATAGAGATCACTCAAAAATGAAGAACGAAAGCGTAAAAAATCACTTGAGAAGTCAAAGAATGTTCCAGACGAAAAGCGCAAAAACGGTCAAGCGAAAAATTTGCATAGAAAAGATCAAAACGTTTACAATTATTGCTATGAACTTCGTTCAAGAGCAATTAAAAATGTATTTTTGACGAGAGAACAGGTTCTCTTTTAAATTCATTTTCATCCAACTTCGAGTAACTAAACGCCATTTTGAAAATTTTTATTGCAAAAGAAACTATTGAGAATCGAAAACTCGTCATAACTTTTATTTTACTTAAAGGTAACATAAACCGACAAATGTCGGAAGAATTGCTCTTGAACGACAGGCGAGGCAATTTAATTCATCAGGGTCTCTAGCCTAGATCAATTTTTCTTTATGGGTGCAAACTTTGACCCCACCGGGATTCGAACCACAGACCTCTCGATCCATGGACACCCTCACTAACCACTGCGCTACAAGTCAGTTAATTCTGCTACGCAGCAACCGATTTTATATTAGCAACTTCGGAGCACTAGAGATCACTCAAAAATGATGAACGAAAGCGTGAAAAAGTCACTTGAGGAGTCAAAGAATGTTCTAGAAGAAAAGCGCAAAATTGTCAAGCGAAAGATTTGCATAAAAAAAGACACACGTTTACAATAATTAATATGAACTGCGTTCAAGAGCAATTAAAAACCATCCTAAATGTTATTTATCTGGCAAAAGAAAGCCGATTTGAAGTTGATTGAAGTTATGGAGCACAGCTAACAAATACAAAAAGTTGAATCACTTCAGTATAACATTTATAAATTCATAAGTACATCACTGATATGTTTCCTCGCCAAGATAAAGGTAGTAATTTGTTTTGATAAATTTACACGATGAAACAGTCAGCATATGTGAAAATATGTTAGTTGTTTGTGATCTGGGAACTGCCCAAAATATTTAATCAAATTTCCTTAACACTTCAAATTGAAAAAAAACAAACCCAAGCTGAAGCAAGTTCAAAATCTAATTTTAAAAATGTGCTCTCAAGAAATTACACATCAAAACACTCTTGATGTGGAAACAAACAAACAAAAACAGGTGAGCAGGGGTTGTCCAAGCTTCTCAAAATTAGACTCAAAATCATGAAATTATACTTCCTCAGCAAAAAAATATACGCAATGACTAGTAAAGCTCTAAGCGCATTGAAAAGAGCCTTCGACGATCGTGCTTCAGCATTTTATTATCCCATTTCCAAAAAACTGAAAGTCAAATCGAGCTAACGAACAATCAATCAAGCAAAAATTTGCACATAAAAGACCAACAGGACCAAAATAATTGCTGAAAACTTTATTTGAGATCAATAAATAAATCCGTTGCGAAAATTTGAATAAAAAATGGAAAATGTTACGTTAAAAAATTGACATGAATTAGGAAAGTCTATCCCAAGGGTTCGGTGAGAACTTATCGTCTCAAAGTGGTGATTTTTTGTAGCTATAGTTTCAGTTGAACAAATTTCAAATGCACTCGATTGCTCCATTTTTTACAATAACAAACACCACAGAGAAATTATCGATAGAATTAAAGAATATGTCAAGTTTCTATTATAGTAGCAATCTATTCACCTGCAATAATATTCTCTAGCTGACTGGCCACTTGTTTGTTTGACAGAATTCTCTCCAGAATCGAGAGCAGCTTGAAGGGCTGATTAAGTCTTACTGCCAATTTAATAGCTTCTAAATAGTTTCCATCCAGCAGCAAATTTTCCATAGTCTGCATCTGACTAATTGCTTCGTTCTGCTCCTCAAATTTCTTCATTCGGTTCTCGGCAGTGACGTCTTTCCAAATTACAATTGAGGCATCCGCTCCTCCGCTTACAATGAAGAGATCATTTGAGCTTTTAACATCTGACTCTTTCTGCGGTATTTCAGGCCCTGATGGCGTCTCCTCGAACACTGACAATGACCACACCTAAATTTGAAGCAAAAAGATAATCGGAACACATTTCTTTCATCCATGAACAAATTTTCATAAACTTAACAAACTAAAGGATGTTTTATTTTAGTAGTAAAAATGATTTTCATAACCTTAAAAAATATGGGAGTAGCCATTACAACTCATATTTTCCTTAAAAAGTAAAAATATCAATTATAGATAAAAAATTAGACAAAAAATTAGCATACCAGGCATATCGAACCAAAAGTACTACCAGAAACTCGCTTTGTTTCACAGTATCAACATTTTGCATTTTTCCTCCAATGCAGACTAATCAAACATTGAAGATTTTTTTCAGTCATCGTCAAGCAACATTACCGTTATTTCCCTCACAAACTCATATTTGTGCAAAAATGTGTAGAATTTCGGAAAAAAACATGATAGATTAAAAGTTGAACGAGCTACATTTTTCGCGGAAATAAAATCTTTTGAACACCTTTTGAATTTTTCGCCGTTCTGACTGCCACACTCAGTAGAGGGAAATAAACTAGAATTTATGGAAGAGAAAAAGGTTAAAGAGCCATGACCACTTGGGTTTATCTGCATTTATAATAATGTTCGCTTCAGTGGTCATGTTCTAGTGCGCGTGTTGTGGAGAGCTAAGACATTGATATTATCGATGACTTTAGAGAACTTTTTGCTGTTACAGTCTCTCACCTTATCTGTATGTCCATCGAGTGTCGTGATACACTCGGATGTCTTTGCATCCCACACTCTTGCCAGTCCATTAGTAGCAGAAGAAACAATCTGAGAGCTACGATTGAAAAACGAGACTTGAATCACCGCACAGTCATGACCTTCAAACGTCGCCATACAAGTAGACGTGGTCAGATTCCACAACTTGACGGTCGTGTCACCCGAAGCAGACACCACCAATTGTTCTTGTTTCGAAAAGTCGAGCGCCCAAATACCTTTTCTGTGCCCTGTTAAGGTCTTATATAAAGTTTGGTTTTTGACATCCCAGACTTTGATCAGTTTGTCATGTGATCCGGTAACTATCAACTCGTTATTAGGTGAAACTTTGCAACAATTGATTTGCTTCGCGTGCGCTTTAACAGTCCATGTACACTTCAACGATTTAATCGAATCGGTATTTTCTGAAGAAATTTTGATTTTCCAAACTTTCAAGGTCAAATCTTCACTTACTGAGCATAAAAAGTCATTGCTGTCAACAAAAAATTCGGCATCTAACACATCCATAGTATGACCAACCATTGATCCTACACACTTAAGAGCAATCTTCTTTGAATCGAATTTCCATAACTTAAGGGTTTTATCTTTAGAAGTTGTAGCGACAAACATTCCATCAGTTGAACTGCACACCGATATTATAACATCCGAATGCGCACAAGTAATTTGTACATGAGAAGTTTCTAAATTGAGCAATTTGAGGAACTTGCTTTTAGAAGCAACGGCTAATAAGTTTCGGTTCTTTCCCACAAAACACGTGGCCGAGATTTCTTCGGGATCACCCGAAAACATTTTTACAATTTTAAGCGATTCCAAATTGTATAGAAATATGTCATTGTTATGAGAAGCTGCCGCGAATTGACCTCCGAGTTGTTCCATGTGACTGATTGGGGCCAACGAATTTTCATCTTCTGCTGAAATTTGGGATGAGAGTTTGCCAAAAGCCTGGAGACAATTTCCACTCGAATCCCAGATTTTGAAGACACCTCTAGAGCCCACAGTGATAAAAATGCGCGAATTTTGGCAGTCTGTGGGTAAATGGCCGACCTGAAACACGAGACATTACAAATGTTAGGGGATCTAAGCATGCGCAAATGCTGTGAAAATGGACCAGCACTGGATTCGAACCAGCATCTCTTACTTGCGATCCTAGGGTGCTAACCATTGCACCAACTGGTTTTAAGCTCTCGAATTTGGGCATCACTCATAGCTCATTCTCTCGTTCTTTCTTGTCCCTCAAAGATTCATGTCTAGCTAAGTATACACTGAACAGTAAAACTTCTTGTCAAGCTTATCTTATGCACTATTTACATAGTTGTTCTCTTTCAACCTTCGAACAAAAAATTTTGATACGATCTTTAAAATTCAAGTGGCAATATCTAGGAGCCATATATCTTTGTGAAAGCTTGGTGTAAACTCTAAAACAGTTCGTGGAAAGCGTTTGCTGTTCACCCAATCTGTGTACGATACAAACGTAAACACATGGAAATATCTGTCACATCAAAGTGCCTAAAAACTAAAATTTTCAAGGACATTCAACTTAAACACAAAGTCTATTCACCTGACTGGAATTCGGAACAATCACAGCCTCTGCTAGCTCATTCATCGTGAAAGCATTGTTCTCCATTTTCAGCTCCATACCTCTCGATTTGCTGGGTGCAAGTATCTTCCCGGGTGTCCAGACTATAGCCAGACAGTCACGTCCAAGACTGACAAACCACTGCTGTTCGCTATCAAATTTCAAATCGAGAACTGCGCCATAATGAGCAGAGAGTTTGAAGATGGTTGACTTGGAAACCAACTGAATGATTTGAACTAGACCACTATCATCGGCTGAGACTACCAGGAATTCTTTCTGGTAGATCCAAAATTTTATCACTTGAGTAAATCGGTTTCTAGTTTCTCCAGAATCGTTGCAACTATTTGTGCGTTAAAAATTGGATACTAGAACTACAAAACGTTTTACAACGATCAATTGATATAACATAGATCTCTCACTCCGAATGTAAAATACGAACCGTAGCCCAATGAGAACCTGCTTCTGTTGCAAAGTAACTTTCAATGCATATAAATTTAGACAAGTAAACCACGCTGAAATCTTCTGTATAATGAACTTTTCAAATAATAGTACACCACATTCATCATTACCAATATGAGGAAATTTGCATTTCAAATTCTCACTTCCCAAACAGTCATATTAAAAATTTTTTCTAAAAACAATTTTGATCTAACAAACCAACATTGAGGCGCTATAAAAATAATCTACTTCACTCAGGGTGAGTGACATAATATCAAAACAACCTTCTGATGATTTTAGACTAACAAACTTTGAATGGAAGGAAAAGCGAAAAAAAATTAGCAAACAACTATTTGACAACCTAGAATTGCTCTCGAACGACTACTGGGAGCTCTAATCATTTGCAGCCTGCTTCAGTCGGGGGGCGCCTAAATGGGACTAAGAAGTTCAATTAAGGGCTTCAAATAACCACATTAGAGGTTATCATATACCACTATTATGATTTAAAGTAAAAAATGGCACCAGTTTCGGCGCACTTTTTACTTTATGTGATTGAGAGAGAATTTTTTCTCTCTGTGATTGAGAGAGAATTTTAGATCACGCTAGACGCCAAAGGTCAAGGGCGTAAAAATCACACAAAAATCAAAATTCTCAAGCAAAAATTTTGCATAAAAAAGACACACGTTTACAATAATTGCTAAGAACTGTGTTCAAGAGCAATTAAACATAACAGACTAACTTCGAGCGGCTGGATCGTAAAAAAGCAAAAATTAACAAATCAAAAATTTTGAGCAAAAAATTTGCTTACGAAAATTAATGGTTCCGACAACACTTGTGTGTGTGGGGGGGGGGAATATATACTCAAATGGGTTTTTTTGTTCAGAAAATATTCATCGTAGAGAAATGTGAGTGGCATCATTAAAAAGCTCGTCCAGTGAAGAATTCAAATTCGGGTTTTAAAATTTCATTTTTTCGAGGAGTTACCGCGGATTGAAGTTTTGTGTCAACACGGGATATTTGGCATGATTTTGCTCACTTTTAGTGTAATTTTTCTTCAAATTAGGATTTTTTCTATAAAAATATTAATTCAAAATTAATTACATTTCACGCCACAAAATGAACCAATTCTGTGTTCCTCATAGGCGAAAGGCGATAAAAAAGACTAGTTCTGATTTCAGAGGGAAGTTTACTATCAAAAAATCGAATTCTATTTGAGATTTATTTTTTTTAGAAAACTTTTCATACTTTTTTTTGTTTTTTTTTAAGTCACCCACAGACTAGTCACTTTTCATTTCTAGGTTCCGTTAATGACAAACTCCATTTACAGTCAAACGAAGCCCAATGAACAGAAAATATTTTTTCAAGGAATCGCTCATGTTTTTTTTTGCTTCGACTCGAGTTTTCGTAATTTTAAATGAAATGTTGCTCTTTTAGAGGTTTTACTAATTTTATAGTGTCCTATGGCATAGACTCGTTGACTAAAAAGGCAATAGGTGTCGTAATGAGCATTAAGTGAACCCATCTAGAGCTTTGAGTGGACAACTAATGACTGTTAAGACATTAAAAAAATTTTAAAGTTTTTTTGAACATTGACCGAGCATTAACTTATTTTCGTAACAAGTTCACAAAAATAAGTTGATGCTCGGTTAATGTTCAAAAAACTTTTGATAAATCTTTTAATGTCTTAAGCGTCAGTCTCAGTAGTGACAGGACACAGTTTCTTTCTACTGCAACTAAAATTAATCTGGTTAGCTGTTTTAGCTTCTAACTAATGGTTACTTGACTTGAATGCCACAAGATTTCATCAACAAAATTGTTTTTTTATTGCGCAAAATTGTTTTTATTGTTTTTGGTTGCTTTTGAAATGTTATCAAATTATCCTAATATTGATAGCTCTCATTGGTTTAGAGAAGACGTTCAATCGATGATAGATAAAATTTTCAAAGAAAAGCTTAAAGTTTAAATGGTTTCGACACTTTCTTCTCGGACTTTTAATGGTTTCGACAATTTCTTCTAGGACTTTTCTATTGAATTTTTAGTTTTTGCCTGTATTTGTTGTTGTTCTCGTAGTCATAAGACTTATTGTGATGTCTTATTGATTACCTATGCATGGCAAACATCCCTGTCCTCCCACCGAGGCATAACTGAGCGTATTTGTTGACTTCCGTTGAAAGCTGTTGAATTTAATGGCTGTTAAGACTTAAAGTAATTTTACGAACAATGTTTTTGAACATTAACCAATCTTAAACTTATTTTCGTGAACTGTAAGTCTGTCTCAGTAATGAACGGATCCCCTCCTTTATACTTCAACCAAAACTAATCTAGTTAGCGGTTTTATTTTTGGTTAAAATTTTCCCCCGTAATTTTGGTTCCTTTTAAATCTTGTCAAGATATCCCAAAACTGATGGCTCTCACTGGCTTAGAGAAGACGTTCAATGAAGCATAGATAAAGTTCTCAGAGATAGGCCTATGGATTAAATCGCTTCGACACTTGCACTTTTCCACTGGATTTTTGGATTTTGCCTGTATTTATTGTTGTTTTCATAGTCGATTACTTACTTTAAGGTCTTATTGATGTCATATGAACGACAAACATCCTTGTCGTCCCATCGAGGCACAACTTAGCGTATTTATTGGCTTCCTTTGGAAGCTATTTAATTTAACGTCTCTGATACTACGGGTTTTAATGTAATTGTTCATATTTGCTAATATTTTGAAGTCATATTGTTAAAAAAGAATCACATTTCTGTTAAAAAATTTAATGAAAATAGAAAAACTTTTACTGAAAATTTCATTTTTTAATGGCTTTGACACTTCTCACTCAAATATTTTCCTTGAATTTGCTGTTTTCGCATGTTTTTTAAATTCTTTCGGAAGCCGTAAAATGCTGACAGATCTCATAAGCTTGTAATTGAGGATTGAAAGGGTGATGTTAACCGAAGCAGTCAGTTGATACAGAATAGTCTTAAAGTTTTTGGTATTAAACAGTTTCAATGATATTTGAAACTTCTCGGTTTTTGTTGCTCTTTTCGTCAATTTGGAACTTATTCTGATCATTGAGAGGTCCCATCCATTTTTTGTATTTCAAAAATTAACATGTCAACTGATATTATGTCGTAAATGCTGTTTTGTTTGTTGGACAATATGCATCTTCATTAAAGTTTTGTAAAGTGGTGTATTTGTGTTTCTTTTTCTCTTCTTTTAGCACATTCGTGTAATAAAAGATCCCAATGATTTTCAAATGTGGCCCATATGAACTGATTTATTCTTTCAGTATAATTTTTAGCTGAATCCGTATTAAAAAAACTAAAAAATTAAAATATATTGAAGAAATAGAAATGTATTTTTATTAAAAAAATACAATATTGAGATAACAGCTAATAAGTTTAATGGCTTCAATAATTTATTTTTTTCTCGAATTGTTTATAAGTTTTTTGAGTTTTCTGCATCTTTAGTAGTGTTCCTATGGCTTAGTCGAACCAAAAACGGTCCCAATGGTCTCATAATGACTTTTCATTAAATTTATCAATAATTATTCTGTTAAAAGCTAATGATTTTTAAGACTTTCGAAATTTTTTGGTCTAAAAAATGTTTGTGATTTTTGAATTTCGCTTCAATATTTCTTCTTTTTGTCGACTTGTTATCTAGTCTCATGAAGAAAAATTTCCATCTGCTATATAAATAGGAACAAGTAAATTTGTGTAGTTAAGGTTTTATCTGATTGCATTTTGACGTTGTCACTAGGTACTTTTAAATTTACATAGTAAGTTTTTGCCGTGAAATTTTTGTTTCTGCTTATTTTGTTTTTTCTCGTAATCTTTTTAGCGGCAGACCTCGTGAGCGCTGTAATGAGGCATGGCATAATGTAATTCAATTAGTTAGGCTGTGTCACTAGTTCTTTAAACTCAAACATCTATTTTTGTTATCTCTTCATTTGATTGACAATTAAGTCAAAAATGTAGATGAGTACGTGTCGGAACATCAAGTGAGAACGCACAATAACGAGCATCCTTGTTAAAATTAAAAAGAACTCCATGTAAAAACATAGCCGGCAGATTGCCGGAATAGCTGCCAAAGAATAGACCTGCGTGCCATATAATAGAGATAGAAACAGATACATATCTAAATTGAAAAATCGACGCCGCTCAAAAAACTAGGCTAAAAAACATTCAGCGATAAATTAATAAAGCTTGTTATAATTCATTCCACAGAAGCCTCTTATTAGGGACCTTTACTGCACATATGAGTTCCTTTGACCTTAAACAAATTCAAATTAAACTTAAGTTTTAAAGTGCAGAAGTCATTTTATTGAGTGAGGTAAGTCACGTATGATCAAAATCTAATCAAGCAAATAACCTAAAAACTTTCGCTAAAGCGAGTGAGAAATGACGTCACGCGCGCAAATGCCGTTAGTGAGAGGAAGAAGTCATTCAGAAAATTTGACTTTTTCAGCTTTGCTGTGTGAACAAATGTAAAACGAAAAAGGAGCGTCAGACGACGAAACAAAAAACATAGCAGGACAAGTCCTGACGTACAATTCAAAGAATTTTCATTGACTAAACAGAAAAACTAGACCTTAAATGGACTATGAGTGGATTGAGAATACCATTTTAAAAAAAATCAGATAAAAAATAAGAAAAAAAACAGAAAATCAATGTCAAAATGCCGCATATGAGCAAAAAAACCACTAGCGAGAAATGAAAATATAATTCAAACAAAAAACTAGGCCTAGAATGAACTGTGAATGGATTTGCAAAACCATTTAGAAAAAAATCCGATCCAAAAAATCGAAAAAACAGTAAAAATCAGAGTAAAATTGCCGCATGTGAACAAAAAACCACTAGCGAGAAAGCGAATTTTTGTTCAAACACCGTTTTCTCACACTACTTAAAATTTAGAGCGAAAAAATTTCACGCCACAAAACCACTCGCTTTTTCGCTCCACTTCCTGTTTTGGCGTGACCAAAATCATTACTCCAATTTGACTTAAAAATCATGAAAATGTGTGAACAGATCTTAAAAAAAAGGCAGCGCCCCAATACAATTCAAATTCTTTGAATTGTAAAAATTCTTTGAATTGTAAAAAACCAAGAGCAACGCAATATAGCTATGCTCAGCTTACAGCTTCGCAACTATGAAAATAAATACAATTACAAGATTAGAAATAGCGTTTTGGAATGTGGAGAAATGTGCTTTGAAAAACTGCTTTCTTATAAAATACAAACGTCTCCATTTAAAAAAAATGCGATTGAAATTTTTGCATGAAAAAATCGCCACTCTAGTTCGATGCCAAAATATGAAAAAACAATTCTCCGCTACAATTCAAACCATTTGTTTTGTACGTCGAATTTATTCAATACTATATTTTTTGATAGACAGTACTAATTTTTCAAGACTATAAATCATGGCTAAAGCTGCACGGATATTAAAAACAATTTTTAGCTGTATTAACTTATCCCTTAACCAACATTGCGATATGCAAAATCTCCCAGTCATATTACTCTAAGGTCGACAGGGTTTGCAAAATTTTCAACTATCAAGGTTTATTAAGGAAAAACCCGAGTCGGAAAAACTGAGGCAAAGAGAAGTGAATAGTTTGAACCCTTCAAATTCTATTTTGCACAAGAGCATATCTGAACAGTAAGGACAGGAACTATATATCAAAAAGCAAAAAAATCGCATTAAAAAGACCACAGGGCTACTATTTGTACAAACATCGCTTGAGCAACTAATTGGTTCTTTAATATTATGTAAATAACGACTAAAAAATCGCAGAGAGAAACTAGAAAGACGAGGATTGCTATGAAAGACCTCTGACAATAGAAGCATTCTTAATATTATGTGTGTGGTATTGACGGTTTAAGTCGTATATCTTTGTGGTCGTATCAGCACTCCCAGTCGCCAAAAGAGATCCCGAAGAGTCAATTTCACAACAGGTCACTGGTTGTTTGTGAACAGCTTTCCACGTTCTTGTACAAACATCAGTTCGATTAGCACAAATTGTTGATCCAATAGTTTACCCAGATAATACTCTTAATTTTAAGCATGATTTTTTGCACTCTCATTAATGAACTGTACCAACGAAATCGCAACAACCATTTATCATGAATGTAAACCTAACTCAATTGTCACAGTGACGTTTTCATACCAGAAAAATGTTGAAAAAGAACGACCCTTCTTTTCTTTTCATATCTTTAAGTTAGAAATGATAGTTTCATCTGCTACTCCATCACTAGTAAATTATTTCTATCGCTATAAATGAACATAACTGACTAAGGTCAGAGTTGAATTGCCCTCGAACAACAGGAGAGGTTTCGATTCTATTGTAGTTGGCTTCACTATGGGGCAGGAGGGGGTAAATCACTAGTGCTTCAAATGACGCCATAAGAGGTAATTATACTAACAATTTCATAATACAGAACAATTTAAATCACGCAGTAGTCGATAAGTCAGGGTCGTAAAGTTCATTGCAAAAGTCAAGCAAAATTTTTGCATAAAAAGTTGCACACACGACTACAATAACTTCATTCGAAGGCAATTAAAACGTTTCGTCAAAACAATATAGGACTACAAAGATTTTTCACTTTTTTCAAACCCTTGTGCCCTAATCGAAAATGCTTACCTCTCACATTCCAAATCGCCTCCAGCTGAAAAACCTTCATTGCTTTCAATTCTTTCGATGACATTTTTCAGCGACCACTTTTTGACCAAGAGACTTTTTGAAATTGTGATCAAGACTTCATTGGAGAAGCAAACTGAACTGATTTCATCATCTTCATCGTGTTTAGCAGAGCACAACTTCACGCCTGAAGATGTGTCAATTATATTCACATTTTCCTTATAAGGACAGAGCAATAACTTCGAGTTATGTAGTAATCCCACTTTTCCTCCAGAATAAAAAGCGGATATTGTTTTCTGTTTTTCAAAATCAGTTCGAGGTCTCAACTTCTTTGGCATTATCTGAAAAGACGTATGTTATGTTGGTTAAATAAATTGGGCTGCACAGAGCTTTTAAGTCACCGATTGATTAGATACAATTTTCCAACTGAAAGATGATTGGGATCTTTTCCGTTTGTGCCCCCCCCCTCCTAGTTACAGACCACGTGTCATTGGGGGTGGGGGTCACTTTTAAAGTCACTGTCAAAATTCCAATGCCATCATTTCTTCGTACTTTCATATCAGTATGGAGCACAGATGTCAATTGTACCTTTGAAACGTGACTGCAAAGTTTTTGCTATTTTACCTGCTTAAATTGGTGCTACTTTATTATCAACTCTTTATTGTAAACATTTAAACTGAATTTTTACCAGTCTAAAATTCTTGTACCGAGGTCCCCTATCAGCGGTCCGAAAAATATTTTGATATTTTTCATAGGAAAAAAGAGTAACACATAAGAAAACAATTGAAACATAACCGGTAGATTGCCAGAAAATAGCAGCGATAGCCCTCCTTAATTTTCATTCGAATTGAAATAGCAGAAAACTTGACTGTCTCTTATTTTTTAGAATTCCAAGGTATCGGTAGATTCGGAGTGTAATTATTTGACAAACGAAGGAAAACATTCTGAAGAATAGAGGTGTTAAAATTAGATGCAGAGTTAAAATTGTAATCATAGAGAATTAGAGCACACAAAATTACGTGATGGCAGAAGTCTTTTTAGTAATAACCATTGAAGCTAAACAGCTGACGCAAAAAGAGTAACAAATGACCTCATGCATGCGAAATTAACTGAACGGCAGTAGAAGTCATTGAAAAGGAAGATCCCAAATGGTCGTAAGAGGCATAGATGGCAAACACGAACAAAACAAACAGCCGCGCAAGACTCCGGAAACAAAGGTTCGAACTACTTTCAAAACTTAAACAGAACTTACACTTCCTGAAACTTCACCCTTCTTTTGCGAATCCAGTCCTGGTAGTATCTATTACAAAACAAGTGAAGCTGATATCGTGCGGCTGAAAGAAAACAATGTAAAATAGAATTTGATCCAGAAGATAAATTTATTGCAGCATTGCTAAACACATTTTTAGTGAGGAAAATCGCGCGCGATAAAAATGAATTATCCGGCTTTTAAGTCAAAAGCGTGGATAAAAAAAAATTAGCCGAAGAGATCGACAGGGAAGCATAAAAAGACACAAAAGTTAAAATAAACGAAGGCAAAAAGAAAGCCATTTAACATTTCTAGAAATGCGACTCTGAAACAAATACTTCCACTAAACCTGGGAACGGAAATCCGCGATAGACGAAACAAGAAAAACTACCGAGAAAACTAAATAAAAGAATGAAAATTCAAAAACTTCAAATTCTTCCCAAGTTTCGACTCCAAAACAACTTTGCGCTACACGCCATGCAACACAGTAAACTTTTGTTCAATGAACGACCGCCAGTTGGGGGGGGGGGGTGACAGGGGGGGGGGGGTCAACTTCCCTTCATCATAAATTTTTCTCCTCGAAACAGTTTTGGTGAATCGCATTCTTAGAGTATTGTAAGGCTTAGGGCTCAAGATAACTTAATGCCTTCCCAGCACTACCTGTTTATTCCGTATTTCCGTTAAGTCAAATGCGTCAGACGAAAAATCGGTCAAGCAAAAAATCGCATAAAAAGGTCACAGGAATAATATAATTGCTAAAAACTTCGTTTGAGAGCAATTAAACACTAATAAACGACAAAAAATTCATGACTATTAACGCACGGTTGTAGCCATCGAGCAGTTATCAAATTTCCAATTCAAGACGGTTAACAACCAGGAGCTCCGGCTTTTAATCCACTTTGATAGTGATTACAACAGTAGCCCAACGACACCACAGTATTTAATTCAATTACTCTTTTCTGTAACTCTTAACAATCACTCTTTCTTTATACGGTACGATTGGTAAGAAATTAACGCCGCAAAAAGGTAGTCCTATCCAGGGCATTTTTAAGTCGATTTTCGTAGTATTCGTCGTACTCTGATTAGTTATTTCATCAGTAAAAAAGGCAACAGTTGTCGCAATGATTAAAATCCCAGCAACATTTTTTGACAAAATTCTTTGCTAAATGCTATATCCATCGGTACAAAAATGGTTCTGTTCAGAACCTTTAAGAATGTTTCTGTTGAATCAGTGACCCACGAAATACTTGACAGGCAATTAAAGAAAAAGCAAAATTCAGAAAATTGTTAAATATACTTAGCTTAAATTTACCCTTGATAACATTCCAGTGTTAACAACGCCAATAAACAACTTCAAATGAACGGTAAAAAAGTATTATGAAAAAGTCTTAAACAAAATATGATTTAAAATAGTGAAGTTATGGGCGAATTGTCCAAAAACAAATATGTGCAAAAATTGGAAAAATGTAACAAAAACAACGCCAAATTAATTCAATCAAACCAAAAGGACACCATAACCCAAAACTAAATTTGATAAAATTGCGTCCATTTGGGGAAAAATGAGAAATTAGCTTAAAATTGAATCTCTAATTATATCATTTGCCTCAAATGGTCAAAAATGCTTCCCAACGTGCACTTATTAGTAAGCATATTTGAAAATTTTTTACAATTACTGTCTTAGATATTTCTCAGAATGACATATGATCATAGCCACTCTTTTTCATCTCTTCATTTGAATTTTGAACGACAGAGTGACTAAAGAACTTGCTTTCACGTGTGGCTTTGACTGTCACATGTTCCAGTGAGATTTCGCAGATTTTTCTTCAAAACGCCAAAACTGACTAACGTCGCAAAACCGACTAACTGGTGCAAAACCGACTAACTGGTCAGGGACTGCAGCCTGGATAATTGTTTATGGGTGCAAAAAGATGCGACCAGGGCGATTCGACCCCCAACCTCCAGAAATTTTCACAGAAGCATTCACAACGCAGCGATCAGATCTTTGTGATATCCTCTTTTACAATTGCTTTTATTTTAGCCACAAACTTTCAATCGGAGTGAAAGCAATTGAGATCACTCAAAAATGAAGAACACACGCCTTAATAAATCACTTGAGAAGTCAAAAATGTTCTAGAACAAAAGCGCACAAAAAGGTAAAGCAAAAATGTTGCTTAACATAGCTGACAGATTGCCAGAAAATAGCCGCAATAGCTTCATAGATCTGTAGTCTCAAAAAACTAAAAAAGACAGACCAAAATGAAATTTATTTTCATTAAGGGCCGAGATGCTAAATTTTGATTAAGAATCTTTAACTTATTGATGTTTCCATTAGCTGCTCTTAAATAACCTTTAATTAGAGTGATATGCACTCACTTGACCTTATTATTATTTTATTAATATTATCGGTTTAGTCGCCATTTAAAACTCAAGAGTGCTACAATATAATACATTCAGAATAAAAAAGTTTTCAGTGTCTTTCAATAAGTAAGCTCATCTGATATTAGCTTTAAATGGCACTCTCTTCCATTCATGCGAAAGTGCATGGCTGAAAGACCTTTTTCCAAAGTTAGTTTTAAGGAGAAATTGGAAGGTTGCATACATACTGGCAACTTCGTCATTGCGAGACTCAAAAGAGCTAAGATACCCTGGAACTCGTTGAGGATGATGAATTAGACGATGACCAAAAATAAAAATTTTTAATAGCACACTTTTTGCACAGGCAACCATTTTAGCTGCTTGATGAATCTTGAAGTTGGTGTTCCAGGTGACAGTCAAAATATCAGCCCGCATGCACAATTCATTATCCGTTGCAACTTCCCATGAAGCACAGCGGGTAGTCCATAATAAAGTTAGTTGCAGTAGTCAAGCCGCAAAAAAAAAATCACAACTCTTACCAACTTTATTAGGACATCCCTTTCAACTGTGTCTCTGATAGGATAAATTTTCCGTAGCATATTGTAGCAGGCTGGAGTAACTGATCTGATTTGCTTTGAAAAAAAGGTCATCCAAAATGAAGCCAAGATATTTCACATGATCCCAAAAATTTGAAATCCACAGGGAGTATTAGATCAGCATAGAAACAAATTTTTCGCACAACTTTCATAAACTCTGTCTGACTAGTACTTAATTTCAGTTTGGCGCCACAAAACCATTTTGCAAGATGCTAAAAATCAAGTCAATTTTCTCCTGGGTCACTGTTTCCTAAAAGACAAAGTAAATAACGGTATGATACGTCATAGAAATGATAGTTTATAAAATATGAGCCCTAAAGGCAGCAAATAACAGGAGAGAAGCAGGGGGCGTAAAACCGACCACTGTGGTACCCCAATTTTAATTTCCTGCTTCGAAGAAAACACATCTTTAATTAATACTTTCAGAGATCGACCACTGAATTGATAGTAATAACTATGATCCAGTGAACACCATCAAGAATTGATAGAAGTATATTATGATCCAGTGTATAAAAGGCTGTCGATATATCGAGTCCAATGTAAAAGGTACTATTTTGTAGCTCTAAATTAAGTAACATGTCGTTTGTAACTTTCAGAAGGGCGCTTGAACGCGGCATTGCTTTCAAGGTGATCGGTAAGTTGTACAAGAACTGGCCTTTCTAATAACTTAGATGTATAACTGAGGTTTGATATTGGTCGAGAGGTTCCAAAATCATCAGAATCAAGATTAGCGTTTTTAATGTAATGTTTAACAACTGATTGATTAAGAGCCTGAGGGAAAATTCCCTTCTCCAGAGAAAAATTAATAAAGTTCAATACTACTGAAAGCTATTTATTAGAAAAATATTTTACAATCTTTGTCGGAATCCTGACTAGCGTTGATGTCCCAGTCGTTCAAGCTGTAAGTAGCTTCTTGAAATTGCTCAGGGATAATAGAGTGAAAGCGCATAACTTCTTATTTGGGAGGACACTCCGCTGCCTGAACTGATGCAATAATCCCAACTTAAAATAGAAAAAACACGTTGAAATCTGTAGCATGAACTTCTTTATGTTCACATTTTTGCAGTATCTGCTCCTCTTTACCAAGTAGGGATATCGATAACGCATAATTTGGACGTGTACATTTCCTATACAAGACATTGTTGATAAACAACACCCTTTTTTTCAAGAAACATCAAAAAAATTTTGGTATTCAAATCCGCTTTCAAATCAACGTTTCGTTCGGTATAAGCGCTCACATTTCCTTTTTTCCTCTTTAAGAATAACAATTCATCGTAATAAAACTGGCATTTCTGTTCAAAAAAGAATAAACAGTAAGTGATCGTTCAATATATTTTCCTCTGCAGCCAGATAGTCATTCCAAGCTTTATCAACGCCCGCGCTTTGCTCTACGCTGAGAGGACTCAACAGCGAACTAAGATACAAGTCAGTCATAAACAATTTGCAGTTCCGGTAAAATATTTGTCGCTTGGGTTTGCTAAGTGTTCAATTACTTATCGAAAAGCAAATTAGGGGATAATCATATTGAGTCAAAAAAGTGTTCGATTCCACATAAACACGAATTTTGCCGGACGATATAACATGGTCCAGGAGGCTATCGCATTTGTGAGTTTGGCTTTTGACCTGCGTGATTAGACCAAATTCGTCTATAAAAAGGATCCAGAGCCGTGAAGCATCATTATTAACATTCAAGGGAACGTTGAAATCGCCTAGAAGCAGAATTCTCAGAGCGTAACTTTTTATCTTCTCGGAAGTTAGAAAAATTATCAATAAACAGCTTGACACTTCCTCCAGGTACTCTGTACACAGTGATTAAGAAAAAAATAGGTGCTGAAATTTCAAAATTCTCTAACTGAATATTTGACCTCTAGAAAAAACAAATTGCTCCACCTCTTTTCTTGAGCCGCGGTGCACTTTGAAAATTAAAACCAGAGGCAACATTGTTGCAAAAGGAAATTATCATCCCTATTAACCCTAATCCATGACTCGACACATACTCCAATATCTATCTCAATGATTTGCAATAAATCATTTAAGTCTTCTGTCTCACAGAGCGTGCATTATGTAAGAAGAAATGTTTCTGAGCTCATTAAGGCTTGGTTGATATTTTGTGGTTGGAAAACTAGTTTTCATTGCATTCTGACAACATTCACTTTTTAATGTTGTCAGAAATGCTAAATTCTAGCCATCTTTTTTTCAGCCATTCACGAGCTGGCTCGTTCAGCTAGAATCTTGATACTTTAACATTTTCACGCCAAAAATACGGTGAATCGACTTTTTCATCTTCTACCTTAAAAACACAATGAAATTACTTCAGCAGTGATTCCGTTCTTGAAGTTTGACGAATATGAAGGATTTAAATGCCGTTTGTTTCTCAGTATTCTTCCATTTCTGTGACAGAAATGTTGGCTAAGTCTTTTTGAATTAAAATAAAGTCAATTTGAGAGTGATGAAGTCATTTTTGAGAGTCAGCTTAGTCGTGTGAACAAAGAGTTAATCACGCGAATGAACAAAACACTCATTCCACTAAGAGTGCAAATTGACGCACGCACGCAATTCAGTTGAAATCGCATCAGCGAATGAACAAAAAGCAGATTTGAAGTGATTGTGACGTAATATGGTCGTAAAAAAAACCTTGACGAAATAAAGAACATAGACGTAAGACTACAGGAAACGACTCGAAGTTGTATCCACCGAAAGAACCAATTATTCAAGTAGCTAATTTCTCCATGCAGAAGGCATCAATTCAGAGAAAACAATCTCAAGCCAAACAACAAAAGAAACTTCCGGCAAAATAAACAGAAAATTAGGAAACTTTAATTTAATTTTCCCACGTAGTTTAAGTACACATACAAAAAAAAAACGTAGTTTCATGCAATGAAAACTAGTCTTCCAAACAAAAAATATCAACCAAGCCTTAATGAGCTCAGAAACATCTCTATTTTTGAAAAACAGAATAAATGGAAAATTAATAAAATTTTTTAAAATTTTCTCAATTGCCCAGAACGAGACAACTTTGTAGCTTCTTTTCCTTAGAGGCATGAGGCTTTAATTCAATTACCAATAAATTTAATAAAACAATACAATGGACAAAAATAGTAAAAAGTAATATAGTTAATAAAAGACAGAAGAATCAGAATAAAATTCGAATAAAATAGTCAAAATCAAGACTAAGACCCCAATAATACTCACAGAAAGTAAACATCAGTCAAAAAAGGTATTGCAAGCAAATTCTCAGTGTCCCTTTGTCAAATTGCAAACAACATAAAACAGCTTAAATCATTAAATTTTTATGAACTGATAAAAGCACAGCTGATAAGAACTATAGGTCTCAGGAAACCGAAAGACTGATACATGCTAGAATGCTGAGAATAAGGACAGAATTAAACAAAAAAAACTAAAAAACTTGTTTTTGATTTTTCAAAGTTTAAAATCAAATTAAAAAAAATGAATTAGAAACACAATTAGATTTCCTTATTTAGCGTAAAATTATCTAGCCATCCACCTGGAAAGATTAAAATGTAGAAACATAGATCAAATAATGGAAAGAAAACAATTTGCAAATATAATTGTCAAAGAAAAAATTTCAAAATTGCAATTACGAAAAAAATCTTGTCGAATTTTAGATATACTAAATGCCACAAAATAATTCCGATTAGTAAGCGTATATTAAGATACCTGGCACTGCACAAGAAGACTTTTTCTAGTAGTTAAATCCAAAAAACACAAAATACTTAGAAAAATTGGACAAAAACTGGCAAGAATGTGTATAATTCTATAAAAGCAAATAACTTCCCGCTATAAAGATGCATTCAATGCACTAAAAATCAAAGTTAAATTACCATATGCACAGGTTTCTTCAAAAAATCTTGAAGATCGAAAATTGAAGAAATTAATCTAAAAAATCCAAGAATGGATTGAAGAATTGGGAGGTGTGCTTATTTAGAAATTAAAACGCATTAGCAGACTCAAAAACATTGTGGTATCAATTTCAGAGGTTTACATATTATTACAGATTCTTTAAATACTACTTCCACAAAAACCTAAATTATAAGCAAAAAATTGGTCCATTTGGACAAAAAATGGTTATCCGAATTCCACATTCTGTCAAAAAACACTTTTCAAATTCGAAAAGTCAGTCACGGATCGAATTGCATGATCAAAAAACTTCTCTCGCTCAGACAAAATTAGTTCAGACGGTAATTTTACTCTTTCGCTTTTAGGTCAAAATATTTGACCTCTAGAAAAAACAAATTGCTCTACCTCTTTTCTTGAGCCGCGGTGCCCTTTGAAAATTAAAACCAGAGAGGCAACATTGTTGCAAAAAGAAATTATCATCCCTATGATCCCTAATCCATGACTCGAAACATATTCCAATATCTATCTCAATGATTTGCAATAAATCATTCAAGTCTTTTGTCTCACAGAGCGTGCATTATGTAAAAAGCAGTTCAACCTTCACTTTTTGATGTTGTCAGAAATGCTAAATTCTAGCCATCTTTTTTCAGCCATTCACGAGCTGGCTCATTCAGATAGAATCTTGATACTAACATTTTCACGCCAAAAAAACAGTGAATCGACTTTTTCATCTTCTACCTTAAAAACACAATGCAATTACTTCAGCAGTGATTCCGTTCTTGAAGTTTGACGAACATGAAGGATTTAAATGCCGTTTGTTTCTCAGTATTCTTCCATTTCTGTGACAGATATGTTCGCTAAGTCTTTTTGAATTAGAATAAAGTCAATTTGAGAGTGAGGAAGTCATTTTTGAGAGTCAGGTTAGTCGTGTGAACAAAGAGTTAATCACGCGAACAAACAAAACACTCATTCCACTAAGAGTGCAAAATGACGCACGCACGCAATTCAGTTGAAATCGCATCAGCGAATGAACAAAAAGCAGATTTGAAGTGATTGTGACGTAATTTGGTCGTAAAAAAACCTTGACGAAATTAAGAACATAGGCGTAAGACTACCGGAAACGACTCGAAGTTGTATCCACCGAAAGAACCAATTATTCAAGTAGCTAATTTCTCCATGCAGAAGGCATCAATTCAAAGAAAACAATCTCAAGCCAAACAACAAAAGAAACTTTCGGCAAAATAAACAACAAAAAATTAGGAAGTTTAATTTAATTTTCACACGTAGTTTAAGTACACATACAAAAGAGAAACGTTGTTTCATGCAATGAGAACTAGTTTTCCAACCACACAATATCAACCAAGCCTTAATGAGCTCAGAAACATCTCTATTTTTGAAAAACAGAATAAATGGAAAATTAATAAAATTTATTAAAATTTTCTCAATTGCCTAGAACGAGACAACTTTGTAGCTTCTTTTTCTTTAGAGGCATGAGGCTTTAATTCAATTACCAATAAATTTAATAAAACAATACAATGGACAAAAATAGTAAAAAGAAAAATAGTTAATAAAAGACAGAAGAATCAGAATAAAATTCGAAAAAAATAGTGAAAATCAAGACTAAGACCCCAATAATACTCACAGAAAGTAAATATCAGTCAAAAAAGGTATTGCAAGCAAATTCTCAGTGTCGCTTTGTCAAATTGCAAACAACATAAAGCAGCTTAAATCATTAATTTTTTATGAAATTGTAAAAGCACAGCTGATAAGAACTATAGGTCTCAGGAAACCGAAAGACTGATACATGCTAGAATGCTGAGAATAAGCACAGAATTAAACATAAAAAACTAAAACTTATTTTTGATTTTTTAAAGTTTAAAATCAAATTCAAAAAAAATGAAGTGCAAAAACAATTAGATCTCCTTAATTAGCGTAAAATTATCTAGTCATCCCCCTGGAAAGATTAAAATGTAGAAACATAGTTCAAATAATGGAAAGAAAACAATTTGCAATTATAATTGTCAAAGAAAAAATTTCAAAATTGCAATTAAGAAAAAAATCTTGTCGAATTTTAGATATACTAAACGCCACAAAATAATTCCGATTAGTAAGCGTATATTAAGATACCTGGCAGTGCACAAGAAGACTTTTTCTAGTAGTTAAATCCAAACAACACAAAATACTCAGAAAAATTGGACAAAAACTGGCAAGAATGTGTATAATTCTATAAAAGCAAAATACTTCACGCTATAAAGATGCATTCAATGCACGAAAAATCAAAGTTAAATTGCCATATGCACAGGTTTCTTCAAAAAATCTTGAAGATCGAAAATTGAAGAAATTAATCTAAAAAATCCAAGAATGGATTGAAGAATTGGGAGGTGTGCTTATTTAGAAATTAAAACGCATTAGCAGACTCAAAAACAGTGTGGTATCAATTTCAGAGGTTTACATATTATTACAGATTCTTTAAATACTACTTCCACAAAAACCTAAATTATAAGCAAAAAATTGGTCCATTTGGACAAAAAATGGTTATCTGAATGCCACATTCTGTCAAAAAACACTTTTCAAATTCGAAAAGTCAGTCACGGATCGAATTGCATGATCAAAAAACTTCTCTCGCTCAGACAAAATTAGTTCAGACGGTAATTTTACTCTTTCGCTTTTAGGTCAAAACGCCGTCCGATCAAATAGTACTTCCAGTAAAAAAACCTTAAAAAACCAATACTCCTCTTCGAGTCGTAAAAACCAAGAGAAGGCCAATAATAGCATCAGCTATCGCTTCGCGGCTATTAAAAAAGAATCGTTCACAGTAACTGCCTCAAAGGGCCGCAAATTTCAGAATATAGCGGTCTTAAGCTCTTTAGGCACAGCTTTAAAGGAATGTGCGAGTATTTCGCTCTATTAGAAAATCCTTGGGACACAGTTGATCATTAAAAAAATATTGATATTACAGAAAATTCCACGAGGCATTTTGGGTCTTATCAATCCTGAGAGCCCTTACTTCGGAAAGGCTTAATGGCTAACGACACCTCAAATGCACTTTCTCGCTACTTAATGAGCCAACGCCTACTGTTCACATTAGCACCTATCAGCTTGGCAATTACGTAAAAATTTCTGAGCAAAAATCTCAAGACATTTTGAAAATTTTGGAGGCGAATATTGTGAATTCATCCAAGTAAACGACATTCTCGAAACATTTAATTCACAAACTGCAGAGTCTTCAGTGCCAGCAAAAGATGAGCAACGCACTTAAAAACATCCACTTCAGCCAGATTTGTCTCCACCTGCGCCTGCAGAAACGACAACGGTCTTCTCTCTTTTGGTGGGTCCAAAGTAAGCCTTCTTTTCTGCTGTGGTCTGGAATCGACCCTTGCCTTTCTTGCTTGTAGTGTCAATGAGTTTCAAGTTGACCTTCTCCATTGCAGATCGAGAGGAGACGTGCGATTGAAGACTCTTACGGAGGGTCAGAAGACGTCGCCTAGCTCCACCACATGTACCTAAAAGCCAAACTTCAGATTTATAGATAAATGAAACTTTTTCATACGCTTTTACAAGCATAGATAGGAAATTCTGTATTTCTTTTATTCATTCTTTAATCGTTTATTCATAAAGCATTTTATTGCGCAATACAAAATCACGGCAGGCGAATCAATATTAGGTAAACTATAATAATAGCTGTTGAGAGGCTGACGGCGGCTATTAAAAAGAAGAAATTAATTATTTTAAACTGCCGAAAAGGCTCTCGAATAATGCCATAAGGCCTTATATTAATTAAATTCTAAAAATTCAATTAAAAGAAAATTTCATGTGCTAATTCTCCTTAAGATAAGCACATGAAGCTAAACGTCTGACAAAGGATTGAGTATTAACTTACAAAATAAAGTGCTTCGATGATTAAAAAGAGAATATTTCCTGTTAGGTAAAAGATTCAACCGTTCAGATGTTTTTGAAAATCGCTGATGCCGGTATGAATTCTGTCAGATCACTTTGTGACGAAACTATATAGTTTCATTCAGTAAAAACACAAAGTCAAACCTTTAATCATGATGAAGTCGTTCTTAATATAACCATACAGAGGCCAGCCTCCCATTGGGTTGATAGTCTTGTTAGTAATATCCGACTCGGTGATACCAGACTTTTCCATTTCATCCTTATCACCAACACGATAAACCTTCTTGTTAACCTCAGTGCGATGATGGTAACCCTTCTGACCAGCTCGAGCCACTGAGTACTGGATACGAGCGGGATGCCACGCACCAATACAGGCAACTTTTCTCAGACCTTTGTGGGTCTTTCGCGGGAGCTTCTTGGTATGCCATCGAGAGGTCACACCTTTGAAACCTTTACCCTTAGTGATGCAAATGATGTCTATCATTTCCTCCATGTTGAAAACGTCTTTAACACGGACATCCTGTTCGAACTTGCTCACAACAAAGTCAATTTTCTCGGCAATAGTTCCACCATTCACTTGAAATTCCATGATCGGATCTTTCTTCGTTTGCACGGATCGAATGCGCTTTTTGCTGTTGACAACCATCTGAGTATGGCATATGGCACGGATAGAAGTGCAGTATTTTTTCATTAGATCTTTCGCTTTCTCTAGCTCTTTTTCGGATCCATATCGCGCTGCAATCTTCGAGAAAGCACTGGTCTTCTTGGTTTTAAACCAGTTTCTCACAATTCGCTTCTTAAATCCATCATTCACGTGCTTTGCCCAGATGGTCTTCAATTGTTTCATGCCAGCTGGAGTTCTGATGTAGCCTACACATCCCACAACTGTCATTGGTGGCGTTTCAATCATTGTCACCGGCTCAGACGTCTCTTTGTTATGCAACTTAGAGCCAGGTTTCTCTACTTCGCGGATTACATGGGACATACCAGCTTTGAAACCCATGAATCCAGTGAGTTGAGGCTTCTTCGAGACGTCGTCTTTGGGGAACGCCTTTATCTTTCCTCGTCCTCGCTTGCACCTCTTTCGTGGTAGAAATCCTAGATGACCGTGTCTAGGCGCCTCGAACTTCCGATGAGACATGTTTTCTGAAATTGTGCAATTTGTCATCATTAAGTCAAAGTACTTAAAAATTTATAGCGCAAAAGAGCAGAACAGTTGGTAAATACAACTTGCTGCCTAAATCGATATCCAACCAAAGTTTTGATTAAAAATGCCCTAGCAGACAAACTGAATTGAGTAATGAGCTTTCAAGACTTACAAACAACATCAAGGACATGCAAAAACAGTTAAAGCAAAAAGAAATCGTACAAGAACAGAAGCAATTAATCGACAAAACAAGCTCAAACGATTTCAGAACAGAACCATGTTATTGAAAAAAGCAGCAGATAGAATTGAAAGATAATGCAAACGCGTACCAGTGTCGAATGATTGATGAATTCCAATCGGAAGTCGGATATTTACGGGACCAGAACAGTGCTGCGCTATTGGAAAACTTAATGGCTCACAATATTAAACACTCGACTAATTATTTTGAGCCGTCGGACCCACAATTTTTCCCCCAAATTTGTTAACAGAAACACTAACCATCTTATAATTTGAGAACATACAAAAAAATACGCCAATCTGATATTTCTTATGATAGTGATTCACTCTTATCCCTCTGCAACAAGTTTTTATTTGGGACAAACAGTCGAGCAGTATTCGTCAGGAGCAAAAAGCCAATTTTTCATTTTCAGGAGCAAAAAGCCAATCTTTCATTTTCCATGCCGGTCATAATAGTATTAATAAGTGTTTCGGGGGTGGCAGCAGCATCTCATGTGAAATTAAGACTTTCAGGGTCTTTCCCATTATAGCCCCCCCAGCTTAGTGGTCAGATAACCTATAGCCCCCCCATCATGGTAAATATACCACAATGGGGGGGGGGGGCTATAATTTCATGGGGCGGGGGGGGGGGGCTATAATGGGAAAGACCCGATTTTCATATTTTTTTTTGGTTTTTTGAATGTTTGCAATATTGTTCTTTCTTTTTTCATGGGCTTGCTCATAGATGGTGATATTCATCTAAATCCGGGCACCTTTCCTCGCATTCGTGAATCGGACATGCTGATAGACATAGTTACAAAATATTGCAAAAATCTAAACATTTGCCACTTCATTGCAAAAATTCAATAAGCGAATAAAAATAAACCTAATTTTCTCATTATTATGATCATGATTTTAGTTGTGTGACATAACCGAATATAAAAATTTTTAATTTGAAGTGCTAAGTAAAAATGCTAAGTAAGTGGTCATATTCATTTAAATCCGGGTCCCTTTTCTCGCATTCGTGAATCGGACAAGCTGATAGACATATATACAAAAGATGGGAAAAATCTAAGCATTTGCCTCTTCAATGCACGCAGTTTGAAAAAATTAAGATTTTTTCTCTGAGTTTGTGAAAAATTTACCAAAAAACACAATAGTGATTTCCACCGAAAATTGGTTGTATGAAACAGATTTTTGTCCAAAGAATTTTTTGAGTCCAAAACACACATTTTACTGAAAATCAAGGTACTCAAATACAGGAGTAAATAAGGGTGGCTGTGTTGCCATCTGGGTTCCTAGGGACATATCTTAAAAGGAGCAAAATTATCTAATTGTACTTATTGAAAATTTTTTGAGTCCTTATGTGTAGAAATATCTGGGCTATCGAACAAAAAAGTCCTAATTAATGTAATTAATGCTTCGTGCTGCCAAATAAAAATTTTGGAAACTAATTCATTGACAAATTAACATCAGAAACTTCCTCGGTATTCAATCACTGACGAAGTTTTATATTTAGATGATTATAATCTCAACTATTTCAACAAAAGAGAATCCACAATATATCGAATAATACTGGACTTACTTTATCAAACGCAGAAAAAACCAACACGAGCCACCAGCCAAGGCGTAAAAATAATCGACCGTGGTTTTTTCAGCAAACGCCATTTTCAACAGGTTCAGATTTCCCCATCAGCTGAAATGGGTCACTATATTGATTTGTACACTACCAATTTTCTTGTTGAAGCTAAAAATAGGAAGCAAAGTTTTATCAGTAGAAACAAAAGAAATGCAAATAAATTCAGACTTGATCCTATATCAATGTGAAGATGAAAATAGCATGTACAATGTTTTCTTAGAAGTTATCAGTAATATTCTAGAATTGCTTGCCCCACTTTCAACAAAAGTTTTCAACCAGGGAGAAAAATTGCTGAAATACCTTGCCTAACAAAAGTGCTGAGAGGAAAAATCACGGAAAAATATAGCGCTTTAATATCGGAAAAAAAAACACATCGGAGAACGCGCATACGAGTCCCAAATATTAGAGAATTTTTATTAATAAGCGTTTGAAAACAGCCCAAAATGAGTCTTGCAAACAACTTTTCAATGAATTACCAACAAGTAAAGAACAATGCAGTTTCATCAGGAAAAAAAACTTGGCATAAAATGGCATAGAATGTTTCGTTATAGACAAACTACTGTTTCGTTATAGCAAATGAGTTTGATATTGCATATTGTCTCAATAGAAATTTTCAAGAAATAAACATATGCAATGAACAAAATTTTAGCGCTCCAAATATTTCTCGCGTAGAAATTAATGAAAAGTTTTGCTTCATAACAATCACCCTAAAGGAACTCTATGATGCCATTGATTATTCACTCAACAACAATAAGTCTCCGGTCCAGGCATTTTTATTTCTAGGACAATCAAGGCAAAAAAAAATGCAATCGGAACTCATGTGCAGTTTCCTTTTTATCACAAGCATTAGTCAAAAAATTTTCCCATAAAACTGAATCTTGCTTTAATTAGTCCAATCTACAAAGAAGGGGATGTAATATGGGCCTATCTAAATTACTCCATTGTTTGCAAAACTTTTTGAGCGTATACATCTCAATCAGGTAAACGAATTTATAAAAAAAATGAACTCGATACAGTTTGGATTTCAAAAACAGAAGTCTTCTACAGATGCTGTTTTACACTTTATCGAAGCATTACAAGAAAACTGTGTTAACTTAAAAATTTTATTTGCCTTTTTTTGATCTAGCTAAAGCATTTAATTCAATATCGCAAGAAAATTTGCAGTTAAAATTGATAATATTCAAATCCTTAGTCCTTTCTCATTTAACTTTCATTGCTCTATTTTTTCATACCTTGAATTTCTCTGCAATGCACCGAATTAATCGACAAATCAATTGGGGAATTAAAGTTTGCTGTATGAGAAAACAGTTTGAGAGATCTATAGATCTCTTAGTAAAATCTGACTTTTTTCCAGAAAAAGTTTTTATAAGCCAGATGAGTGTTTCAAATTTTAGGAATTATATTTAAATTCACTGAGAGCTTTTTCTAATTGGTAATGTCTCAAAAAGAAAAAAACAACAGAACCTAACAGCTAATTTTCCTAAGGTCAAGCAGTCAATCATGACAAAAAAGAAGCATCCAAAAATGGTATAAACTTCCGCGTAAAATCCAGATTAAGGCAAAAATCTCTCTCTCTCATTCACTGAAAACGTTAGGCTCCCTCCCCCACTTAAGAAAACAGAATGCAATTACAGAATATGTAGACATATCTTTTGAAAGGATTAAGTCCATTGTAAAACAAACCAAATCACGCTCACAGTTTGAACGCAAGTTGAAACAGCACTTGCTTCATCAACTAAAACCTCTACTTTTCATGATGCTTCAGTGGCACTTTTGTAGAAGGGAGGCTGTTTGATTCCAAGGAGATAGTTTATGCTCCTCTTTTAGAACTCATGGCTTTTGATTCAATATCACATCAAAAGCTACTAAAAAACTTCATTCAATTGCTTTCTCACTGAATTCAATGTCACTCAACGAAAGCTTTCTTTCTGAATGATTACAGCGTGTACCTGTAAACGAAGTATTCTCGAGCTGGTAAGAGTTAAAAAGAGACGTTCCACGAGCCACAGTGCTTGGTTCACTCCTATTTAATATCTATGCCGCAGTTTGGATGCATAAAAAAATTGGAAACAGCTTTTTTTTAAGTCAAATATGCTGATGACTGTTTTCTTGTATTTGGCAGAAAAATCAAGCTAACTTCAACAAAATTCTGTGTAGTGGAGTTTTTTTAACAGATGCAAAAAGAATTTTTAAACAGACTAAAAATTTATTGAAAAAAAAAAGTCGAAAATTTTTCTATATTTTCAGTTTGTGCTCCCCAGTATGTTGGGGTCACAAACGGAAAAGATCTTTTTTAAAGCCAGGCCGAAAAATTGTCCTCCAAATTACTTGGTTTCAGTTGGAAAATATCTCTTTTTATTTAGTGAATTGTAACTAATTTCATGCACTGTGTTTTTCCGTTCTTATCAGCTCTAAAGAAAATTTTCCATTTAAATTTATGCAATTTCAGTTGGAAAAATGCCTTGTTATTACACTTAAAACTGCCTTCAATTGTTTCTCTCTCTCTCTCTCTCATTCACTGAAAACGTTAGGCTCCCTCCCCCACTTAAGAAAACAGAATGCAATTACAGAATATGTAGACATATCTTTTGAAAGGATTAAGTCCATTGTAAAACTATATTTAAAAATGTTTCTGCTATTTTTATCATAATCAGATGAATTGCATATTGATGTCATTTTTTTACAATTAAATTGATTTCAATCTAATTATGAGTCAAAACAGTAAACAAAAGATTCTCGGAGGATTTGATTTTTGTTAAAACACAGAATTTATAAAATTTTGTTTTCACCTAGGATAGTTTATGCTCCACTTTTTGAAATCAAAGCTTTCGATCCACTATCACATCAAAAGCCTCTACAAAAGTTTTGTTCAATCGCTTTCTCACTGAAATCAATGTCACTCAAAGATAAATTTTTTTCTGAATGATTACAACGTGTACCTGTAAACGAAGAATTCTCAAGCTGTTAAGAGGTAAAACGAGACGTTCCACAGTGCTTGATCCACTCCTATTGTTTGTCTATTACAATTTTTTGATGCATAAATTTATAGGCAACAGTTCTTTCATCCAATATGCTGATGACTGTTAACTATACTCGAAAAAAAATCAAGTGAAGATGCAAAGCTTTATATCAAGCAAACTGTTTCCGAAGCTAATGTTTTTGATGTCACATTATTAAAGTTAAATTCTACCAAATCCGATTACAATTGATTACGGTGAACGTTTTATTTTATCGGAGACAATTCAATTAGACAACCAAAAAACTAGAAACTGAGTGCAAATATCTTCGAATCATATTTGCCAATCACATAAATTTGAAAGAAAACTGGAAAAAGTTTTTCAAAAGATGGCAATAGATATCGAAACAATCAAAACGATTAAGAATCAGTTCCCTGCAAAGTCTTTTAAAAACCCTATAGGCCATTGTTCTTCCTTGAGTACAGTAGTTTCTCTTCATTGGTATGAGGAAAACGCTGCTACATTTCTCTGGAAAAGCAGATGAACTGGGGCTTGAAAACTGTACTACTCCGCACATTTATAAAGTAAGCGTCTTAAAAGCACTTGACCAAAATTGTTTGAGCATTGACCAACGCATTCAGCAAAAATCTTTGCGCTATTTTTTGGACTACAAAAAATGTAACGAGAATACATTCTAGCAATATGTCAGTCTCTGCAGTGCAAATTATTACATATATAACAGAATTATTTTTTTAATCAAATTACGAGAGCACAGATTATCAGCTTGTTTAGGAAGTTAACTTCAACAAACGACCATGTAGTTTGTCCATCCAATTTTTTACCAGGTGCAAAGAGCATATTTAAGCAGACTGAAATTTCTTTGAATAAAAATGTTTGAAATTTTTTTAATCTTTTGAGTTTGTGCTCCCCAGTTTGTTGGGGGCACAGAGGGAAAATATCATTTTTCCGCTCAAAACCGACAAATCGTCCTCCAATTTCTCTTGGTTTTCCTTGAAAGATATCTCTTTTTACATAGAGTAACTAAATGTAACTAATTTCATGCACTGTGCTTTTTTGTTCTTATCAGTTCCAAAAAAAATTTTCCATTTAAATTTATGCACTTCCAGTTTGATTAGGGCATTGTTATTACTTTTCAGACTGAATTCAATTGTTTCTTTCTCTCTTTCTCTCTTTCACTGATAGCGTTACGCTCCCTCCCCCACTTAGAAAACGTGCAATTACAGAAAATGTAGGCATTGGTCGTGAAAAGACTAAGTCCATTTTCAAACTATATTTACAGATGTTTTTGCTATATTTAGCATAATCGGATAAATTGTAACTTGAAGTCATTTTTTTACAATTAAATCTATTTCAGTCTTATTATGAATCAAAAAAGTACATAAAAGATTCTCGGAGGGTTTTTGTTGAAACGCATAATTTCTGAAATTTCGTTTTCATCTATGAGCGTATGTTCCATTTTTAGAACTCAAAGCTTTCGATTCAATATCACATCAAAAGCTACAAAAAAGTTCAATTGCTTTCTCACTAAAATTGGATGCATGGTGTTCTCTTTTATCGCTTGAATTTTTTCGCGGTTGACACTCCACCGTTTCGGGAATGTAAGGTTATGTGACGTTTCAATGTCTGGGTTAGCTAAAATGCAGTTCTTGAAAATGACCATTGTTGACTAATAAATATTAGTCCACAGTGGTCATTTTCAAAAACTACATTTTTTTGTAAGCTCCAGGCTTCGGTTCCTACCGCGCGTGTTCAACAAATGCTTCAGTTGTGCTACATGTTTTACTTCTAGTCATGTGCTTTCTTGACACATTGCACTTTTGAATTATGCAAGAATCAAACTCGGTTGAGTTGCAACAACATTCGGTTACATGCTGACCTAGAGGCGAGTCTATTTTTTTGCTCTGCCAAACATTGCCCAACATGTCTGCAAGTTTGCCCTAAATTCTAAATTGGTGGAATTTCACCCACTACAAGTTTTTTTGTATACCACAGGCGATCCAGATGCTGAAAAAAACTAGAATTTAATGATGGTAAACAGGTTTTGGGTTTCCTTGTTGATTACATCATTCTAATAACCGATCTTTTTTGCAGCTTTTCTTTTGGTCTAATGCTTAATTGGCCTCCATGTTGCAGAAAAGGTGTACGGGTCTTCTTTCAGTTGAGCCTAAGTTTCGATCTGCTTTCCGCTGTAGTTTTTGCGGTTACTTCATAGTTTCTAAAATTTTTCAAAATGTCTGATCTACAATGCCTGACAACCAGTATTCCAGATATTAATTATTCCGTCAATTTATTTCGCTAACTTTGAGGGCATCATCAAGGTTTTGCCACTTGCTTGCAATTCGAACAATTCTACGCATAAAAATAACTGGAAAGTTGACGGAAAATCTCCGAATTAGATTTGTAGATCTGATTTTTCAAAGAAATTCATTTTTCAATAAAAAGTGGGGGAAAAGGGGGGGGGTACTAGCAATTGGACAAAACCAGTTGTACAAGGGGGGTACCATCAGTTGGACAAAGTGGGTACCAGCAATTGGAAAAAACTGTGAGCCCTAACTGAAACAATAGCTAGCCTCGTCTTCCGCAAAACCCTAAATGTATTAACCGTTACACGATTAGTTCCAAGACAGCTTGTGAGACAGATAAATGCATGTTGCAGAGGGTCCTACACCTCCCTTGCAAAAAAGCAATGAGAGCAAAACTACTTTTTTACAATTTCTAAAGTTCTTTGTTGTTTTTAGACTGTTAAATGACTTCCGATATTTGTACGCTTCCTCGGCCTATTTTGGACATGATTCTGCCAATGGATTAAAAACCATTAAGTCGAAAAAAATTCTCCTCAATATGAACCCCTGCAAGCTGTGTGCTTGGCTGTAAAGCCGAGCATTGTCATCAATGCTAGTAGATTGACCGTAGAAGCTTTTGCCTCGTAACAACTGAAGTGATGACTCATCTTCAACGTGAAAACAATTGTCAGGCATTATATTTTCAAAATAGTGTCACATTTGGTTTTAGCCCCTGTACACTGTAGAGAGCCTTTGCTAGAGCCAATGTTTCCCCACAAGGGCAGTCCATAGCTATTTTTTTTTCAAGGTTGTGCCGAATGCAAAAATCGACGCTGAATTCCCATTTTGTCAATGCAATGCCATACCATTATAAAGAAGAAAAAGTGAACCGGCTTTAGGCTTCGTTTTCTTTTACCAAACGGACAACGTGAGGTTTGCCTTCAGCTAGCGCGCAGAGGATATCAATATCATTTTTGCGAGCTTCTGTCTACTTAAGACAAGCGATGCGCTCGTGTTGCGCAACCCTATCCTGTATGAGGTGAATATTCGTGAGTTATGCATTTTCATGAGGCTGGGCAGCAGTAGGCGACGCAATGCATTCAGTTTTTTGTTTTGTCAGCACCCTATTGTTTGATTCATCATCCCGGATTGGTAGCGATTGAGACTGTTGTGCGTTGTTGGTGATGGGCGAGTTAAAAAACAATGGCAGCAAACAGTTTTCTCTGAGTCCATAATAACGTTCTGGGCGTTAGGATTTGTTGGCGCCAAAAAGTATTTGCTGAGAACCTCTCGTGGAACATGTGTAGGCATTTTGCGAAGACGTTTTCATTTTTTCCCAGGTTTCTTATGCAGATTGAAAAACTTATGCGTTGTTGCTTTTAGGAAAGATTGACGTCGTTCTTCAGTGCCAAGGAGTGATGAGAACACGACAGTCATCTATAAAGTCGACGGTATTATCAAAACTACAGTAAAAGAAAAAAAAATCTGAAGAAACTCTGAGTTGCTTTAACTGCTGAGTTGCAAAACTTGGATTTAACATTTCAAACACTCTTGAATTAGAGTGACAAGCACTCATTTAAAATTGTCTCTTAAAAAGACAAGACGTATTCAGAATGAAGAAGTCAATTTTGAGAGTGAAATAAGTCAGTTGTGGCCACAGTTTTGAAGAGGTTTTGCACACTAAAGAGCGCAAAACCTCTTGGCACTAAGAGTGAAGAAAGACGTCACGAGCTCAATTTACTTGAAATTGTGTGAACAAATAATCAAAACAGCAGATTTGACGTGATTGTGGCGTATGGAGTTAACAAAAATCTGGAATGCGAACAATAACAAACTGTAGCAGGACAAGTCCTGGCACAATTCAATGAATTTCCTTTTTCCTTAACAAAAACACTCTTGACCTAAAAGAGAACATGAATGGATCGGAGAAACAATATAGATGACCATTAGTTAAAGAAAATAAAAGTAATAGAAGAAGTCAATATCAATATGCAGCATATGAAGTAAAACCACTAGCCAGAAAGTATTTTTTTAAAAACATCTTTTCTGACTCCATCTTAAAAGGAGAGCGATAAGAATTCCGAGCCAATTTGAGTTCAAAAATAATGAAAATGTGTTAAAACATTGTAAAGAAAACAAAAACGCCTCAGATCATACAAGAGAGTGCTCCAACCCCATTCCGATTATTGGCGAAGAAGAGAAGGCGAAGGATAGTTTCCGCTACCGTTTTTCGGCTATGGGTTTTTAAAAAAGGCAGCGAGTTAAATTTTAGTAGTAAACGACCTTGAATTAAATCATCGACTTAAGCATCAGAAAAAAACCGGTGACGCAAAAAAAACTGTATCGAAAACTTTGCTTGAGGTCATTTTGGATTCCTGTCAATCACATGATTACAAAGGGAAGCGTGAAAATTGTCGCACGTTAAGACACCAAACACGGCAATTATTTTGCCACACCGCAGCTTAGTGGGCGTATATATTTAAGCCTTAAGTGCTTTTTTACATAATAGTCTGCTATATAACCTGTCAGAGATCCAGAAATTCTTAAATTCTTGATGAATTGGATTTGCATTAATCTTTTAATCTCCTCCTAAATGGTTTTATTAGCCAACAAAACTTGTTTTCTTTGCATAGGTTTTCTTTGAACAACTTTTGTTGGAGAAATACGATGTGCTCCTGAAGTCAGGACTGAGTAGGGTAACATTTTAAAAGTTCGACAAAAATGCGTTTCTCCAAGAATTCTTACCCTCATCAAGGGATGGACTTGGTGTCTACTAAACTCAAACGATTGCTCTTCCCACTTTTTTCAGCTTCAGTAATGGGCATTCAAGGGATTCTAGTCCACTTCTTCATCGAAGAAATTGTTGACTCGAATTTCAAACGTGGCTTAATTAGGTGATATCAAGAAACAAAGTCCAAAAACGTGAAAAAAACAGGTCAATAAAAAGAATTAAAAAGACTGGTTGAAGCGAGTTTTCGATATATTAACTGATGACATCACTTTCAATTTTTGTTCTCATGGCGTGAATTTTTTTCAGGTAACAACACAAATTTGCTTCGCAAAGGTTGTTTGTAATACCCTGCAAAATATAGTTTCGAAATTGTCGAAACAACAACTATTTTATTTCATCTCAAAGTATTATTGATAAAAAGCTATTCTAAATTTTCCGTCTTTTTTGTCCATTTCAATACTCGTGTACCCGAGCCATATGATAAATTGCCCGAATTCGTGACTGGAGTGTATTTCCTATTGAAAACCTAATTTTTGTGTACCAGATTATGATAGAAGAGATAAGAAAGGGAGATTAACAAAGGAAGAGATGAAAAAGGGAGATAGTATACATGTCATGCACAGACGCTTGGAGGGGAGGGGATTGCAAAGGAGCTCGAACTTTGGGTTTTAGAAATGAAAAGTATCATCTAACTAAAAGTCATAGAGAGAATAATCTTGTCAAATGTATCTAGTTTTATACAATTAGGATTATCAATTCTAAATTCGTTACTCAGTCAGTAAATATTGAAGCGAGCAAAACAAGAAGGCTAACATTATAAAAGAGGGAAATAGTTTATTCCGTATCGGCTGTGGGTTTTGGCCGTGCCAGTAATTGCTTTATTGCGAATTATTTTTTCTCAACCTCTCCAATTTGTTCGGGAGTTTTACATAATGTTTTTCTCTAGCGTGTTTCCAAGTTAGTCATTTTAACAAACAACACGTTGCGCAGTCCAGTCTAGAGCAAAAACTATTGAGATATCAATTAAAGATGGAAAACTCTCCGAAGCTGTCCCTCACACTCAAGGATGCCTTGTAATCGTTCCTTGAAAACCGCTGTGCTCTTGATGAAGCATTACTTTGGTTCTCCCGACTATTTTGAAAATATCGAATGGTAAAATTGGGTGATAGTTGGCAACCATGTCATAAACTTTTTTGTAGATGGCAACCACACTGCCCCCTGATGAATAAACTGAGGGTTTCACTTTCTCATGAAATTTTGTTTTGGCTTCTCTTAGTTTTAAATAAATGTTTTGATTATTTTTAATGGTAAAATTGGATTTTTTTTGTTATTGTAAGGTTAGGTTATAGGTTAAGAGCTTGTTAGACATTCTTTTGTTGATTGTTACTACGCTGCTTCCAAGTTAATAGATCGGTTGTTAGACTCGCTCATGAAAGCTTTTTTTTGGTAAAATTGAAGGTCCGTTTTCGAGATTGAAATTTCTTCGGCAACCTTGTAAGTTAGACCCGATATGGGCTCCTTTTACAGCCTTAAGATATGAAAGGTATGAAGAGCTAGGGCTACTTATTTCTGCGCGCAAAGTAGGCTTACCTATATCTCTAAGACTAACCGACTCAGTAAAACACTGAGAGTAAACTTCTTTTATTACGGCGGTTAAGAAGTATAACAACGGAGTCAGCATTATACACATGGTGTATCTAACTAAAAGACTGACTACAGTTAGTTCAGTTCTCTCTATATAAAGGAGAATAGTGTCTTCTCAGTCTCTGATTGGTTAAAGGTGTACATTCAGTATTTCTACTGCTAGATCCATTCGGGGTTGAGAGTTTCGAATCCGGATCTGTGAAGTGTAGCAGAAATACGCTGAATGTGTTATCCTCGTTGAAAGACGGGGCGAAGAAGGTGAAAAATTGTGTCCTCTCTGAAGTGGGTTGTGACTTGTGCCGTCGTCTGGAATAACTGTCAGTGAAGTGGTGACTAGTGTCGTCCGTAAGAGGTTCGTCTGATTGTTTAACCAGAGAGGGAGCCAGTTACATGATGTGTTGGCCAGTAACGTCAGTCCTGTTGAAAGTACGCCCAACTGCTCTCACTGTCCTGTAAAGAGGGCTTGTTCCCAGTTGAAGAATCGCTTGTAGTCTGTATTCTCTGTCTGGTTTGTACAAGGAGATTTCTGTGTATCTCCACCTGGTACAGGGTTTGAACCGGTCGGATTTACCAGCTTACCTTCTTGTGTAAATACATCTTTAGCTACTGTGTGAGCTACTTTCCCCTTTAAACTTATTAATTAAATTTAATGCCTTCTTATACTAGGTCCTGACCGGGAGGAAGAAGAAAAGAACTGATCCTAATCTTCAGTCTTGTGGAAAAAGAAAGAACATGTTTAAGATATATAGAATTGTAGAAAAAAAAATGGAGAGTTAAGGGTGGGTTCTTGCGAGAACAGTGAGTCTCTGAGATTTTGTGGGACCGTGAGACCGAAGTGTGTTTTTGAGCTGTGGCCTACGTCCGATACTCGATCTGGAAATCCGGTGCGCGGTTGTCCGGATCACAAAAGAAGGCGAGAAATTCTGGATCTCGTGCAGGACATGCAGCAAGGGCACGGGGATAGAGATCCACGTTGCAATGGGGTTGCAACGCGAGGAGGTAGTTGAATATTTGCTGCTCGTCTTGTGAAGAATCGCGGTTATCTAATTTGTCCGCCACCCAATCCCTGTAGAGGAGGTTGAAAGTGTGGCCATAGGCACACTTCGTGGCACCTCCTTCTACGCATTGTAGATACTCTATCGAGACGAGGATGGGGCGGTTCGTCTTTGCATAGAGTGGAGAGGAGATAAAGTAATTTTTGATTGGATCAAAATTACGTAGGGTGCGTTCACAAAAATTAGGTTTTATAATGTAGTTGTAGTTCATGTAATAGGGCGACGTGAGTTTAGTGTTGGCAGATTGGAGGCAAGAATTCACGTGTAAGATAGGATTGGTGTGTTGGAAGTTGTGTTGCACAAACAAGTAGTTGTGCGTGGTGTGATGCATCTTCACTCTATTCACTTTGTGGTTTGTGTTATTAACATCCATCTCTGTGGGATGCAAGAAGCCGAATTGTAGGTAGAAAGGATCATATTTGGCGTAAATGTCATATGGCGCGGTGTCGCGGGTGAAAAAAGTGCTAAGGTAATCGTTTGGGCGATCTGCAACAGCAAAAAAGTACTTGGAAAGATGCCAAAATCGTTCCGTAAATCGGGAATTGAGAGGAAAATGAAGACATTCAAGTGAGAGGTCTCTATCTCGGCCTTCTTGAACATACTAATTTTCGAGTGGTTGCAAAGAACAGGAACTGGCTGTTGGTTTGAAGGTATGTTGAGGCGGGGTAGAGGTGTAGTTTATCCGTTCATGCACATGAATTCCTTGCAAAGTGTTGAGCCAAGGGGATTCGTAATTTCGTGGAAACTGAAGTTGGGTCCCTGTGACTGGTGGGGGATGTCTTGTTTTGGCGCAAAGGGCCTTCCTTTACCACGAGAAGATGAGGGCTGTTGGCCTCGTGAAGGGCTCGCGGAACGAGCAGGCGATTGGGAAGTCTGTATGGGTGAGGAACGAACAGGATAAATTTCGTGTGCTGTGTCTCGTGGACGTCTCCTAGGTGAGGGGTCAGTACACGGATATTTATCCGTTGAACTAGGTTGATCGTAAGTTGGTGGCTGCGGAAAAGGTTGTTGAGGCCTGAGAGGTGGCATTGTTGGCCCGTACCGCGGTGAGGACAAAAGGTGGGCGTTTTGGGTGTGGTGTAGGCATTACTGTTGGCGGATATACCAGTGGCTGTGACAATTGGAGATTTCCCTGCAATAGCAGCTCTTGTGACGAGCTGGTCTGTCCTATTGCAATAGAGAGTGAGCTCGTGTCAGTGTCAACGTACAGGTGAATTTCACCTGAGCTCGAGCAAGAGGTGGCGGGTGAAGGCAGTGGGTTCACCTGCGCATAATTTGCTGTTTCCACAGACTGTGGCTGTGGAGAAGATTGGTCACCATGAAGAGGGCCGCTGTTTGCTTTTCACAAACTGGCTCGGGCACTGGAGGTGGCAGTACCAGCGGGGTGAGGGGTGAAGGCTGAATGTCCTCAACTTCCAGCATGATGAGGTCATATGCCGTGGCGTCGAGATTGGGAGGAATTGGTGAGCTTCCTTCCTGGTGGTTGGGGACTGCAGTGGAGTCACTAAAACAAAAAGGGTGTTAAAGACGAGTGCTTGGCAGATTAAAAAGGAGTTCTTCTGGACTTTTCTTATAGTCAGGATCGTTTTCAAAGGAGTCTCGTGAAAGACAAATTCCGCGTTAACGTTTACGTTTATTGGGTTGAAAAATGTGTAAGTGTAAGGATTGAAAATCTGGTTTTGTGCGGGAGTCAATTGGTGTTTTATAACATTGATAGATAGAAGTTGGTGAAGTTGAGGAGTGATGTTTATTTGAATTATTGTGAACAGGAGAAGAGAATTTCTTATAGAAGTTCTCGAACCATTTGTGTAATAGATTCAGTTCATTATGAGAGTGAGGAGTGCAACTGTTGACTGAGTGTCTATGTTGTTTTTTAGGTGATGGTGGTTTATGTTGTGTGGAAACGGATTGTAATACGCGGAAGACTGTTTGTAAAAATACTTCCAAGAATCCGGAGGTTATGATCTTAGACAATGTGATATTGGGTCCCAAAAGTGATTTCAAATCATAGGTGTTAAGTGCACTATGAAATAGGCCGAGAAAGCACTGTAAGAAATTAAAAACTTTCCATATTTTGGCTATTTCTTTTAATACGTACCAAGGGTATCCAAAGATTCCTATGAGGGATTCCTTAAATAGTTGCCGTTGATCTAATCACGCCAGACAAGACAGCGGAGGGTGAATTCTTTGCCGTTAATAAAGAGTTTGTTAAAGTAGTCATTATGTTCAGCGCATAATTGTGAAAATTGTGCTTGTAATTCTGCTTGTTTTGCAAGATCAGCAAAATTTACTGCTTGTGCTACTTCAAATTTATCGGCTTCGTCATCGACTAACTGGTTAAATTTTCTTTTGTCTAATGACTTAGTCCAGTTGTGTTGACTGTTCATTCAGAGTTGTTGCGCGGTAAAATCTGCGTGGGTGAAGCGCTTTTCAACTTGGTCAGGCGTGAAAGTTCTAACGGGAATTCGCGCCTTAATTGGGTAGGGTGTTAAGCGATACGTGTCATCGCCGTCTGCGTCAAGTGAAATTTGTTGATCAATATTTTCAGATTTACATGGTGCTTTAATAGACCAGGGAAAAGTTTTTCGAGTGACCTGGTCTGGAAATTTATTTTTTTTGGTATTATATAGGGATACGTTCAAAACATTGATTCTCTGATACATAAAGGGGTGATGAAACAACTTTACATTGAAAGAGTGATATTACTTTTTGGCTTTTATGTGTAGCGAATGTGTGTCGCTGGCTTGTGATGACATAACCAACTGGATGGAATTTTTGTGTTAGGAGAATCGAAGCGGTTTGCTTCAAATCGCGATCTAAGTCGCAGAGTTTTTTGTAGATATCTAGGCTTGCGTGATCCATTTCTAGCAAGACTTGACTGTTAATGTAATCGGGTTCTGCATCATTTTGAACTTTAGGGTGAACTGCGCCAAACCAATTTTGTTTACAAAAAGAGTTCAAATTTTTTTGATTTGTGGTATACTTTGGTTTCATGTGGGATAACGTATCCATCACGGATACCTGCTTTGGTATATGGTGTTAGGTAAGGTGGTCCCTCAGGAATGTTTACGTGTATACCATCGAATTCAGATGAAGGTTTGCCGTAGTTAAAATTAAAACCTTCGCGATATTGTATGAAATGTCTTGGTATTGTATAGCAGAATAGGGGCGATCTTCGTTACATTTGTGGAGAGGTTTTGTGAGGACTTCAAAACGTGAGAGTGCAGATCCATCATAAAGGTGTTTTTGAAAACGACTAGAATACATGTGTGGCATGTGTTTGTGACCGGAGTTAGTTTCGTTATTTTCTAGTGTTTCTACCAAGTATCGTTTCTGAAATTTAATCATACGTGCGTATGATCTACCAATATCAAAAATTCGACAGTGATTTATTGTTCCCAAATAACTGTGGCTTTAATAGCTTGATTTGGAGCACAGTAGCTTCTTTCTATATCGTATTTTATGCGAACTTAACCATAATATGTTCTGCGGCAACATCAAATTAGTGTGATATTCGTTAATTGAAATCACCATCCTAGTGTGTGGATGACGTGATATCCGTGTTCTGGGTTTTTGCCGGGACAGTTAGCCCAGGGATTAGCTGTGATATTAGGGATCCATTCATGGTCCCGGGGGTTGTAGTCCATGCTTCCGTGTTGGAAGACAAAGTGTCGAGAACGATCAAGTTGAAAACGGCCTTCTTTTTCTTCGATATTAGCTCGCCAGCGTGGGTCATCGAGTACAGCAAATTGTATCATTTGTAGGTGGTAGTGGTGTTTGCTTATGAGACCAACGCGTGCAAGTTTTTTACGAGCTTCAATTTCTGTGGGAAAGAAAGTTATTTCCATGTTGTAAACATACCAATTATCGTGATCAAATTTAAAGCCTCTTTTAAGTGCAATTTTGTGACAGAAGCTTTCTTTATCACTAAGTTTAGCGTGTATGGCGTAGGCTAGTACTTGAAGTGTGCAAATTTGTTAAATTTTTTGTACTTGGGTGGGGAGTATTTGACAATCGGCAGGCTTGATTTTACATTCGCCAATTTTATTGAGCTTAAAATACTGCATTTTTGTGATATGCTTTCGGGAACAATCATAATGTGTGACAACAAGATCTTGTATTCCTGTTTTGGGTGCGAAAATATTATGTTGATCAACGTTTATTTGTGGTTTTATTGGGAGTAGTTATGAAAAGAATAAATTAAGTAGTATGAGAATTAAATTTGTAATGGACATGTGTAAGAAAGTACAGAGTGTGGATTGTAGAACGCAAAATATCCGGTGTTTTTTGTGTATCTGTCAGATTTATAGTGGATTTCTTTACAAATAAAGGGTGATGGGTTAGTTTTAACTCAAAAGATAGGTGGTGCTGCAGCTTGCGGATGGAATATAAGTTTGTCTTGTTCGACAACAATTTCAACAGAAAATGTGATCTTTGATTGTTTTAATAATTTGTGAGCTCGTTGATTTGTACGGGTGTTATCTTGTATGATTTAGAGATTCTTTGTTTAGCCCAACTATGTAGATGTTCGCAGTTGTTATGGTCTCCAGAAAAGGCGGGTGGGGGACCAATGAATTTAGGATCTAATTTTAATGGTAGATTCGGTTAAGTTCGTGTCGTATCGGGTTGTTTCCCAATACAGTGGTGAGAATGTTGACCAGGGTCTGGTGTAGTTGAGTTTGAGCTTAGCGTGATAAACGGTGGTGTACTTGGAAAGCTGAGTGGCAGTGAATTTTGACTCGAAGGTGGTTAATTGACTATATAAAAGGAGTGATTCCAGTGTACTTGTGACAGTAAGCGTTCAATATTAAATCTTGGCCCTTGTGGTGGATTAAAAGGATTGCTCGCAATTTGTGATTGAGTTGGTGAAGAAAATTGAGAGCTAATTGGATCAGAAATAGAAGTGTCAGAAAGTAGGCTGAAATGATGAGTGGTGTCGTTAATATTTGAAACAGTGTGAATTGGCTGTGGCTATTCTGAGCTATGAGTTTTGTCTGTGTTGGCAAAATTTATAGGTTGAGTGGAAAATTGTGGAGTGTTTGAGTAAGTTAGTATTTCGGGTTGTGGTGCTCATGGAGGAGCTGGTATAAGTGTTGGTGGAGAAAGTGTTGTATTAGGTACGAAACCAGAATATGGCATAAAGTTTGTGTGGTTATTTGGTAGGATTGTTGTTGTTGTGCTTGCATTTGGTGTATTTGCTTTTGGATTTGATGGGGGATATGGGTTTACAGATTGTGGGGTAAGGTGGGGAGGAGTGTCCAGTAGGACAAGGTCTATCTGCAGATTCGGCAGTAAAAATGACTGAGTCGGGGTGTTCCTCGTGTTTGTGATTTTTTAGTAAAGAGTTTAAATGATGACTTTTTGGGGGTTGATTGTTTAGTCGCTTCGCTGTATGATTAACTAGGTGATTCTGAGACGGGGAGCACTTGGGTTAGTGTTGGATTGTTGACTAGAGGATGCAACTGTGACGATAATCTCTGGCCCCGAGAGGGGCAATTATTGCAATAATAGATTTGATAGTCAGTAGAGGTGAGGTTAACAATTATTAAAAGATTTAGAGTAGGTATATTTACTCTGATTGCGGCGTAGGGTGATTCTGGTGGGATAACATTATGGAGATAGATGAGATTAAAAAAAAATTGTTAACAATTCTGCAATCGTGTAATCTTTTCATTCAAATGAAAAGACAATATGCTGATATACAATTTCACTTGGTGTGTTTTTGGTGTGGTTGTTGTTGTTTGACAAGTTGTTGGTATTGATCATCCAATCGGAGGAATTTTTTAATTTAATATGTTTTATATCATACGAGGCTAGAATGTTGTCAAGAATAACGGTGTAGACAATGTTGGTATAGAGAATTTCAAAAATTTTTGTTGTTGCTTGTGGTGGAAAAATTGGGAGGTAGAAAAAAGCAATGTGTTCGTTATTAACGTCTCTAGTATAGAAAACCAATTCATAACAAGTGTGTGATTATAAAGTGTGATCAAGATTATAGAAAATATCTTGAATGCGGATTTGTTTAGGCTTAAAATTTTGAATGTATCTGAATGTATCCGCGTAAGGTGTTCTTTTAAACAATACTTCTCGTCTGTGTTGAGAAGTTATTTGCATACATGATGAAATCTGTCGAAAATGATGCTTTCAGTACTGTGAGACTGAAAGGTAGTAGTTGAATTTGAGGCGGTGTGTTCTGTTTTCAACTGATTCCTTAGAGATCGGGTTAAACTTTCAGTGCTGCGGGACTGAAAGTTTGTAGTTGTAATGTTGTGGTTGCTTTCGTGAGCAGAACAATTTGGAGCTGCTGTGAGCTGTTTCTTTTTTGCTGTGTATAGCTAGTTTTAAAGAAGGCAAAGAACTGTACTGTGAGAGAGTTTTTGTAGTTAGGGAGGAAAGAGTGAAAATTTTAACTAGAAACTTAGAGAAAAGAAAAACTTTTCGAAGTTAAAATTAGAAGAGTGAAGGAGAGAAGTTTTAATGAGAGAAGTTTAAAGTTGAGAGAGTATTTGTAAGCTTTGATTCAAGAAAGAAGAGAGAAGAGGGAAGCAACTAGGTTTAGAGAGTGGTGGACTAAGAAGTGATTTTAGACAAATCAATCTGACATGACCACTACTTTTTTGTTCGGGTGAAAAAAAGTTATCGAATCAAATATTGGCAACTAAATGAGATTAGGGAATTCTTCCCAGACCGAGCTGTGCGTCGGTTGTTAACTTAATTTTTAGTTAATTTCCTTTTGATTATTATTGTGAGGAACGGCCTGTAATTCCCTTCTTTTCACTTCCTGATGGAGGGGTTTTTGTGGTTCTGCTAGGGTAGCAGGTGAAGATATATTCCGTCTGCTTTGTTTACTATACTAAAAAGTTTTAATTGCCTTTCCCAGTGAAAGTAACTGTTTTACGGGCAGAGGGGATGGAAGGAACTATACGAATTATCCCTCTCGTATAAGAGAACGAGGGAATTGTATTTTTATTAGAGATATATTTGCTAGCCATTTAGCGTGTTATGCTGTTGTGTTCGGCTATTTAAAGCTAGAGGAGTGAAGTGGTGTATATTTAATAGTGAAGTGTGAATGTATTTAGATGTTCGTTCTTCATGAAGCCGAAATTTTTCATTGTGGTGTAAAGGCTCTGTATTCTTTCATTGGTTGTCGTCTAAGACGAATATCGCTTGTAGTGTAGTTTTCCGAAGTGTGTTCGGATATTTCAGACGGGTTAAAAAGTGGTGGTGGAGGGGGAAGGTCAATTGTGGATGGTATATCTGGATTGTCTAGACTGAACGAGACAAACTTCGACTTGGTAATCGTCGGCTTTTTAGGATGAAGTTTTGAAAGGGAATTATCCGAGAAGTATTTCTCCATTTGTTCTTGAACGAGGAGTTCTTTTGGATAATATGGTACAATATTACTTCTATGACAGTTAATTTGTTCACCAGAAAAATTTTCTAGTTTATAAGTAACTAATGTAGGAGTAACAATTATTTCGTAAGGTCCAATTTTTTGTGGTTGGATATTTTTCGATATTCCAATTTTTCTGGCTTTATTTACGACCAAAACATAAATGTGAATTTTAAGAGGTTGTGCCGTTCCAAAACGGCGATTCATAAATATGCGTAAATGTTTGTTTTGGTTTAAATAATTGTGTACTTCGTTGTAAACTTCCGAGTGTATCTTTTCATGATTGAAAAACTAATGTTCCTTTCTGTAATTTTTTTAATTTGTGGGTGATGACCTAGGTGGTCAGTATGTGCATGGTTGGGTAAAGAATTACAAGGTGAATTGTCTGAAGATTTACAATTCCCTAAACTATTTGGATTGCAAGATAGATTGAACATTATGGTTTTCTTTGGTTTTTGGCCAAACACAAGTTCATATGGTGAAAGATTCATATTGGTTCTAACTTGTGAATTGAATGCAAAAAGAAATACTTTTAGTTTCTGCGACCACGTGTCATATTGTGGGTCTAAGATTGTGCGAAGAAATGTATTCAATTGGCGATTACTGTTTTCAACGAGTCCATTAGACCACGGTGCTTATGGTGTGCGTGGTTTGAATTGTATATTATATGTACGGCAGTAATGTGTAAATTCTCCGTTAATAGATTCATTTCCGTTATCTGCTACCAAAATACCGGGTATTCTGAATTTTACGATCCACTGGTCAAATAATACTGTGAGTGCATGGGCTGCATCATTTTTGGGTGAAGAATGGAGTGCAACATAGTGTGTAAATGCGTCTACAATAACATAGACGTAAGAGTTCCCATCAGTAAACGGTGAGATTGGACCTTGGGTATCCATAGAAATAGATGACTGAAGTCTGGTGAATTGTTTTAAAAATGGCTGTTGTGGTGCCATTAGTAGGTTTGGCATGGACTTGCTAGTTTTTTTTAATTCAAGCAATCTTGTGTAAGTATTGTAATCCATGTATTAATATTCGGAAAATAGTTTTTTTCTTCCTGAAAGATCATGGGAGTGTGCTTTGTAAAAGATGACTAGGAGAATAGAGAGTGGTAGAAAAATTTTTGGTGAAGTTATTTATTAGTTTCGTTGATGCTTAAATTTTGGAAACGTCTATAATAGTGTAGTAATCCTTTATTTGCTCGTATATGTAGTGAAGGGGTAGGGGGAAAGTGTTTGTAGCGTTTCCAAAGTATAAATGTCTAAGAACTGGGTCTTGTTCTTGCGCTTCTTAAAGAAGCGTATCATTTAGTTTTGTTTGTTCGTTGTAGAACTAATAGTATATTACTGGAGATTTTGGGGTAAAATCAATCATTGCTGGAAGTGAAAATTTTATAGTTTTTATTAATTCGGCGTAATTTGCATCGTAATTAGCTGTAGTGAAGGGTAACGTTTTATTTGTTTTTAATGTAATATCCCTTTGTTGTATGATAGGGTAAACTTCTAGGAATGAGTGATTAGTTTTAGGTGTTGTATTTTGTGTTGGTGTAAAGATCCAAAGGTTGTGCTTTGGTTTGAATTTCATAATACGAAACCGGAAGATAAAGATCATTTTCTATTTGTACTTTGAAATAAATGTCTTTAACCTGTAGATAGGTTGGAAAATGTGGTGACCCTACATGGGTGTCTGTAGATATTGAATTAATGTATTCTTTTGATACAGCGTAGTGACACTGTATAGGTTGTGTATTTTGATTGTGTTTCAAAAAGAATTTTATAGAATCTGGTATTTCAACTGTGCTGTGCGAAGACGGTGTTCGTCTTGTTTTTTAGCCGTTAGTGAACGGTTTATCAAATCTGGAAGTGAAAAATTTTTCCCTTCTGTCCAAACTATGTGTAAGTTCGGAAATTTCATTAAAATTAATTGAAATTTACGAACTTTGTGGTTTGGTTTATTCTTGTGTAAATAAGAATAAGATTGGCTTATGATCAGTGTAAAATATAATTGGGTGTTTAGATCCTTGGATGAGGAACCCATATTCTGAGATTGCATATATAATAGCTGAGCGTTCGCGAAGAATGGTTGAGAGTCTAAGTTCTGTGGTCGAGAATAGTCGAGAGTTTGCTGATACTAACTGCATTTTTCCAAATTGCTTTTTTGAGGAGTTCGGCTCCAATGCCAAAGTTCGAGGTATCGCAGAGGATATTGAAAGGTTTTTCGGAATTAGGAATCGCAAGGCGGAGTGTTCTGTCCGTAAGTTCCTTTCTTACTCTATCAAATGTTTGTTGTAATTCAGGAGTCCATTTAATCTGTTGTATCCCGGAGTTGAAGATAAAGAGGTCTGAGAATGACTTGTAAATTATATATGTAATTTGAAAAAAAGTGAGAAACCCTACATAATTCTGATTTTCTTTTTTTTGGTGGTTGTAATTTTAGAAATCCGTCTACTTTGGATTTGAGTGGGTGTATGTGATAAATTTGTGTTCGTTGTCCCAAAAATTGAACTGAGTCTAAGAAAAAGAGGGATTTATCTGGAGTGGCTTTTGGGTTTCCGTTTTTGAGAATATTGTGATAAAGATCTAGTGTTTGTAACATTGTGTCTGTTGTTGTTGTATCTTGGATGAAAACATCATCAAGATAGGTGATGATTTTATTTTTGCGGATTAGTGGTTTGAAAAAGCTACTCATAAAGGGTGAGAAAGCTGCTGGGCCAAAAGAAATACCGTAGAATAGACGTTTAAAACAGTATTGTTTTCCAGCAATTACAAAATTTGTGAGTCTTGTGGTTGGTTTATATGCAATTTATATGCAGTTGGGTATATGCGCTGTTCATATCGGCTATAGAGAAAGAAAATTGGTCCATTGATTCGTGTTAAAATATTTTAGATTGGTTCTATGGTTCAACTACATTTGGTTTCGTCAATCATTGTGTTTAGGTGTTGGGCGTCTAAGACGAGTTTGAGTGATTCCTCTTTTTCAAGGATGATTACAAGGATATTACGAGTTGATGAATGTATTTCCGGTTGTGAGAGTTTCTGTATTTACGGATGCAATAATGTCAAAGTGTGTTAATATATCCAGCAAGTGCTGTACTTTGTCTTGTAATTGGAGTAGCTCTTTGCTTTTTAAAGATAGCTGTTGCTTTTAGGGGAGATTTTGTTCAACGTAATTTTCCCCGCATCTAACTTAGAGGTTGCATAGCATTTTTTAAATTGTGTGAGAAGTTGTGCTAATTTTTCGAATTGTGTTTCTGATAGTTTCGTGTGTTCCAAGTTAAACATGGTGAGAAATTTTTTTATTTGTATCAGTGAAGTCAAATGGTATGGTGAATTTTTTCTGTTGTGATTTATATTCAAATTCTCGTTGTTTACTTAGATTCAAGCAATAGAGTTTTTGATAGTGTTTATGATGTACCTTGTGTGAGGTAATTTGAGGTGTAAGCATCCACGAATTCTGTGAGTTCATCAATTTTGCGATATTTTGGAGTTTGATAGTCATTAAGAGAAACGTCTTGTTGTGCATATCCAATTATTCCCTTTACAAGTGTTAATGGGTTTTTATTGGTATTTGGATAAATGACTGGTAAGGATATTCGAGATTATTTATATCCATTATACAGAAGAACAGGCTTTTCCGCAGTGGTATGAATGAGAAGTCAGATGCATAAAGGACAGTACCATTTTTATATTTATTCTTACATTCATATGCGGTTAAGGAGTAAGTCAAAACTCTAAGTTCTAAGAGTGTAACGCATATCGAGTAATCACCTATTACTTGAAATAGTCGTGAATAATATGGGGGTGGTTTAATTGAAGATTCGTAAAATTTTAGTGGTTTGATATCATCATTATTTTTAATCTCAATTGTGTGAGATAAGCATTTTATGGAATCGACATATTTCTCTAGTGAAGGTGTACCTAGAACATTAAATTTTGTCTTCGATACATGAAAATTGAGTGTAAATGATGTGTTCTTGAGTGTTCGACCCTCGGTTGCGTCTGGATACATTGTAAGTTTTATTGTACCGTTTGTTTGTAATTTAGAATGATTTGCTGCTGAGAGAACAAATGTTGATGCTTTTAGTTGTAATTTGTGATATTCTTCAATTTCGATCCAGGTATCATAATTTAATATATTAAGTGTTGCACCGGAGTCTAGTAGAAAATCAAATTCTAGATGCGGTGGAGAGGTTGTTTTCTTGTGGTCTGATGTTTGTTGTGTGTATATTGTATGTGGGAGTACCCAGATATTACTTTTACAGGAAGTAGAAAGAATGGATTCTTTTGTGACAGTGTTACATTCCTCCTGACAATTGAAATTTTCATTTTGGGTATCCTGGTTTAGTTCTAAAAATTAATCATTAAACTGTTGTTCGAGGAATGTTTCTCCAGAGACATTTTATGTCTCTGTATTTTCAGTAATGGACGTAGTGTTGTCCGATTGTTTTTGATCTAGTAAGGAATTAATATAGTTTCTAACATTGCGAAGTCGATTTAGTGAGAACTGTCTTCGTCAACAATTTCCGTCTCGGTTATGATGAGGTGATTGTGGTCTAAAATTATATTGGGAATTATTTTGAAAATTTGGTCTTGGATATGGTGAACCGTTTCGACTCGGTGGTTTAAAATTGATATTCTCATAGTAAGGTTTTCAGTTGTTATTTGGACTTCTGTGTCTTGATTTATTTCGGTGTTCTTTGCTTTTGCTTTGAGAGCGGTGCAAAAACGGTAGTGGTTTCCCTGTCACATTATTCGTTGTTACTTGTCTGTTCGGGAGATTTTGGTTTCCTTTTATTGCCTGATTGCAAGTTTTTTTTGAAAATTTGGTTTATCAAGTGCTTTGTGTACCTTTTATCAGGGCACTCAGAAATACTATGTCCTGAGCGTGAACGTTTTTTACTGAATTTTAGGAAGTATGGTTTTCCTTTAAAATTAGGATAGTTTGAGCACTTGTGTCGTACTACATTTATCCCGTGATCAATATCTTGTTCCATTGTGTGTGTCATCTAATGTGAGGTCATCTATCGCAAAGGAGAGATTTTTAATTGAGGGGGAAAGAGTGGAGTTTGTGCTTAGTTTATGTCGGTCAATATGTGTCCTTGTGATATCTTCTTCATGTATTTTTTGGACTAGTTGTTGAAATGGAAGTTGCGGTTCCAATGCACTTGATTTGTGGTTTGCAATCTTTTTAAGTGCTTTTTTAGCTAGTTGTGGATTGATTGCTTTGACGAGTGCGTCATTCATTTGTGCATTTCGCATATCTGGGGCATTGTCAACGTATGCTTTTTGAGTAATTTGTTCAATTAGAAGTGCTAATGTTTTAATTTGTTCACCAGAAACACGTGTAACGGTTTCTAATAATAATTTCGCTTGTGTCTGCGATTGTTGGTTATCAAATGTTTTCTGGAATTCACGGCAAACCGCTTGCCAATTCTTCTAATGGAAGATATGAATACCATTGTTGTGACGGTCCCATTAGGGCCGTTTGGATCATAGCAATCCGTTTCAAGATCCAGGTTTCATGATATGGTGAATCAGTCTGATCTGGTCCTGCTGTCTTTACCATATTTGCTGTGATAGCATTTAAAAAAGCTTCTGTTGTGTAAGTAGGATCAGTACCATCAAACGGTCTTAAGGACTGTTGCATTGATACCGAGCCACATAGATAGGTATACATTATCTGTGTACTCCTACGGACTACAGCTGATGGCGTTTGTGTAGCCGCTGCTTGTAAATAATAAGGAGTCGGTGCGTTTGTAGTCTGTTGTGCATTTTGTGAATTTAGTTGTCTAACAATATTAACTAACTGTTGGGGGGTGATTTGAAAATTTTGATTAGTCCCATGTGTAGGTTCAGTTGAATTATTAAGAATAATTGGTTCAGTGTTGACATGTACTGAGTTCTGTCTGTGTAGATGTGGTAGAGGTGTGTTTTTATTCGGTAATATAAGTATAGTGGTAGTTAATGTATCTGGATTTTGTGTCAATTCACTCGAGTTCACAGGTTGTCTATGTTGGCGATTTTGATTAATTTGAGTGTGATCAGTGGTATTAGTAGTAGCATTATTAATATTATTGTTACTATTATTGTTTTTATGGTTATTGTTTTGGTCATTATCTTCAAGGTCGTTTAGTGTGTTCACCGTATGTGATGAAAAGAGTGTTCCATTATCTAGTAATGTTGAGTTGAAACCTGTTTCAGTAGTTTCGTTCATACGTGTGTCCGACTGTTGAGGATGGATTAGTGTAACCATATTTTCAATTGGTGACGCTTCCAGAGAAATATTCGTGTTTTCTGGAATATTTGTACAATTAAATGGTTGTGTTACAGCATTATAATTTTTAAGTTCTATTTTATGATGGCTAATTGATATATATGATGGCTAATTGATAATTGATGGCTATTTTCGGATGGTCATTCCTGAATGTTTACAAAATTTTGTGAAAACCATCTTGGGTAATAAAAATAGTGGAGTTCATCAGGTAATCTAGGAAGTATTTGTGGATAGGTTTCTGCTATTAGTTTTGTGGCTAGAAAGATGTGTCTTACCAGGTTTTTCCAAAATCTGTGTATATACCAAGAAAAAGTGTAAGAGAATCGTAAATCTCTTCTTCATTTAAGTCTGCATCTTTAACAGAACTTATATATATTTTCAGAAGGCGTGTGAATCCTTCTATTTCCTGTCTAGCGACTTTGTGTACGCTTTCTTTACGTGAGTGTGAAGCATTTGCATTAAGTTTGGGTGCAAGGTGTTTAAGAAATTCAAAAGAAGACTTTCGAAATACTCCTTCCCTATCCAAGAGTTGTATTTCTGACCATACTCCGTTAAGGAATTCAAGTAGTGTGTCAGATAGTGGATTAAATAGAGTGTCATATAGTAGCGAGGTATATATGTTTGTTAGTGGATCACAAATAAAAAGAACTGAGCCCTTTGTAAGTTGAGCTCCGTAAATTTCAACTAAGTATGAAGGAAAGGCGGTTCCAGAAAACTGTGATGCTTTTTCTGGTAAAGAGAAGAGGTTGTTGTTCTACTGTGAAATAGTGATATTTGAGCTGTTTTGCTGTATTTAAGAGTATGTTTGATTCATCTTGGTGATGATAGTGTTTAACTTCAAAGGGAAGAATTTCGCGTGTTAGGCGTCTGTTTTGTTGTGTGAGAGCTGCTAGTTGTAATTCGTCCGAGTGTGTCTGTATATTGGAGGAAGGTTGAGCGATTTGATAATCCATTTTAATTATTTTTGTGGATATCTACTAATGGTTTTATTTTTATTGGGGTTGTGTTCCCTTTTTTCTTAAGTTTGAAGTAAATAAAGAGTAAAAAGCTGTGTAATCTAGTTCTAAGTTTGTTTCTCAAAAGAGAAAAGGGTGTTTTGTGTGAATTCTTTTTACGGTTAGAGTTTGTTAACTCACTGGTCGCACCAGTTAAGGCAGACCCGATATGGGCTTCTTTTACAGCCTTAAGGTATGAAGAGTGAGGGCTGCTAATTTCTGCGCGCGAAGTAGGCTTCCGTATATCTCTAAGACTAACTGACTCGGTAAAACACTGAGAGTAAACTTCTATTATTACGGCGGTTAAGAAGTATAACACCGGAGTCAGGATTATACACATGGTGTATCTAACTAATAGACTGACTACAGTTAATTCAGTTCTCTCGATATAAAAGAGAATAGTTTCTACTCAGTCTCTGATTGGATGGAGGTGTACATTCAGTATTTCTACTGCTACACTTGATTCCTTTTTTTATCACATGAACTTTGAGCCTCCGTGTCCTCCACTATTCATTTGGATGCTGAATTACTTCGTGAACCCCATGTCGGGATGACGGAGCGTCAAATGCGGGTTTGTAGTGCTTTGTGCAGAAGTTGTTAATGCTTCCTAAGTTTATAGAAGGAGCTAAGAATAATTTGGTGGACAATTGAATGGACTATGAGAATTCATTGCTGTTTTGCATTACGCTATGCTTAACTTTTTTCTTTGTTTGCTCTGTTTTGATTCGGCTAATTAATTTTTATATCGCTTTCTCTGTGGTCTCCAGCTCCAGAGCTCAAAATTCTCGCTAAGATTTATCAGAGCAATTTAGCATCCGCTATTTTTGTCACTCTTTGATGTCTTTTTTTACCATATCTGCCGGCCTTTTTAGCAAATCCGTTTATTGTTTACTACTTTTTGTTTCATGGAGTCCATCGCTCAGTTTTTTTTCTTTCATTTTTATTTGTCCTAGCTCCTCTTGAAACGCATCTTCGACAATTCCAAGCATTTCACTTTTCTCTAATTATTCTTGGCGCTCTTGTATCTCATCAATCAATTCAATTACGTCTATCAAAATTATTGGAACCATTTCCACAATGTTCTGAAGCTGTAGTAGCATCAACCGCTCAAATTTCCTCTCTTTGGATGTTTCTAAAACAACCCAATAACATTTCAAACACCATATTTGAACTCATACAATTCGAGCAGTCAGTAAGTAATCGACGACAATGGATTCTCTAAATCCTACATGTTTAACATTAAACTTAATTCAAAATTTTATTTCAAGTGTTACAAGGCACAAAATATGTTTATAATATATTTAGAATTAAAATATTTGTAGCATTGCTACCGTGGTCCATTTATTGTCAATCTCTGTTCATCAAAAGAATGAAATTAATCTAATTTGAATTTATGATAATGTGCAGTGCAGTTACTTGATGGGAACAGCAGCGTAACATATCGACTGCAAGAAAAACACGCAGAACACATAAGATGGTTTTTGATCTGATAAAGGTGTTGATTAAACATACAGTTATTGTCCTAGCATTTTTTTCACTTCAGTAATTATTTGAATAAAAAATTTTAGTTAGTCCCTCTGGTGATCGTACCTTGAGTCGAATTTAAAACAATCCAAACTCTCATGCTCATCTGACACATTTTGTCCCACGAAAATTTCACTTGCTGATATCGTTTATTAATTTTTTTTAAGGTTTGCTTGGTCTCGCTATTTTCAATGTCATCAATGTTTCACAGCTCATTTTTCGATGCAGAGGTTTACCAATTGCGCTAACTATGTTGCTAGGCAAGTTATTGGGTTCTTCAATCATTTCCAATTGTTGGCTGTGTGTTATCCATGAACTGTTGTGCAGTTTATTTGAGTTTGGATACACACGGTCGCAGTTAATTTGTGTGAAATTTCTATAGATTACACTCGAAGTGGGGTCAATGAACCTTATCGATTTCTGATCTCTTTTCAGAAGAACTTTAACTAAACCTCGTTAGTGAAGAACAAGCAGTCACATTTTTCATTGAAAAAACGTGCAATGCGTTTCCATTGACTCATGTAGTTAAAAACCGAGCTTGTTGCATATTTTCAGCACAATGTCAATAACTCTTTTCTTACAACTCTTTGAGGATTCTTTGAAAGTCCCATATAAAAATTTGATTTAACTTTGTTCTTGAGATCAGGGTCAGAAATCTCTGTTCGTGACAACATTCTGTCGGCTTTTTTGTGCGTACGCATCAAGCTCGTGTGATTTGTTTTTTTTGTTGGATAATGTCGTCTTGTGTTGTGTTGTTTTTGTAATGAACAACTCAATTTTTTCCCGTATAATTTGTCTGTCAAATACATATTTTTTTCCAGCGTTGTAAGTGTGAATAAAACACTTTTAGACAAACCTTTTTGTTGAAAATTTTAAATTTCTCTTGGCTTTTTTATAAAATGGACGTCACTGTTATTCGTTTCCCTTTTAAGTTTTTAAATTTTCAAAAATACAATCGGCTTTTTTGTCAAGACAATTTTCTTATGGTTTCGTTCTTTTTCTCTAAGCCGTTGCTTTTCGTTAATTTATAACGTGCATTTAATTCGAGTGAAAAAACATAAGCCATGCAATTTTTGGATCGGCGAACACAAACAACCAGAGTAAGCACACAGTTTGCAAAATTGACATGTCAACCGGAATCTTGTTGATTTTCATCACTTGTTATGCAGCATTTGGTTTTCCGTAGACTATATCTGTTTCCCACTTTGTTACCTTTCTTCTATGTTCGCAACCAGTAGAATTTTCGATTTTCTAATGTTTTTTTTTGTTTAGCCGCAATTTTAAATTTTTGTTTGCCAGTACAGAATCCGTGCACACATGTTGTTTTAAACCCGTGGTAGGGGCTTTTGAACGTGCTTTAAACATCGGGTTATATTGATAAAAAGTTTCAGTCTAAGGCGTTGTTGTTTTATGGAATTCGGATCGTTAAGTTCAAAAGTTAATAATTTCTTTTAAAATATCGAAACGAACAGCAGAAGAAAGTTATTAATGTAAACAATTTAGCCGATTTGTTCTACAAACGTTTCATATGCAGGCTGTTGCTTTTGTTCGTACTAGCAACAGTTTTTTTTGCGAGCTATTTATCCCCGATCTCTCCAATCTGTTTCGGAGTATTTCATTATTAATAACTCTCGCGTGCGTTCATGTTAGCTAAACTAACACATAACAAAATTATGAATCCTGTGAAGAACAAAATTCTTTGACGTTTCTTAAACTTTTTTTGATGTTTTCCCTCATCAATTTGGATGCCTTCTTTTTCTTCGCTAAATTCGTATATACTGCTAATGAAGTTTTTGAAGTTTTTGGTTCCCTTAAATGGTGTGATATAGGCAAATGAAAAATTTAATTAACATTTTTTTAGCACATCAAACATTTACTTATTGAGGATTGCTACAATAGCCATTCTAATACCGATATCAACAAAGTAGACAACATTTTTGTAACATAAGGCTTTGAGGGAAAAAATGTTTGATTTAGAAATTTATTAACATTCTCTAGAACTTGAAAGAACCCACACAAATTTTGTGTTGTTCTAGCAGCGCAAAACTGGATTTTTCGTCAGAAACCACCACCTACAAATATATTTTATTCCTTCTAACAAAAGTATATTCAATAGCTGGAACTGAAAATTGAATTGACAAACCTTTGTAAAATAACAAATTTCAAATTTAGGAATGAAAAAGAGGAAAAGGGCTTAACAAATGAAAAGGCTGCAGTGAAATTTTACAGTGCTAATTGTTTCTTTTTGCATTGTCAATCTATCCGTGACCTGATTTTCATGAGAAATCAGTAAATCCGATGTTTCCTCTGTATCTTATTAGTAAATCTGGGGATTTCCTCTTAAACTGCCTTTCTTAACGACCATCTTTTGGTGAACAATATGCTGCGCAATAGGTAAGGTCTGCCCTTATTTTTTGAATTGGTTCTGTATTTTTCCGACAAAATGCGCTGGTCATTAGCATGTGAGAGAGTCTAACTACTCGCAAAAACAATTTCATTGCGGTTTTCCTAGGTTTATCATTTAATGCTTTTACTTTCAGTTTTTTTGTGATGATGATCTCGATGTTATTTTTTAATTTGGATCGAAATCACAAATCACTTAAGAAGCGTTCGTTGAATGTAGGAATTGGAGTTGGTTGTTGATTTGAGACCAGGACTATCTTCTGATGACATTAGGTGGTTTGAGACAATATTTTAGGTTTTAAGTGCACATCTACGGACCATAGATATTTGAATGATGTTTAATTCACAATTGATTTCCAGCTGCTCTTGTCACGCTTTTTTGTGTCTTCTGAAAACTTTTCTGACAGAGGGATTAGGTTCTGCAGGCAGCCTGTTGATGTTCATCCTGAAAACCATATACCCGATCCCCTTCAGTCATCATAATCAGATAAAACCCGGGTCCAGAAAAAATCGGAAAAATATGGAAGATAAGTGGTGAAAAGTTGGTTTTTTCACCACAAATTTCGTATACAGCTTTGCGGTGAAATGCGAAGAATGCGGTGAAATTATGTAAGTTCACCGCTAGACTAAGCGATGAACGTACAAAAATTTACCACATTTCACCACTTACTACAGGTTACCGTCCTTGCGCGGCTTCGAAACTCTTGCATGTCGGCCACTTCTGCATGTCAACAACTTCTTCTTCCACTGCGCCTCTGCTCACTAAAAACTAGCTTATTTGTTTTGAACTTAAATCAGAGATTAGCCGAGAAATTACAAATTTTTGCGGTGAAATGTGGTGATTTTTTTCAAACTCGTATCTTAACTTCGTTGAACAAAAGACAATTCGAGGCGTTTTTTGAGCGGTGAATTTATGTTACTTCACCACTAAGTAGGGCGATGAACCTGTGTAATTTCACCACTAATTTAAGCGGTGATTTTATGTAATTTCACCGTATTCACTGCTGTTCTCAAAAATATTAACATTTTTTTCTGAGTGGTGAAATTATGTAAGTTCACGACTAAGTTAAGCGGTGAATTATGTAATTTCATCGCATTCACCGCGATATATCTAACATAATTTGGACACTTTTTTTCAAAGCGGTGAATTTATGTAATTTCACAGCTACCAGGCGATAAAAGTTTTTTTCACCGAATTTTCACCGCATTCACCGCCTGATTTATGTAATCTCATTGCATTCGCCGCTTATCTTTCAAAGTTTTCCGCATTCATCGCTTATCTTACATAATTTTGCGTTGAATTGCGGTGACACCTCGACCCTGGAAATATTACCCGGGTCGAGGTGTCAACGCCATTCAACGCAAAATTATGCAAAATAAGCGATGAATGCGGAAAACTTTGTAAGATAAGCGGTGAATGCGGTGAAATTACATAAATCAGGCGGTGAAAATGCGGTGAAAATTCGGTGGAAAAAACCTTTATCGCCTGGTAGCTGTGAAATTACATAAATTCACCGCTTTGAAAAAACTGTCCAAATTATGTAAGATAATGAGATGAAAATACATAAATTCACCGCTTAACATAGTGGTGAAATAACATAAATTCACCGCTTATAAAACGCTCAGGGTTGTGTCTTTTTCAACGATGTTAAGATACTTTTATTAAAAAACGCACGGAAAACTTACCCACAAATAATTATACATCTTTTTGTAACTTTTTTAATCGGCGTATTTATGTAATTTCACCACTAGAGTAAGCAGTGAACTTACAAAAAAATCACCACAATTCACCGCATTTCACCGCTAAATTTTGCAATTTCACCTCTATTCTTACAAAAGTTCAACGCGCATTTTCTACAAACGGTAGAGTGAATTTGATATAAAATCAAAACAATTATGCTAGATTGTAGTGAGAAGTGTCGCAGTGGAAGAAGAAATGACTGACATGCAGTAGGTGAGAGGTTCGAATACGTGCAAGAACGCTAACTTTCAGTAAGCGGTGAAATCTGGTGCATTTTTGTAAGCTCAGCGCTTGCTCTAGCGGTGAACTTACATAATTTCACAGCATTCACCGCATTTCACCGCAAAATTATGTACAAAATTTGCGGTAAAAAAACCAACTTTTCACCGCTTATCCTTCATATTTTTCCAATACCCGGTTGATGTTTTTCCAATTTTACCGAGTACTGGTCTTCTACGGTATGTGTTTTGAGTACCAATTCAGCGCTCAGACGATTAATTTGTTTTCTCAGTTAATCTACCTCTTAGCATAAAATCTGATCTCGATTGTTCGCTTCTATTTTCTGTATTTGAAGCCATACCTAATTTGACCTCTCAATGCTGTCTACATCTTCAAATTATAACGATATTTTTTGTCTAATGCAAATTAAAACAGTTAGTAAAACCACTACAGATATTCATAAATTTTATATAAGCTGCTTATTCTGGCGAATTTCAGAGAGCTTTAGACATTCAGTCGAAAAGTCGAGTAATACCAGTGTCGTCAAAAACTGCTAGAAATGGAAATATTGTCAGAAAGTGCCTGTGGTTTTAAATTGATGAAATCGAGCGGACCGAGGAGCCAGAGCTTATGAACTCTTATAAAAGTATGTAAGATTGTCAGCGCATGCGTTGAATTTATGGAAAATGTACTCAAAATGCGTCAAAAAGAATACATCGCCGTTTTTAGGCGCTGATTCTACACAATTTAGCGTTCCATTGGGAACTTTGTTTGTAAAGGTCAAAACTTGAGAGGACATTATCAACAAAAACTGAAAAAAACTGCGCCTACAATTGGACATTATTGATATAATTCTTCGTTGTTGTGAAACAATCAAGTCAAGCGCATGAAAACTTGACTCAAGTCCTTGAACAAGTTGAAAACGGTTACCCGCAAATATGTAATCATCAAAAAAACTGTAACAAAAACCATTACTCAATAAAATCTTTTGACTAGAGAACTTGTTCCCATATATATATAGAACAAGTAATTGGTGAACCTCTCTGGACAGAAGCTTCCTTTACGGCCCTAAACGTCGGACTTGAGTCTCCCCACAGTTCAAAATTCTGTGCTGGACACAACACAAAAGCATCACGTAACAACTGTCACAGCAAGGACGTGAGGCCCCGAGACTGTGCGACGCACGAAATACAGAACAGAAAAGACCAAAAGACTAAAGACAAAGGCCCTAAAGAAAAAGACACTTTTGGAGCCAAATTTTTTGGGTTACAGACGCTACCCAGAAGGACGATTTTTTTTGGGGGTGTCAGACGTTACCCCTTGAGGATGTTTTTTCTACTACGGTTTCAGACGTCACCGTTGCTGATCGCCCGAGGTTTCAGACGTCACCTCCAGAAGTCCTGTTCCCCGGTGAGATCAATCCAAAAATCAGTGTTTTTTACAGGTCAAAAAAGAGAAAAAAAGACAAAACCTGAAATTTTTCCATTTTTATCAAAATTTCACTGCTTTTTTAGGCAAATTTCTTTGATGCATACTTGCCGAAATTGATTTAACGCAATGACAACTTCTTAGTGCAAGAAATTGTTCCTAAAAACGAAAATTGTCGAGAAAAACCTTTTTGAAAACAGAAATTCAAAAAACGTTCATTAAGTTCTTAGCCTGATATTCCTCTAGAATCAACTTTTAATAGTTCAACCTCACTTTTGAACTTATTGTTAATGAACCAGAAAAGTCATTAATTGTAAAAATTCAATTAGCTATTCAGAAACGAAAATTGTCGAGAAAAACGTTTTTGAAAACAAAAATTCAAAAAACGTTCATCAAATTTTTAGCCTGATATTGTCATAGCGTCTACTTTTAATAGTTCAACCTCATTTTTGAACTTGTTGTTAATGAGCCAGAAAGGTCATTAATCGTAAAAATTCAATTAGCTATTCAGAAACGAAAATTGTCGAGAAAAACGTTTTTGAAAACAGAAATTCAAAAAACGTTCATCAAATTTTTAGCCTGATATTGTCATAGAGTCTACTTTTAATAGTTCAACCCCACTTTTGAGCTTGTTGTTAATGAGCCAGAAAGGTCATTAATTGGATAAATTCAATTAGCTATTCAGAAACGAAAGTTGACGAAAAATTCGTTTGTGACAACAGAAATCCAAAAAACTTTCTTTAATTTCTTGGCCTGATATTCTTATATAATCTTTATTCCATAGTTCAAAGTCACTTTTGAGCTAGTTGTGACAGAACCAAGAAGGTCATTACTTGGATAACATCCTTCAGTTTTTACAAAAAACGAAAATTGACGAAAAAAAACGTTTTTGGCCAGATAAAATCAAAAAGCGTTCTTTTTAAACTGCCTGCTTCATTCTATTATGGAAAATTATCAAAATCCAAAAAACGTCCCTTAAATTCTCCTGTGAGTTTTTTGTTCTCAACAGAAATTAGCGATAAAAACTTCATTTGTCAAAAAAAACTGAAAAAATCTTGCCATACCCAGCAAAAAACAAAAAAAGAGCAAAAATTGTTTTTTGAAAGAAACCTATTTTTTGTAGAAGTCCACGTTCTCAGACGTTGCCGTCTGCGAATTCCCTTAGCCCTATGGTTTCAGACGTTACCATACTGAGAAGAAGAAAATAACGGTTTCAGAAGTTACCAATCTTTGATTTTTTTTTCAACATCAAAACGGATTCCTTTTCACAAAGAGATCTCAGACGTCATCTCAATCAATTCTTTGAAAATCTAGCCATATGCGAAAACTTGGTCTAGTGTCATGGTTTTGGAGGGCACTAAAAGCACAACGAGATCACTCAAATTAACACAGAGTTGGAGAAAAGAAAAGTTTTCAGAAAAGAAGAAAGTTACAATTTCTACAAAGTTTTCAAGCTTCTTGTGGTTTATTACAGTTCTTCAACCTTTTGTGTTCTTCTCGTAGCCCTTGTTGCCTACACGCATCGCATTTAAAACAAGTTCTCAGGTTTTAGCCCTCAAAAAAAGAACTCCTTGAAAAGAAACAAAAAGAAATTTGCTTCCTATAAATTTACGGAAAGGTCTGTCAGATTTTAATCGCTAAGGTTTTACGGTTAGGGTTAGGGAAATAAGTGAATTTTTCCTGTAGTTCTCGGGTCTGGTGGTGGACCCTTAGCTATTTGTTGAGAGCTTTTATCACGTTTAAAATTTTACAAGAAAAAATTAATTTAATGTAACAATTATACGGGTTCTGGTCTAATATCGTTTCAACTGCATAATTGTAGCAAAGCACAAGTTTCATGTCAATCAGAGTAGCCAAACACATTAGATGAAACAGTCAAAGCCAGCTATTTAAGCAAAACTTGTGTTTTTTTAATAAAAAACAAGCATTTATTTGGGTCTGTTGAACAAAAGTCGACTAAAGCGCGCGAACGTTCGGAAAAAATCTCAACCTTGTTTTTAGTGCTAAAAAGCTAGATTTAGCAAGCAAAACACACACCCTAGGACATCTGTTGTTGAGAAAAGTTGCGTCGCTGAATTTTTGAACAAGAAAAAACTAGGATCATTAGCATTCAAACCTTAGACATCTTTTACATCAAAATTTGCGTCGCTCCGGTTCTTTAAGCCGTTTTTTACCTTCAATAAAGAATTTCAACGTCACGTCTACAACAGCAACAAAAGCGGTCAACAGAACACAACAAGCAGCAAGATGTCTAAGCAGATCACTTCTGAATGCCAATTTGCCATCAACATGTTTAAAGCGACAGAAATGGCCATGAAAAACCAGCTCGACCTTCTGGAAAAAACCATTCAGCAAAGAAAGAATTTTCGATCCTTGTCTCTGCTGATTGAACGAACCAGAGCAAACGAAAAGGAACTCAAGGAGATGTCGCAGAACGTGATGAAGCAGCAGCCTCATCAGAATACAGCAACATCAATTCTGAGCAGACAAATCAAACTAATCAACCGTCTTAACGAACTACAGTTGCAAGTTGATCTTTTGGACGATGATGGTCAACTGAGCCAGTCCTCCCAACGGATCAGAGATGATATCAGCATGATCTCAAGCAGAGAAAACCGATCTCACCAATCTACGCCCGTCTCATTAGACATCAATGAAGACAAACAGCTCCCATGTAACCTGGAACAACAGAAAAGCAGCCCAGCCAAACCAATTCAGCCTCCCGCTATCCCACCTCGACCAGGAAGACCAACACTTTTTCTTCAACCGTCAATTGTTCCACAAATAAACTTCGAACGTGTTCTTGGCGCTCACCAAAGACCAACAGAAATGCAAAACTTGGAAATCAGTCATCAAGAACATAATTTTACAGGAACTGATAACCACGTTCACAATCCTTTCACACAAGCCCATGATACACTTGTCTTTAATAGTGCAACTGATGACATTCAATATGCCACTATCAATCCTAATAACCAAACAAGCTTGCCACCCTACACTCTCCACACAGCCCCGATCACTATCGACAACAGTGAAGCAAATGAAAACCATTTGATAAACCTTTTGCCGCCTATAACTAACCTGAGCATTTCAAGCGACAGTATTACAGCTAAATCGGAATATTGTGCTTCAAATATCCCTAAGGTCAGCATTACTGAGCATTTTTTCTCAAAACCAGTGACTGAAAATAGATTCATATTTCAAACACCAAATCAAGCTTGTCATGATACCCAAAAGGAACAAATTGCTAGATATAACAAAGGCAAATCAAATCCTGTTATTCAACAGCATTCATTGCAAGCTTTTGCTCAAGAAACTGATTGCAGCCCAAGCAAACTCAGGAAGGCAGTACCCCACTCAATTTCCAACAAATGCGAATAGTTGCCCGCAGCCAACAAAAAATCAATCAAGTGTTGTTGCGGGAAACATTCAATTACAAAATCCGCAGTACACATATGCCACGCATGCTGAGGAAGCAGCCCAACAAGAAAATGTTGTTCTCCCTTCTGAACAACAGAATCCTCAACTGTTTCAGCAGCTTAATAACAGTTTGTTTCCACAAAACCACAATCAGTTCCCTAATAAAACTGCTATGCAATTTTCATCACTTCCTACTCAAAGTTACACTCAGAAACAAACGAACGAAAAAACTGTGGCTCAACTTCGCTCACAACCAACAGTTTTGCCTAACAATTTGCAAAATTATCAAAATCAAACTGCCCCTGACTTTCCAGCATCTTCAATGCCCTTTGGTGCAAATGTACCAAATTTCGTTGACTCACAGACACAGAGCAATGCAAAACAAGACCAAATTTTTCACTCAAACAAAGAGCCCAGCAATTTAATTGTGAACAACTCACACGCCAGTGCATCAAATGCTAATTTCAACCCCGTTACACAATTGACTAATCTTGATTATAAACATTCTATTAAATTACCTCCACTAAAGTTACAAAATTTTAATGGAGATCCTCTGCACTTCCATGAATGGATTAACAATTTCTACAGTATGATCCACCATAACACATCAATCACAGATACACACCGAATAACGTATCTACAGTATTCTGTGTCAGGAAAAGCCAAAGACTTGATACACGCGTATTCTTGCGACCCGTCGTATTACCAGACAGCCTTAAACGAGCTGATAAATCACTTCGGTGACCGAACTATCGTGGCTAATGCCTTTATCAACCAACTAGAAAATTGGCAAGTCAATCATCAGAACAAGCAAAGTTTTATTTGCCTTTTCGTCCTTTTTGAAAAGACTTGTTCAGGCATTCCAGTACCTTGGTTTTATAGCAGACCTTCAATCAACAACGCTACTGAAAAAAGCCAAAGAAAAGGTTCCACACAACCTCATCCTCAAGTGGACCGAGCACTGTCTCACTCAGTTCCGCTCAGACCCATCACTTGCAGAATTCCAGCAGTGGTTAGAGCTTCAAGCTCAAGTTTATGATAAAGTTAACCGGGAAAACCCCATAAGAAACACATTCCCCAATTCGAAAAAGTTTGGAAGCTCAAACTTCAACGCTGGTACAGCTAACAGAAACTTTACATCACAACCTTTAAACTCTCTAGTTGATAATCAGGACAGGAACCAAAAGCATCAATTGCAACAGAGTCTGCAGCCGCAGTCAACCAATTCTTCTCCGAAGAGTTTCAACGCAAACAGATCTTGCGAAAAATGCAAAAGTAATCACAGCCTTGCAGTTTGCCCTGAATACCAGCTTTGTCCTCCTAGTGAGAGATACAGCATTGTTGGCAAAAACAGTTTGTGTACAAATTGTCTTAGCAATAAACACCACAAACAGACATATCCGTCAACTAAACGATGCCAAGTATGCAGTGGTTTTCATCATACAACATTGCATGACCCAGCAAGACAAATCAAACGACCAACAGCAGCTTTTTCAACAGAAAACACACAAAAACCTCAGCCTACTGTTTCGTCAAACAACAAGACAGCGGTTGAAAATACGATCAATAATTCTCAGACAAAAGGCCTGCAGAATAAGAATTCAAACAGCCGCTACGGGCAATCCTTCAACATTCAAAACCAAACCAACCCTCAAAGACGAAACCTAAGTGGAAGCAGTACCAATCAGTCTTTTAGCATCAACCAGAGTCCCGATGCACCAAAAAACTGGTATGAGCAGCCTCAACTCATCCCCGTTTCCTTTCTGAAAGGAAATAAAGCCTTCGATACATATGCCTTAATTGATCCTGGTAGTCAAATTAGTTTGTTCTCGTTGCCATTTCAGAATATCTTGAGCTTCCTTGCGAATCTCAACAATCAGTTCCTCTTCAGTTCCTTAACACTGAAAATAACATGACTCTCTCTAAAATAAATGAGCCAGTCACCATTACTCCTTACAAATCATCAGAATTTTCCTTTGAACTCTCTCGAGCATACAGCACACCATCTTTAAATGTCAGTGCCGCAAATGTTTTCCAATTGAATCAAATTTGCGATGCATTTAACAACCTACGCCATATTCACTTCCCTTATATTGCCGATGGCAAAATCGGCGCCCTCCTTGGTGTTAACGCCTTTGCATTCACCTATCCCACTCATGTCAGTCAAGGAAATCAACATCAACCGTTTGGTGTCAAAACTAAATTAGGTTGGACACTAGCCGGTGAATACGAAAATTGTTGCACAAACAACTATCCTAAATCCTCCAATCTGCCAAACAAAGCCTTCGTCTTTCAAGTTTCAAGAAATCGAATGGACGAACCCGAGCTAGACGAACTAGTTCAACAGTTCTGGAGAATTGAATCCGAAGGAATTCAACCAGACAGCAAGCCTTCGTCTCCTCTTGATCAACAATTTTTCCAGATAATGAAAGACTCAATTAATTTCAATATACAAAGATTTGAAATTAAATTGCCTTGGAAAGAAAGCTCAAATTTGGAAAATAATTATTTTTCCGCCCTCAGTCAAGTCAAAAGCTTAAATAGGAGACTCGAGCGTAATCCTCAACTTCGTGATAATTATATGAAAACTCTGCAAACTGACTTGGAGAAAAACTACGTTAAACCAGTTGAGATGCAAGATCCACCACCGGATCGAATCTGGTATCTCCCACATCACCCAGTTGAGAATCCTAACAAGCCCGGCAAGGTTCGGCGCGTCGCAAACGCTGCCTCTAAGTTCCGCGGACAATCACTAAACAGCAACTTGTTAACAGGTCCTGACCTACTTAATAGCCTACTAGGAGTCCTTATGCGCTTTCGTGAAAATCAAATTGCAGTCCTCGCGGACATCGAAGGCATGTTCATGCAAATTGCTATCAACCAAACTGACCAGTCAGCCCTTCGTTTCCTGTGGATAAACGACGATGAAATCCAACAGTATCAGTTTACAAGACTAATTTTTGGCGCTACCTGCTCCCCATCCTGCGCAATTTATGTTTTGAATCATTGCGTTGATAAAAACGGAGATAAATATCCCGAAGCAGTCAGAGCCGTCAAAAGTCACTTTTATATGGATGATTACATCCAGTCCCATGATACGGTAACGAATGCCACTAAAACAGTTCAGCAAACGATTCAGAGTCTCCAGGAAGGTGGCTTCCGACTCACAAAATTTGTTTCTAATGAACCCGATGTTCTGAAAAACATTCCAACACATGACATTGAAGAAAAAAGTGAAATTGTCAGAGTCATTGGGCAGAAGTGGAATCTGAAAAGTGACACCCTCATTATGAAACTGCTAACAGATTTTTCAACGGACGCAATTGAGTATACTCAGAGGAAAATCTTTAGCCTTGTATGCTCGATATTTGACCCCCTCGGCATACTGTCACTTTAGACAATCCGTTTCAAAATACTTCCCCAAGAAATTTGGAAACTTGGGAAAAAGTGGGATGAACCACTACCCATAAAAATACGCAGAAGACTTCAGAAAATACTAGATTCATACTTCTAAATGGCTGAAGTACATCTTACCAGAACACTAACAAGTCTTCGTTTCTCTGAGAGTAGTGCTGAATTACACATATTTGTTGATGCCTCAACAGCTGCAATGGCAGCCGTAGCGTACCTGCGAATAACACACAACCATTCAGAGATAACAGAAACTTGTTTCCTGATCGGAAAATGTAAAGTGGCTCCATTAAAGCAAACAAGCGTACCCAAACTTGAACTCGAAGCTGCAGTAATTGGAGTTAGGCTACATTCTACAATCGTGAAAGAATCCTCTTTCGCAATTAACAAAACTCAATTCTGGACTGATAGTCAGGTAGTCCTTGATTGGATTGCATCTTCCAAAAAACAACCTGTATATATTGCGAACCGACTCAGAGAAATTGCAGCATCAACCAAAACAAAACAATGGAGACATATTTCCACATTGAACAATCCAGCCGACCATGGCACTCGTGGCCTAGATCCACGTGAAATATCTCTCAAATGGTTGCAACCTCCAGAGTTTCTGTCATCATCAGAGTAAATCAGTAACCAGGCTGTACCTTCCAAACCAGCTGTCGTAGCAACCACAGCACATACAGCTTCAAACGTTCCAGAGCCAATCATAGACCCAGCACGTTTTTCGTCTTGGACGAAAATGCTACTCACCTTAGCCACTGTCTTTAACTTACTGTTCAGAGCAAAGAAACTTCGTGACAGCAAGCAACAGTACACAACCGATGACATTGATCTATCTCGGAAGCACTTGATCAGAAATTCTCAAGAGAACTCATTTCACACGGCAGTTTCATCATTAAAAAGGGGCCTCAAGCCCCACAGTAAATGCAAACTACGGTCTTTGAACCCAATCCTCGATCAAAACGGTATACTCCGTTCATGTGGAAGACTTGAATTTGCTCCTGATTCACTTGAAATAGAAAAGTGTCCAATTATTCTGCATGCGAAAGACACAATCACACGTTTGTACCTAGAACACGCTCATCGCATATGCATTCATCAGGTAACAGAACCCGTCAAAGCGTTTGTTCAGCAACGATACCACGTATTTGGCTTGCGAAAGTGTCTACTTAACATAAAGTTTTGTTGTTTTTTATGCAGAAGATTTAATGCAGAGAACAAACAACCGATCATGGCTCCTCTTCCCGCTTTCCGCTTCCCATCAGCCGCAACACAATTCCCGTTTTCCAATAGTGGTGTCGACTTCTTTGGACCTTTTTATATAGAGGACACAAAAGGAAATCTTGAAAAACATTATGGTTTGATTGTCACGTGCTTGATCACGAGAGCAGTCCACCTTGAAAGCTGCCCAGATCTCAAGACCGGTACTTTCCTAAATGCATTTCGACGTTTCACCAGTAGACGATGTCAACCAGAACTGCTGTACAGTGATAATGGAAAGACATTCATCGGAGCGTCAGAAGAGCTGAAGAAAAGTGCAAAGAGCCTTGACAACGACAAAATTTACAAGGCTCTTGCTGCTACAAACACGACTTGGAAATTCAACCCGCCCTATGGCCCCCACTTTGGCGGTGTTTGGGAGCGCTTGATACAGACAGCGAAAAAAACGCTGCTGATCATTCTAGGCTCAAAACGACTCTCACTTGACTTATTCCAAACAATACTGGCAGAGAGCGAAGCCATCTTGAATTCAAGACCTCTCACAAATGTCGCTGATCTTCCCGATAACGAGATGCCTCTCACACATAACCACTTCTTGATTAGTCGTCCATTCAACTCTCTGCCACCAGGAAAATTTGACAGCCAGACTCCAGCCAGCTTCAGGACATGGCGAAATCTGCAACAGATGATGAACCACTTGTGGAAGCGACTTGTCAAAGAATACCTACCGACACTACTCAAGAGATCAAAATGGAATGAGAACAACCAGTCGCCACTTAAAGTTAATGATGTTGTCTGGATCCTGAAAGACATGACTCCTCGTGGAATTTGGCCTCTTGGGCGTGTGTTGGAGGTGTACCCTGGACGAGATGGACAACACCGTGTGGTGAAGGTAAAAACCGCTTACGGTACGTTCGTTCGCCCCGTTTCCGCACTCGCACGCGTTTTGGCTGTTTAGCCACGTTTTTATAGTTTTTTTCACGTAACGGTTTCTAGGCAACTTGGGTTACCCGCTCTTCGACGACATGTCCAAACGTGTTGCTGGCCCCTTGTTCTGCTTGGAGCTTGTTGTGAAACAATCAAGTCAAGCGCATGAAAACTTGACTCAAGTCCTTGAACAAGTTGAAAACGGTTACCCGCAAATATGTAATCATCAAAAAAACTGTAACAAAAACCTTTACTCAATAAAATCTTTTGACTAGAGAACTTGTTCCCATATATATATATATATATATATATATATATACATATATATAGAACATTCGTTATATGTTGGTAATAAGAATCAATACAAGACTTATAAACAAGCCTTTCAAATTTCCAAACCATCTAGCCCGAGCTTGAAATAATTTTCAATTATAATATGAAAACAGTTGAGTTGTAAGCTGCCGCCTGAAATTTTTCGACAAAACGACGAAAAAACAGAAGCCAAAAAATTGTGCGACTGATACTTTCTAAAATAAAAAGCTTTATTTTGTTTTTTTTTATGTTTTTTTCTTTTGCATGGTAGTTCCAAATCTCTTTTGACGAAAAGTGTGTACCATATATTTGAAGACTGCAAGACAGCAGACACGTCAAAAATTGCAATCAATCGTTTCGTTTGAAGGTTTTAGCTGCCCTGATTATCAACACATGGCTATCATGGCAAATTTTGCAATTGATTCACCAAATGGGTTTACCCAATATTTTTTCCCCCTGAATAAGTAAAATTTTTTGCAGCATCCAAATTATTGGTCTCTTGCTGTGACTATTTGACAACCAATCAGAATGAATTCAACATTGTTTCTGCTGTCGATATCTATGAAAATGCCATCAACTCGATTGCCTCCAGCATTTTTTTTTATTGTAATCAAGCTCAGTGATTCTGCACGGCAAGCAAGGAAGAGCGGAGAACTCATTTTCAATGTTCAAAGTTCATTAAATCGTTTTTAGTTACTATTTTAAACGAATATTAAATTAAGTAGAAGTAAATTTTTTGACATTGATTGAAAACTTGGCTTGATTGTTTCTGCGTAACTTCGGACTAATCCAAGCTCACTGTTAAAATTGAGACGATGACCCTCAAAAAGCTAGTAAAAAAACTTGTATATTATTCAAGTCAATAAAATGTTGCAGCTAATCTCCCACAGCTGCTTCTCCGGTTAAAAGTAATTAATTAGGTAATTCCTAGGTAATTCCCAGAATAATCAGGAGAAACATAGAATCCTTTACATTAGATGTAGGATTGATAAAAACTAGTAGATGCATTCAGGTTTTTCCTCCTCTTAGTTTGGATGTAGATGATAAAACATGATGAGATAACAACAAAAGTAAATCTGTATATCCATATGATGATGACTGGGACGATAAAAACGAACGAAACTGTTTTCCATCAAATGAAGTATTCAACTCTAAATTAAAACAAGCAAACAAATCACATAAGTTCAGCATAAAAGATTTTTGGCAATGTAAAAAAATGAAAGACTAAACAATAAAAAACTTGATAAAAACTTGATAAAAACTTGATAAAAAATCATGATACACTCATACTATCACACGTTTTTGACATTACAGAGGAAGATGTTTATATGTATTCACAGTTGATCCATGTTATAGAGAGTTAACTCCAGGCTTGTCAATGTTAGTGGTTTTGTGGTTTTCTGAAAGAAACAACCAATGTTAAACTAAAATATTGTAAAGAAGACACAAATGATATCTTACTTATAATAGGAAGAAAAAGGAGACAAAGGAATTGTATTGGAGATAGATATAATATAAAAATGAAAAATACACCAGAGTCAAAACATTTAACTGAAACAATTACCCCCGATATTGATGACATCAAAAATATATCCGAAACAAACAAAAAATATACTGTACATGATATTAAAAAAATTAAGTTCGACTTAGACGAAGAAGAGGATAATGATAAAAATAATACCAGAAGTTTAATATTAGGCAAAGCAGTAAAAAGAGAATCTATTATAATTTCAAGATGTATGGTGAAAAAATTACACAAATATGAATTTTACTGAAGGAGAATTTAGCCGTTACACTATCCTGGAAAATTAGCAATCTGGAGGACAAGAAGGTTTAGTTTGTGGAAAAAGCTTAACTACGATGATAATATAGAGCTTAACAGACGTAATTATTCCCATTGTTTCTAGACACCACAGAAACGATTATGAAAAAGTTTGCTCAATAACAGATTCCTAATCAGCCTAACAGATATAAACCATACAACAAATTAATGTGAGCAAAATTGATAAAAAGCATCTATGAAAATTAGGGTAGGACGTTAGATTGCTATTTAGATAAAGGGGACAAATTTGAAGTCATAACAATCCTAAGTCGAAATGTATGAACAATAAGTTGTTTCAACCATACATCGATTATAGCAGTTTATAAGAAAAGAAGCTAACGTTTAATTTGATGAAAGAGCTGTCTTACTCTCGAAAGAATGAGTAATGAATTAAATGAAAAAAAAATTAGAAAATGTAAGAAATGGACACGATGAAGAAACTGTAAGCAAACGAGATTTACAAAAAATATTTGCAAGTACAATAAGATATATATCAACAACAATATTTAGTGATCAATTTGTATCAGTAAATGATTATAAAAGTGTAATAATAGAAAAGAATTAAATATTGAAATCAGTAAACTTGATAGGTATGAATATTTTTATAGTGTACTAAAAACAATAGACAAAAAATTGTACTTTATGTCACATTGATACAGATAGTTTACTTCTTCACTTAAGAGATCTGCTGGATAAAATGGATAAACTCATTGTAAGCAAATTAGAACAGATGAAAGACGAGCAAGAAGATGAAAATATAACTGAAGCTATTTGACGTATGCAACTTTGACGTCGCCGAAAGAACCAGACTGGAATTAAAAAAACAACAGCTAAACAGAGATGACTATGTCAGTGCCTTTCTTAACAGATTTAAAAAATACTTTGAAATTATTAGATTATGATCAATCAATCATGATATGAAAATCGTATAAAAAAATAAACTTGCATTGTCACCCATTGACCCTAAAAAAAGTTGTAGATGGAACAAAATTAGACAAAACGGAGCCCTAAATTATCAATAGACTTAAAATAAACGATGGAAAAAATGAAAAAAAACGATAAAATATTTTTATCGATAGATTTAAACGACATAGAAATTTACAAAGCCAGAAGCAGGATATACAAAATCCTTACATCAAGAAAATGCGACAAATTTTACAAAATGAGCAAAAATTTTGCACAGATTGCACATAATTTTTCAAAAGCTCTAGAAGATAACATCACAACACTAAATTAAAACAATGAAGATTTCTTTTAACTTTAACTCTACCCAAAGATCAGGGTGATACAATTACTGTTGAAAATGACATGATTATTTTTCCATTAGAAATGGGTAAAGAAACAAATTAAAATTAGGAATTTAAACAAATTGTGGCATCACCAGCAGAAATAATAACTGGCATAGATATATTTCTAATATAAAAGTTTGTTAATAACTATGCACAGAAAGAAGATACTAGATGTGATAGATCAAAAATTACTGTTTATGTAAGTGAAAATGAAAGGCATTTCTAGAGAGGACATTAATTAAATCGATATCTGTTTTATCTGAACGTTCAGTTCACCCTAAGAGACTCAGTCTTCAGCAAGCTGTTCACCTAATAGAACAATAAGAAGGTTTGTATGATGAAATGTTAAAGATATCTAACGAATTATGACCAATGCAAATCATCACTCAATAACTTGTTAACCTTGTATCTAAATAAGGTAAAAAATAAAAAGGTAAAGATTAGTAAACAACAATAACTATCTAAGGAGATCTTTAGCCCACAAAAAAATTTTTAAAAGGGAAACGATATCAAAATTATACAAAAATGATTACATTGCTAAGTCACTCTTAAGGAAATACGAAAACAGTTGTAATTTTCTATTAGAGGTTACAGAAAAATTTAAAAAGTTTGCCCGGGTTATATCGTTAATGATAAAATCTGGTACATCATTAACTGGTGCTTTTCACACTATCCTTTTAGAGGGGGCAACAATCGGAAATTTTTGGTTTGATAGAGGTAGTGTGTTTTATAAAAAACAATAAAATTAAAGAAAAACAAACAAGTTTGTATTCACATATAGATCTTTCAAAGCTGTATTTGCAGAGAGATTCGATAAAACTTTGTTACACATAATAAATAATACAACGTTTATCAAAATTGATTTTAATTGGATTAATATATCGATTGCTGCAGTTGTAACACTTAATAGTAACATTACTCTGCCTTCATAATATCATCTGTTGATGTTTCTAATCAGGGAACCTGCTTCATAGGTTTTCCAAAGAAAGTTAAATGCAATTTCATTTTTTGAGATTTCTAAATCAAAACCGAAACTATTGACTAGGTTAGAAATGCAGAAAACCTTATATCTTTTCAAAAACTTATGCTTCTAATCGGAACAGCAATAAATTTGAAATTAATGACAGACTTTCAACACAAACATCTACATATGAAACTTAAGGTAATAATTGAAAAATAGCAGAAGGCAAATAATACAAACTAGAGCAACTTAACTCTAAAATTAACTTTGAATCTTATAATTAAGTATTAGAATCATTTTGTTTTTTTGCAACTTCTTGAGAGTTTTTTTTGACACAAATATTAACAAAGATGACAAACTCATCCAAACAAGACAATAAGAAATTACAAAACAAACGATCTCAAGTAAGGCACTTCAATCTTAGAAGAAAAAGCCAATAACAACATGAACGGTAAACATATTGTCAAAAACTTATCTAGTCCTATCCAAACAAAGATGCTCTAAACAAAATCTTTTAAATATTAATTGGTTATCATCTTCAAAAAAAAATTGAGATATGAAGTTAAAATACAAATGCAGTACGCAAGGGAAGAAGTTGCAACAAACGCTATTCATTTGCCTGAAATTTCACTTAATGATCAGACGATTGATCTAGGTTCTCACTAAACAAATAATATAACTTCTTCGTCTAACACATCAAATGAAGTTGAAAGTTTTTTGTTTTTTTTTTGTTCAATTCAGTAATAATATTGCTAGTAAGATTATCAATAAAAATTTTTGATTGAAACTAGAGATTTAATAGAGTTAATCAGAACTTCACTGTTATTCAAATAGGAGCGGCTTGTTTTGATAGATGAAGAGTGTTAAGACAAGAACACTTTGTACTGCCAAAACTTGTATAAGCAAGTACAAAAACATATGAATCAACAACAATATTTAGTGATCACTTTGTATCTGTACATAAATATATAAATGTAATTAAAAAGAAAAATTAATTATTGAGTTGGGTAAGCTTAAAATAATTTGAATATATCTTGGTCATACTTGTATATTCCGAAATTTTCGATTTCTTTTTGAACGTAGTTGAAGTGTTTTAGTTTACAAAAATTTACCTTTCCTTCTGCTTAACAAATAACAGTCAATTCAAATTTTGGTTTTAGACAAAATTGCAAACTAATTTCTGCACTTACAAAAATTGCGAATAAATATTTAATATTACAATTTTTTAAATCATTTTTCAGCTTGCAAAAATATGCTCACAGAAAAGTCAAGCTGCAAATATAATGGAAATTTTTGCAATTTTTTCGAATTAATTATCAATTTTTTACAAAGATAATTTTCAATTCTTTGCAAATAATATTTTTTTAAAGACTAGGGAAGCTTTTTGGAGCAAAACTGAACAAAAGTGCATGATTTTTTTGTCCGGTAAGCCCACGCAACACGTCAAATATGTTCTGGTTGTAGACAAAAGCAAAAATTTTACACAATTCGAGCAATAAATTTCACTGGAAACGTTAAAATTGTACTGTTTCTTTTCGCTTTTGAGATTGCAGCCGTCTGTTTTGTAGAAAAAAGATACAAAAGGCCCGCGTTTTCTTAATTATATGGTTTCTATAAGAAAGGTTTACGTACCTTGCAAAAGCGACAAAAGATCCTATATCATTTATTATCCAAAACGTGCCTACTGGGCACTTGAAAAGATAAAAACCCGGGTCGATTTTTTCCGCCCAAAATAATGTAAGAGTGGGGCTGCAATGGGAGGATTTCTTAGGAAAATGCACCTCGAACTCTAACACCTTTTTGGGCTGCATTGGGCTTCCAACGGGGGTAAAATGGTGTAAGATTGAGGGGGTAAAGACAATTTAACACCACACTCTTACATCTTTTTGGTCTGTCAAAAGGGCTAAAATGCTGTAAGATTTCGGGTGTAAAGGAGAAATGACCCCCGAACTCTTACATTGTTATGGGGGGTTTATTCCTCAAAAGTCTTCCCATTGCAGCCCATTGCAGCCCACTATTACATGGCAATTTTAGTCAGGGGGGTAATTCCTCAAAATTCCTCCCATTGCGGCCCTTTGCAGTTCACTGTCACATGTCAATTTTAGTCGGGGGGTAATTCTTCAAAAGTCCTCCCATTTCAGCCCATTGCAGCCCACTCTTACATTGCAATTTTAGTCAGGGGGTAACTCCTCAAAAGTAATCCCATTTCAGCCCATTGTAGCCCACTCTTACATGGCAATTTTAGTCCGGGGGTAATTCCTCAAAAGTCCTCCTATTTCAGCCCATTGTAGCCCACTCTTACATGGCAATTTTAGCCAGTGGGGTAATTCCTCAACAGTTCTCCCATTTCAGCCCATTACAGCCAAATCTTACATGGCAGTTTTAGTCAGGGGGTAACTCCTCAAAAGTACTCCCATTTCAGCCCAATGCAGCCCAATCTTACATGGCAGTTTTAGTCAGGGGGTAATTCCTCAAACGTCCTCCCATTGCAGCCCATTGCAGCCCACTTTTACATGGCAATTTTAGTCAGGGGGGTAATTCCTCAAAAGTCCTCCCATTGCAGCTCACTCCTACATGTCTATTTTAGTCAGTGAGTAGTTCGTCAAAAGTCCTCCCATTTCAGCCCATTGCAGCCCACTCTTACATTGCAATTTTAGTCAGGGGGTAACTCCTCAAAAGTACTCCCATTTCAGCCCATTGTATCCCACTATTACATGGCAATTTTAGTCCGGGGGTAATTCCTCAAAAGTCCTCCCATTTCAGCCCATTGTAGCCCACTCTTACATGGCAATTTTAGTCAGTGGGGTAATTCCTCAAAAGTCCTCCTGTTTCAGCCCATTACAGCCCATTCTTACATAGCAGTTTTAGTCAGGGGTTAATTCCTCAAACGTCCTCCCATTGCAGCCCATTGCAGTCCATTGCAGCCGACTTTTAAATGGCAATTTTAGTCAGAGGGTAATTCCTCAAAAGTCTTCCCATTTCAGCCCATTGCAGCCCACTCTTTCATGGCAATTTTAGTCATGGGGCAATTCCTCAAAACTCCTCGCATTGCAGTCCATTGCAGCCCACTCTTACAATGCTATTTTAGTCGGGGGGTAATTCCTCAAAAGTCTTCCCATTTCAGCCCATTGCAGCCCACTCTTACATGACAATTTCAGTCAGTGGGGTAATTCCTCAAAAGTCATCCCGTTTCATCCCATTACAGCCCACTCTGACTTGGCAATTTTAGTCAGGGGAGTAATTCCTCAAAACTCCTCGCAATGCAGTCCATTGCAGCCCACTCTTACAAGGCAATTTTAGCAAGGGGGGCAATTCCTCAAAAGTCCTCCTATTGCAGCCCAACTCTTACATCATTTTACCACCTCGAACAAATTACCCCCACACTATTACATCAACTTCCCCCCATAGACAAATTACCCCCCACTCTTACATTAAAATGGGAGAATTTTAGGGCGGACATTCGACTCGGGAAGTAAAAATTCCGTTTGAACCTTTCGATCTACCTAACCCTCTTTTTCTAAGACGGGACTATTGAAGAAACAAAACCACTTTTTGTTCGTTTTTGTTTGCCCAGGCACGGCAAATATCGTTTCTGAGGTCTGTAAATTAATGATTTACAATTTGTAGAGAAAAAGAGGACCAACTGTAATTAATTATGAATCCAGAGAAAAACTGTCTTATCAATTCGATAACAAATTTCTTGAGAAAATTCATCATAACTTTCAAATGTCTTCTTTTCGAGAAACTATGTTGTTGATAGGAGCCTCATATCAAGTGTAAAAGCTTTTAATAATCTAAATTTTCTGACTATAATCAGACCACTACAAAAAAATTGTAAGTAAGATTGCTTTAAAACTATTAAATTGAAATTCAATCTTAAATTATTTTATTTATGGTAAATGTGTGCTTAAATTTACCTTAGGTTCAGCCCCCCTCCCCTCCTCCCCCACGCATGAATCATGGTAAATTTACCTTAAAATTGTTCAGTGTGCTCTAACTATCCCTCTGTAGATGAACTGAATCTGTTCATTCGTGCAAAAGTACACGGAGAAATTCTATATTTTAGTTTTCAGGGTTGCAGTGTTCAATTTTGGGTTCATTTTGGGAATGGATTGTGGTGCGATTGTTCAAATGTCAGCATGCCGACTTGCATTATTTGTTGCATTATTTGAATGTTGCATTATTTGAACAATTTGCTCGAGAGCCAATTCTTAGCCTTAATAACAGGTACATGGAACGGTTTTAGAAGAATCACGAGAATGATAGTGTTCACGAAGCCATAGGACACTCGAACCGATCGCAATGTAAGATCCCACCATAAATAGAAATAAGATTCCTCCATGCGGGATCTTGCGTTTTCCTGAAAAGCGCACAATTGCAAAACACTAAGACAATTTATTTAAATTTTACTTTTTTGATTAATCGATTTTTTCTCCCATCGCAACGATCCGGAAATTGTTGCCAAATCTGCCGTTTCTGACTTGGAAAGCTAGAGGAAATCTCGCAAAACCTACCCGTACATAACTCAGTACTACCCGCAAATTCAGTAATGAGTCAGAATCTGATTCAGGTCACATTTTGCACTGAATTGTTCTGATTCAGAGCTAATTCAGTGATTCATTCTGAATTATCTTCTGATTCAGAAGAATACTGATTATTTTGTCTGAATTTTGCTCTTATTCAGAAAAATTCAGAAATCACTTCACAGTTGGTTCTGAAACTGTTCTGAATTAGTACCAAAACTCGAAAAATCTGTGAAACTGTTCTGAATCAGTACTGCCTTAGGTACGCGTATTGAGAAATTTATCAAGAAATGCAGGTGGTGGTAAATATACACAAGTTCTCACTCTTCTCACTGGGAAAAATGAGAAATGCCGGAGTCCTATTAGCAAACAAAGAATCTCGACAGGAAATTTTTGTGCCCGACAAGATAATCAACAGGAAAAACGACTGTAAACTTGAATCTTCGTAAAAATGATTGGGATTTATCGTGTTTCCCGGTAGCCCGAACAAAGACCTCTTGAGACGCACAAAAAACATTTTTATTTCCT